>NW_027411644.1:269541786-270141786 GCF_047663935.1 Musca autumnalis
AAGATGAAATGAGCCAATGTGTCAAGCATTTTTCCAATTGATAAAATACATGTATGTAAAAATGGAAAATTTAATTTTTCTTGCATATGAGCTGTTGTAATGTCATTGGAGATGATATTGTTATTCTTCTTTGAGGCTAAACTCGTTTGCATTAAATTCAAAAATAATTGCTTACATAGTCCGATGTGATGGTGTAAGAAAGAAGGTGTTACAGTAATACCAACTGATGTCTTCATTTGCTGTCAAAACATACATACATATGTATTTTTAATCAAAAATAAAATAACAAATATTTTGCTTCTATCAAAAATATATGTGTACAGCAACTTTATTTAAGCTTCGCGAAGAATATTTTATAGTTTCTTCTATCATTTGTAGATTCTTCGCATGAAAACTTTTGTTAGCAAATGAAGACTAAATATTTATCTTATATATACATATAGAATTTATCTTATATATTTAAATAATTTATCTTATATGCATGTACATTTAGAAAAAATTTTATAGTTGTTGGCGTTTTTTATTGTTGGACTGCAGAATTTTACATCTTTGTGTTTATTTCAGCTTTAGTCCATGTTTTGTTGTATTCAAGTATTTGAATAACAACAAAATGTTTTACAGTGGATATGAAATTGATTAGTTGCGGGCGGAGGGTAGGGAATACTATAGTTTCAGTTGTCACCAAACAACTTCATCAGTTCCCTTTTCCGCCGACTCTGTATCGATAAACAGGTCAATAAGCCCATCCAGCAAATTAAACAAAATGAGAAATTTGCTATATGGCCCTAAAGCTGATTACCCTACAATTTGAGTCGAACTAAAGAATTTCATATCCACCACTGTTTTTATGTCGTCTTTGCTTTGCAAAGAATACGAACATAGGATTGTTGCTTTAATAAGCGGGGGTAAAACAACGAGAAAGTTGTTGTTTTTGCATTACGCATTGATCAACAAGGCCGTGCTGATGCCTATTATTGTTGTTGGCGTTTTTTATTGTTGGACTGCAGAATTTTACATCTTTGTGTTTATTTATAAATAAAAACACAAAATTCATCTCATTGGATCAATGGAATGGGTTCAAATGCCGATGAAAAGATCGGATCTTTCACGACTTCCTTTGCATGGGTTCAAATGCTGATGAACAGATCGGGTCTTTCACGACTTCCTTTGCATTGGTTCAAATGCTAATAAAAAGATCGGATTTTTCACCACTTCGTTTGAACCAATGCAAAAGGTGCCATGAAATCACGTCATCGCATGGAACCCCTTCCTTCAAATTTTGCTGGGTATAATTAAAATCGTAAAAATGAAAAAAAATTGGGTTTTATTTGCGACTATTGTGACATCTTCGTTGTTTGACCACTTACGACAACCTACGTTACATCGTTCGAAAGATGATATTTTCTACTTTCATTATCGGGTGCTTCTGATATATCCCTTATAGAAGCTGAGATATTCGCTTTGGAAAAAACGTTGATTTTTTCTCCAAAAAGTTTTTTTTTACACATTCCGACCCCTAAGTATTATCCGACTATCACCAAAATCACTTCCAGTTCACTTTCACTCCGGGACACCCATCAACGACGGACAGACGGACGGACACACATAGCCAGCCCGTCGAGACATTCATTTTGGCATATGTATATAAGTTTGGGTCTACTACCATTATTTCGATGCGTTACAAACTTTTTGCCAAAACCAACTTATAATACCCTCCCCACATAGTGGTGTAGGGTATAATAAAAAATAAATAACAAATATTTCGCTTCTATATAATATGTGTGTACATCATATATCACGGTGCTCTTGAAGCAACTTTAAATAGAAGGTGCTTACACCTGGTAATTAGGTTTATTTTAAATTTTCGCGATTTTACTTGGAAACCGCAAGTCTTATCGAAATAGGGCTAAGGAAAATATTGTAGCTGTGAAAATTCTCTTGAGGATTGCCCGTTATGATTTGTTCCTCAATTTTACCATTTTGGAGATAAATAGATGTTCAGATCACATTTTTAGCTTTTTTTGTTAGGTTTTCACGATTTGCTTAAAAACGGTAAGTCTTATCGAAATGGGCCTAAGGAGAATATTTTAGCTGTAAAAATTCTCTACAAGATTGGCTTTTGTAATTTTTTCGTAAATTGTACCATTTTCGAGATATATAAGTTTAAGTTGGGAAATTGCAGTCATGACATTGTCTTATAAGGAGGCGATAGAGTCAATGACCATTGCATTGCATTGCAATGCATTGTCCTAATTTAAATTTCTATATCTCAATAACGGCAAAAACAAAACGAAATTATTATAAAGGTCAGTCATGTAGAGAATATTCATAGCTACAACACTTTCTTTAGCCCCATTTCGATAGGACTTGCGGTTTCCAAGCAAAATCGTGAAAACCTAAAAAACACCCAAATATGTCAACTTGAATCGCGATTTTTTTTAGATTTTTCCCATCTATGAACATTGTAGATTCAGAATTCGCAAAAACTTGTCGGGTGTAAGCACCTTCCATTTAAAGTTGCTTCAAGGGCACCGTGATATGTGTACAACAACTTTATTTAAGCTTCGCAAAGAATATTTTATCGCTTTTTTCTATCATTTGTAGATTCTTCGCGTGAAAACTTTTGACAGCAAATGAAGACTACGGCCTGAATTCGCATTTCGTATAACCTTCCTATATACCCCTATAAAACGGTACCTCGTAATTTTTTTTTGGTATATTGAGGATTTTAACTACAATTGTTAGCCGAACTAGCTGTAATCTAACATTTGAAGTTCTCAGAGGTCTCTAAACTCCTCCACAAACAAGTCGTCGACATAGCCGCTAAACTATCCCAATTTCCAATTTACAAATGTAGAAAAATTGTCCTTAAGTGCAGGCTGTTTTTTTTTGCATAACCCCCATATAAAGGTACCAACAGATTGAGGAAATTTTTAGATACATTTTGTACCCTCAGCATTAATGCTAACGAGGGTATATACCCCTTCATACGGGCAAAATGAATCTTATCGAAATAATGGTTTAAGAACCTATGTATGTTTGGACGAAATCCGTTTCACACAATTTTGTGTTGATTTAGTAGCCATGTCCGTCCGTCCGTCTGTCTGTCTGGCTGATGCGCACGAAAACTCTCGAAAGGATCAACAGATTCGAACTAAATTTTGGGGATCGCAATATTTTGTCCAAACTTAGTTTAAGTTGGAAGATGGATTATATGGGTCCACTCCTTCCGCTACCTGCCGCATAAAAGTTCCAAAATGTTCGGAAATTCTATATCGGACAACACCTTTGGGTACCTCTCTCACAAGCATCTCAAAATTTCACTTAAGTGCCGTTTAAGAGCTGTTCAAGGATGTTTCAGATTTTCTACCACGTGGGCAAATCAATATACAAATGGTTGGTCTCAAACATACACCAAGTTCAAAGAAGGTCCATATCGAACAACACTTTCGGGTACCTCTCTCATAAAAGTGGTTATGTCCCTGGGTCCTGACATAACCACATAAAAGCAAATAATGTTGTGGTGAAAGGAATGGCTTTTAAAATTAGATCAGATGGACCATTCCTTCAGGTACAACCTCGTTAAAAGATCAATACTTACGGCCACTTCTTCTTTAAGGAAGCTATATCAAATCATGGTTGTGTACCGACTATTTTCTGCGGAACGGCCAAATTTTACCCACTTCGGGTAAATCCTTAACATAATTCGGGCCACGAAGACCAAATTTTACGCATTTCTGTACGGCAATCTGACGGTAGTGTTCTATGGGGCCACATCAAAACGTGAACATTAGAATGGTTTTAAAATATTTGAGCACAATCGGAATATGTCAACACATGCCACTGCACAGTGGTCCCACTTGTATGGGAAGGTGCGACAAAAATATCTATAATCGTCGGATCAATCTGATTTTTTTCAGTATATCCTACAAATAAGTAAAAAATACTTTAGCCAAAAAATTATAAATATGGTTCCAGTTTTTCCTATAGACCCCATGTAGCGGTACCACCCGATTTCAGGTATTTTGAAGCTTTTACCTACATTTTCGGCCCAATTGGCTGTACTTTCGTATTTGGGGTTTCCAATGGTCAAAAACCTTCTGCGCCAAAAATTGTGGTCTCAGGTGCAGGTTTCGGTATAGCCCTCATATTACGGTACCTCCCGACTTCAGGTATTTTGAAGATTGTATGAACATTTTCGACCCCAATTGGTTGTAATCTGCCATTTGGAGTTCTCAATGATCAAAAATCTTTTGCGCCAAAAATTGGGGTCTTAGCTCCAGGTTTCGGTACCTCCCATTTCAGTTATTTTAAGATTTTTATCAACATTTTCGGTTCGAATTGGTTGTAATTTGCTATTTGGAGTTCTTAGTGGTCAAAAAACGTCTCCGACTGGTATCGTGGACAAGAAAGGAAAAAAATTATTCCATGTGAGGTCAGAATATTTCATGGTAGGGGATATAATAAAGTTCGGTGCGACCGAACTTTACATTTTTATTTTTTTCATATTATTTGTAGCATCATACATATACCAAAAATATATAATGTAAAAAATACACTCATAAGTAGATCCCAAAACAAAAATGTCTAAATTTTTAAAGAAAAAAACCAAACCAAACAATTAAAACACAAAACAAAGAAGAAACTGAGAATACAGTAATACGGCATATTCACTGAAACGACCAGAGGCATAGTCAGTATTTTTAATGTCACACACGGAAATGCAAATATATGCAGCTGGAACCAATTTTTTTTGTAAACTTAACACTGTTTCGAACATTCTTAAAAAAATTTGGAGAGTGGCGAAGGATGGCGAAGTGAGTAAAACTCAACATCAATTTTTAGGACTTGGAAAAAAATCCACAAAAACGTATTAAAAAATGTGATTTCCAGTACATTTTACCTGTTTACCCACAGAAATAAACCAGTAAAAATTTCTCATCGATTGGACAATAAATGTGGCCTTTAGAGCAATTTCGTGAAAATTCATCTTTGACCCCACCTGTAGAAACTTTAAGGCCCCTGTGACACTCGTTAACATATTCCGATTGTGCTCAAACTTTGGCAATTTTAAAATCTAACAAAACTAAATACTTTAGGGTGTCGCCGCCTAAAAAATCCGACATCGATGTTTTCCCTTTAAGTTAAAACCCGTCTAGTGAACATATACCGACAAATTCGTAGCCCCAACGTATATTTTAATCAAAATTCCCGTACTTTCGTTTTAATATATCTAATTAAAAATAACACATTGTAAAACAACTTTTTTCTCGCATTTTCAGATTGTACCTCCATGGCATAGTGGAGAAAGTGCTCCATGGCATAGCTCGGAAACGGCACATATACCAGAAATTATTTACTCACATCCGCCCAAAGGACATATATCAACGTATTTGCATGGAGCACCCATACATGAAACCTATGGACCACCACATTCGCACGAACACATTGATGGTTGGGAAAATTCTGGTCCAGGTCTAGGTTCAGAGTAAGTAACCCCCAAACACTCAAATAAATCATTTTCTTCATGCATAAATATGTAACTAACCTTACAACAGCCTACATATATGATGCTTTTTCATGCTTACTTTTTTCTGTTCATACATTAACACAGATATATAAGTGATATAAGTCGTGTTGCACAAATCGATGAAAAGACAAATTATTTTAAACCGCACCCCAATAACGATGCAAATGAATTACATGCCTGGGGTCTGGGCACAACGCCACTCTCTACTATACAACATAACAATAAACGTCCACATACGGGACCCTCACCGCAATATAAACGAGTCTCGACTCCACTACAGAAACCAACTATTCTCAATCAAACACCACAAAATTATCAAAAACCACAAGCCACTAGTCAGACATTTAATCCATTCAAGCAACAGGGTGACAAACAAAGGTATCTTTTAAAGAAAACAAAAAAAAAATGAACACAAATTGCTCAGCAAGACAACCCTGTACACATTTTCAAATCCCAATCTCCTTCCAAAAAACAACTTAAACAAATTAAATCCCATCAAATTAAATACATGTTATGTCTTTCTTTAATATTAAACAATTCATTTAATGTGACTCTTTACCACTCTTTTAGCATTTTCAATCACAAGTACAGAAATAATCCAGCTGCAGCCCAATCAGCACCAAGTCCTGTATATACTCCGTTAAGACAGCCAGGATTGCCTCAATTACAGAAACAGTTAAAACCACAACAAATTCAAGATGCAATAGCGACAGCAGCTCAAATTGCTGCTCAGTATGATCCATCACGAAAACAACCACAGCAACAGGTATCGACACAGCAGGAGCCACAGTTAACGGTAAGTAGAGATTCATAGAACCACAACGTATGTACATTAGGGTATGAATTTTCGACATTTTTTCTCAAAAATAATTTCATGTAGCACGGATGATTGAACTTTTGAATATTAATCACTAAAATAAAGTTTATTCCATTGACATATAAAAAAGTTCACGCACAAATCGATTTAAAAACAAGTAAGAACGACGTTAAAATCGGTCAGGCCAAACTTGTTATACCCTTCACCACAAATCGTATTGAAGTAAAATGGAACAATTAGTTTTCTTTCGTTTATGAAGTAATTTCAACAAGTAATTTCAAAATGACGGAATTCGGGAGGTACCGTTCCATGGGGGCTATATCAAAATGTCGATCTATATCTACAAATTTCTGGCGGAAAGTTTTTAGATTCAAAGAAGACTAAATACCAACTTTCCGATTTTTCGATAAAACCTTCAAAATATCGAAAATCAAGAGTTACGCTTCTATGGGGGATAGATACTGTGACCAATATTTTTGGATGAAAATAGAGTACACATACGAGGGCTACTACATAAGTTTCTGGGCTTGACAACAATGCCAGGCGCCATTTACCATTTCCATTGGAAAGCTTAACATTTTCTAGCATAAGCGTACTCAGTACGGTTTGACGTACCACGTATTTTTACAGGACTTGAAGAATGAATTTGCAAAAAAATATGGAATTTAGTTGTGAAGATTTTCGTCCGACCATTTTTCACAATTTTCTACGTGATGACGACGCGATGAAGCAACATCCTATAGTTAGTAGCCAATACGGTTTCGTGGCCTGAGTTGAAGTCGAGCAATTATGCTGTAGTCGGAGACTGCGTCGAAAAAATAACTTGGCTTATCTCCGTGCAACAATTTTTTCTACATTTATCAAAAATGAATTTAATACTCTAAAGCAAACTTAAAATTCCGTGACAATCGAATTAGAGTTTCAACTTAAGCGTGAATTTGCAAGCTGGATCGATTTCTTAAAATACGCTAAGAAATGTGTAAAAATTTTAGAATATTTTTTTAGATCAAACACATTCTTTATCAAGATTATGATCAATGGTATTCCAAGAAGATAATGATCTTAAACTGCTCATATTCCCGATCGAAAGTCTGCCCACTTCAGAACCTCTTACGCAGAGTTTAAAATTTCGGTGATCTTGTAGTTTTATTTTAATCGTAGAACTTTTAAACGAGGAAGTTTTGTAGTTGTGTATTATATTCGACAAAAGTTATTTTCAAGGAACAACGCAGAAAATGGCCAACATATAGGAAAAAAATGGAATCCTGTGTATATTTTATTCATTGAGTACTATTATCCTCGGAGTCGACTCCGAAATCGGAGTCGAAACAAAAATGGCTCGACTCCGAAACTTTGGTAGTCACACGTAAAAGGTTTTCCGTAAAGTAAATTGAGTTTTTGTGAAATTGATTGTAGAGGAACTTTATCCTTCCCGCTCTCTACCAAATATTCAATATATTTTACGGCAAACTTTGTACGTCCAAGCGAAACAACATCATTTGTCAGACCAGGTGACACGATGGTTATGTCTGTGACATTTGCCGCGAATTCATCGGCTTACAACCCGTAAAAAAAGTTTCTTATCGATGGATTCCGTGCCGATTGCTGCAAGAAATTTCAAAGAAATACGATCGCTGTATAAACCTTATACGATGCGTATAAGCCCGAAACAAAACAGCAATCGACAGAATATGCTATTGAAACATTCAAAAACCACGTTTTGGAGGTGTTTCAACAATTGGTTTGAGCGCGTGCAGAAGTGTTTAAATCAATAAACAGTGATTTGAAACGACTGATTTCATTTGAGCAACGACAATATTTGGTTAAATTTCGGCCTAGGTTTCTCGGATTTCATTGTATTACCTTTGTATTCACATGTATTTGTAAAACACATCAAAAATAGAGGACATAGAGTACATATGATAAAAATAGAGGACAAATAGAGTACGTTGGAAAAAAAGAGTACGGACACCTAAAATAGAGTACTGTCCTCTATATTAGAGTACGGTTGGTCACCGTAGGGATAGAGGAACCCTTGGACCTATACTGATAATTCTCTTGTGGAATATTTTATAACCCCATGGAAGACTAAATAACAAATTTCAGTCTTTCTGTGGGATATTGACACACAATAGATCCGAATTACGAAAATCGGGAGGTACCGTTCTATGGGGCCTATATCGAAACGTGGACCTATACCGACGAATTTCATTCACAAAGGCTTTTACCTCCAACAAAGACTAAATACCAAATTTCAGCCATTTCGGTGGGTTGCTGTGGCCACAACCTTCAAAATACCGAAAATCGGAAGGTACCGTTCTATGGGGCTATATGAACGTGCCGACCTATACCGACAAATTTCTGAGAGAATGTTTTATACCCCCAACGAAGACTAAGAACCAAATTTCAGAAATTTCAGTGCGATAATGAGGCTAAAAACTTCAAAATACCGAAAATCGGGTGGTACCGTTCTATGGGGGTAATATGAAGGCGTGGACCTATACTGACAAATTTCATATGGAACGTTTAGTACCCCAAATGAGGACTAAAAACCAAATTTCAGACATTTCGGTGGGTTGCTGCGGCCACAACCTTCAAAATACCGAAAATCGGAAGATACCGTTCTATGGGGGCTATATGAAGGTGCGGACCTAACCGACAAATTTCATATGGAATGTTTAGTACCCTAAATGAGGACCAAATTTTAGCTATTTCGGTGGATTATAGTGGCCACAATCTTCAAAATACCGAAAATCGGGAGGTAACGTTCTATGGCGGCAATATGAAGGCGTGGACATATACCGGGGAAAGTTTCATACACCCAGCGAAAACTAAGTATCAAATTGCAGCCATTTCGGTGTGATAATGAGGCTAAAACCTTCAAAAATTGGGTGATACCGTTCTATGGGGGTAATATGAACGTTTAGTACCCCAAATGAGGACTAAAAACCAAATTTCAGCCATTTCGGTGGAATATTAAGGCCACAACCTTCAAAATAACGGAATTAGGGAGGTACCGTTCTATGGGGGCTATACTAAGGAATGAACCTGTACCGACAAGTTTCTGAAGGAAAGTTTTATACCCCAATGAAGACTTAGTACCAAATTTGAGCCATTTCGATGTGATAATGAGGCTGTAACCTTCAAAATACCAAAAATCTGGTGGTACGTTCTATGGGGGTCATATGAAGGCTAGGTCCAAACCGACAAATTGCATATGGAACGTTTAGTACCCCAAATGAGGACCAAAAACCAAATTTCAACCATTTCGGTGGATTGTTGTGGCCACAACCTTCAAAATACAGAAAATCGGATGATACCGTTCTATTAAGGCTATATGAAGGCGTGGACCTATACCGACAAATGTCTGGGGAAATGTTGTATATCCCCAAAAATGGAAGTACCAGATTTCAGCCATTTCGCGTGGTACCATTGTATGGGGGCTATATCAGCAGACAGACGGACATGGTTATGTCGACTTAGAATTTTACCCAGATCAAGAATATATGTATATACTTTATAGGGTATCCGATGAATATTTCGATGTGTTATAAACGGAATGACAAGTTTAATTATACCCTCCAAAACAACTTTTGATTTCTTTTTGTTAAAAATTATATATTTGAAAAAAACGTTAACGACATTTTTATGATTCTCAGAAAAAAAGTGAGAAAAAGATGTTACGTCACTTTGGTTATCTCTCATGTGGCTCTAAAGTTTATTTTCAGTTTTATATATATTTGCTTACCACTGTAAAAATTGCCCATAATTCCGATAAATTCAAAATTTAAAATCATTTTGTGCCAAGGATTTTATGTAATCTTATGTTGAAACTTATTACGCTATGATACGGGGATATGAGGTTGTAAAAAAGTCATAACCCTAATGTACACACAGTTACGGAATTAAATTTAACTAATCTGCATGTAGGCGTTGTTTTATTTCCCGATACCATTTGTATCAAATATAACAGGGTTCGTTTTAGATTATGCTTTTACAATGCTTTATTACACTTATTCACCACGGACTGTAATTACTAAGGGCACAGCTTTGACTCTAGTAAGCACACAGCTTGCTCTTTACTTCTTCTATGAACTGACGTTGACGTCTAAAACCCAACTAACTCATTGTCTCGGAATTCCCCCGTATATATGGTCCAATAGCTTCTCGTTGCAGATTCCTCTAGAGAATCTGGCTACATCCAGAAACAAACCGTGCGACAAACACACAGACGCACACACATATACGGGCTATAGGGCGACAAACACAAAAGAACCGAAGCAATGACATCACAATTATCGAAACAAACATGAACGAAAGTACAACAGCTACAATAGGGGAAACCCACACTAAGCGATAGTTGCATTATGGATAAATTTGGAGTCGATTTAACCACTCCTTCGCGTACCTCCCACACAAAATTCGGATATATTGAAGTTTAAGAGCTCCTCCCGGATCGTTTTGAAATCTTTTTCAGTAGGTTGCCCTTGCGGCAACCTTTACGACGGTACAATTTTTGGAATTTTCAGAATGACAAATTTAATTATAATCGCCATACTATGGTATAGGGTATAAAAAGGTATCAGTCTACTTTATCGTCAAAGATATATACTCAGCCTGTGACATCATGAAATGAAGCAAAACCAGTAAAGGTTGTTTTTTCCCATCCATCACTGTTACAACACATAAGTACTGCGAGAACTACCCGAAATAAAGTTAAAAATTTATCGTCAAAGATCTTAAGTGTTCTTAAGCCAAAATGTTCAAACTTTTGTAGGCGAGTTACCGAAAGAAGTGGTGCGATATAGTCCATCTTCGAAGATTGGGCCAAATCGAGAAATTCCTTTGAGAGCCATAGTTGGTGGCCGTACTTTCTGCATAAATGTTTTTTACACACAGCGAAGACTAAATGCAAAATTTCAACTATTTCGGTTGGATAATGTGGTTAAATTATTGATGATACCGAAATTTGGGTACCGTTCTATGAAGTCTTTATCAATTTTTCGCCATTTTCTGCGCAAATACTTTATTCCACCAACAAAGACTAAATACCAAATTTCAACTATTTGGCTAAAACCTTAAAAAAATCGCAAAGTTGAACTGTACCCAAAATTTCTGGAGATGAAGACTAAATACAAACCATTTCGATGGGATAATGAGGCTAAAATTTTAAAAATACAGAAAATCGGGAAGTACCTTTTTATTGGCTTCATCAAATCGTGGACCTACACATGGGGATTTCTGAGTGAAATCGGACACTTTTTCAAGATGAGGTTTTTGATTTCCTTTATTTTTTGCTGTTGTGATGATGTTCTTTAGCAAAACATTTTAGTATATTTTCAGATTTTTTTTTTGACTAACGGTTCAAGAGATATCGCGTCTTGAAAAAGTCAAATTCTGTAAAAAATACATGGAAAGAAATACTCATAACTTCTTTAATATTGGTCCAATTTGGAAAAGTCTTTTTTTTTTTGTATGTTTTGTTGTTTTATCAGCTAACAAGTAAAAAAGTGTCAGTCGGCTTTGCCGACAGAGGTATACCCTCAGCATGTGTATATTGAAACAATTTTTTCCCAAAATACGTATGTATTTAGGGGGTTTTAAAAAATTTGGGCGTTTGAGACGACAAAAATGTTGATTAGGATTAAAGATCAAAAGTTTTGCGGAGGAGATACTAAAAGGAATGGATCGACATTGACCGTTATGAAAGTGGATCTCCAGCCACAACATATGGTGTCATAGGGGTTTTTTACACTCTTCGGGCTGTTTGCTCAAGAAGTATGGACTTGCCCCTAAAAAACTGTTCATATCGTAATTGAGGCAGCGAATGCAAGTTGCTTCAACAAAAATCAAAGTGATTCGATATCAGGTCTTAAAGTGAACTTATCCGATAATTTTGTGTGGGAGGTACCGGATGGAGTGGACAAATATAGTCCATATTTGAACCTGAACTATATCTGGTAGATATATTAGGACGTGTAAAGTATAGACCAATTCGGCCACTCCCTTCAAGAGTTACCGTACGAACAATTTTTCCGAACATTTTTGAACTTTTGTGGGGAAGGTACCCGAGGAGTGGACCGATATGGTATCTTCAAACTTAAACTATGTTTGGACAAAATATTACTAAGGCCATATTTTGGACCGAATCGGCAGATCCGTCCGAGAGTTATCTTGCGCTCCAACCACCTCACACGGTGTCATAGGGGTTTTTCTGCAACTTTCATGCTATTTTCTCAGGAAGTATGGACTTCCCCCTGATGAAACTTGTACCGTCTTATGTAGGGCAGTGAATACAAGTTGTTAAAACAAAAATCAAAGCGATTCGAGAGATGGCCTTAAACTGAACTTTTCCGAAATTTTGTGTGGGAGGTACCCGAAGGAGTGGACCTATTGAGACCATATTGGAACCTCATATTACTCTGGTAGAAAGTTTACGCTGTACAAAGTATGGACCAAATCGGTCACTCCCTTCAAGAGTTATCGTGCGCACAAACTTTCCGAACATTTGTGGGGGAGGTATCGGAAGGAGTCGACCGATGTAGCTCATCTTCGAACTTAAACTAAGTTTGGGCAAAATATTACGAAAGCCAAAATTTGAACCGAATCGGTTCATCCGTTCGAGAGTTATCGTGCGCTCCAGCCAGCAGGACAGACAGACGGACAGACAGACGGACGGACATGGCTAGATCGACTCCAAATTGTCTGAAACACATTTCGTCCAAACATACTTGGGGTCTAAAACCGTTATTTCGATGAGGCACATTTTCATCGTATCAAAGTGTATATACCCTCCTTAGCCTAAAGGCTGAGGGTATAAAAATAGCAAAAAAATTGCACAGTGGGCTTGGATGTTTAATATTTATAATCAATATTTAAAGATGTTCGACCCCTTCGATTTTCTTTAAATTTTTTTTGTATCCAGCCCCTGGATTTTTGTGTACATACGTTTGTATTGGTATCGTTTTTTATGTTAGGAGCAGCATATCCCGGATAGCCTACTGCGGATTTTTTGGTCCGTGCCACGATGGGTGAACACTCATCACCAATATAAATGTGCTCGGTGCATCCACAGCTACCACATTCAAATTTTGATGAGATGCAATATATGTCGGGAATAGGTGCACATTTGGTGTAACTCTGTGACGGATTGCAACATGGACTATGTTATTGAATGCTGCGTGAATACAGCCCCCAGTGAGTTCCTCGCAGTCCCCCAACAGTAACCTAACACGCAAGACTTAAATTTGGTCGTTGCCGTATCAATCCCGGGTAATGCATTATTTTTGTAATTTAATTGCTACGGACTGCAAGGTAATATCGAAGAAATAGTGGATTTATACCATGGTTATTGACAACTGCAGCTTACAGCGTTGTGATGATTACAACATACTGAGGTAAGATCGCAGTGGAAGTGGGGGACCAGTTTTTTTGTTTCACCAGTTTGTTCAATACATACCTATATCGCTTAGTCTGGCTCTAAGTCCGTGTTTAGACACACAAATTTCTCGGGAAAGTAAATTCAGTTTTTAGGCAATAGGGGGTAGGAAAGAGTATTGAGGAGCTATTTCCTCTCTGCTCTCTCCCAAAAAACTAAATTTACTTTCCCGAGAAATTTGTGTGTCTAAACACAGACTAATGACCCGTACATGGAATGTGTGGGGATAACAGTCAAATGCGAGTGATAGTTCCATGTTTTGCGCGGCAAACGAGGACGTCCCTACCAGCATTAGTGAGAGTGTCACCAGCGGTAACCATCGTGTCACCTACGCACAGTGGAAAAAAATACCGATCTAGCGCGCCAAAAGTCAAAAAATCACATACGCCAATTTAAAAATGATTGTTGCAGTATTAATCTAAGGTGTTCACAGAATGCAACTGCATTTAAAATAATTTGTTTTGCATCAGTCTAAGCGGAATAACGGTCCATTTTTGGTTGAAATTTTTTAAACCAGTTTTCATAATATAGTTTACTAGTAAATTTGTGATCGTCGCATGCATTCTTCCTACAAAGTAATTTTAAAGCTATATTGAATTTAACATTTCGTGAAGCAGGTGATTTAAAAAATGTTGAATATAAGATCTTATTTATTGCAACTCGGATTTTACACATAAAACATGTGACATCCGATTTTTTTCCAAATTGAGCACTTTGTTAGTAATAGCTACTAAGGGGTGTCGCGGGATGGCGCGTAGATTTTTTATTTTATTTTTAGTACACATAGTTCTTAACTAATTTGTAAAATTTTAGCTGCAACAAACTGCAACATTTTATTTTATTACTATTTTTATTAATATCATTTTCTATGTAAAAATGCTGAAATTAGAGCGGTACCTTTCTATGGGGGCCATATTAATATTTTATACCACCAACGAAGACTAAATGTCAACTTTCAGCTATATCGGTTGGATAATATGGCTAAAACCTCCAAAATTACCGAAATCGGTGGTACCGGTCTATGGGGGCTATATGAAAACATGGTCCTATACCGAAAATGTTTATAGGAGTGTATGCATAACCCCCACGGAGACTAAATACCAGATCCTAGCCGTTTCGGTTGGATAATGTGGTAGAATTCTTTAAAATACCGAAAATCGATAGGTACCATTCTACGGTAAAAATACAAATTTACCAAATATATTAATAAATGAAGTAAAATTGTCAATTTATAGCTGTTCATATCGAATTTATGGACAAACATACAATAAAACATAGACTTTATCTTTTGGCGCGCTAAATCGGTTTTTTTTTCCACTGTGCTACGTGTCCAATAAATGACGTTACGTCGTTTCTATTGGGTCAGACAATCTCCCAATAATTGTCTCCATCAGCAGATCGACCGACTTGATCACCTCTGAACGCCTCACTTTCTTCAATCACGGTACAGCTTACACTGGGAACACAAATGTTGGGGCATAGATAACTCCCTTTGGGGATAAAAGCCCTTGGATCCGCCGTGAGTCGAACTTCCGCGTTATGGCGAGATGAAGTTTTTGCTAGAGACCCTGTAAGCCATCAGGAATTAGCGTTATATATTTGTTCACTGTTGCTTTAGCTTATTTATGAGATGACATATCAGATGACATTCAAATCGAATGAGGATTATTTTCGTAGAGCACTTCGACCTTCTAACTTGCTTCCTTCCATGCCCTTTTCGTCCTTTATTTTAAGAGCAGCTATAAAATACCACAAGATGACGTTTTTCAGCTTCGAAATGTTCTGCAAAAATGTCGCTTAGAAAATTTTAGGTACGGCTCCCATTGACAACTAATCGATTTTGTCGCGTTTTCATAGTCATTTTTTACATTCGATTTGACTAAAGACATGTCATCTCAAAAATAAGCTTAAGCAACAGTGAACAAAGATACATATAACGCTAATTCCTAATGGCTTACAGGGTCTCTAGCAAAAACTTCATCACGCCATAAAGCGGAAGTTCGACTCACGGCGGATCTGTCCTTCGGGGTTCTTAATATACTCATCAAGGCCTTTCTTCCCCAAGATGAATTTTCCGTGCCCCAGACTTTCACCTCAATTTTGTTGCACAGTGTTATTGGCCTAGTTTCGGAGAGTTCACCAAACAATGCTTCAAATAACCACCCAATCCATCGGTTTTTCGGATGAATAAGAGAAATGGCGTATACCTGCTGGTCGAATACACGAGATGAAACCAAATTTCTCACGGGACCAAATTAGCGTGATGATCTTTGTCCTGTCAACCCCAGTGACTCCAGAGTCAAGAAGCTGATACTGGAAGTTAAGAGGTTGGTCAACATCTGAAGAGTTGGAACACTGGAGAAGAAATAAGTGAATTGTGGGTAACGGTTTAGTCACTCTCGAACCCTGGATAGAAGGAACGTTTGGTGACGTTACGCTGACTGTTACGAAGAGGTGAGCAAGTTATTTTAATGGACAGTTTGTCGAGCACCCCCGGAGTGACAAGGCTAATAGAAGAGTACTTTGTCGTATTAGATCTCATCCTGCCGAAGAGGAACCACCACAATTTATGGATCATTTTGCAGATACCATCAGGAACGCTAAAACATCCAAAGTGTTTGGCCCTGATGGAATCTCCTTGAAGGGTAATACAAAACAGTTAGATGAGGAGCGGCTGAGTATCTCACCAAAGTTCACAACCTGTAGCTAGCCACACATATCCTTCCCGAAGTCTCGAAAATGTTCAGAGTGGTTTTACTACTGAAGCCAGGCAAGGATGTCAGCAATCGTACAACCGATTTCGCTTCTGTCGACCATAACAAAGGCCCTTGAGGCTTTACTCCTCCCCAGCGTCAAAAATAGATATCCAGTTGTCGATCATTAGCATGAGTTCCGTAAGCAGCACGGCAATAGCGCTGTACGCCATCTCTACACGTATTAGTCGAGGACTCAACCAGAGCAAGCAGTGCGATAGAACCGCGATGGTGGCGCTCAAATTATCAAAAGCCTTCGATACTGTCAAGCATTCAACGATTTTTTGAGGACATTGAGCAGACACCAAACACGTTTTTTATGTCCAATTTCAATAAATTTGGCATGTGTGTCGGATTTTGGTCTAGAAATAAATTTGCCAAATTTTGAAATTGGTTTAGATTCCGATTTAGCCATAAATATTTTCGCCCAATTTAATGTTTTGACTAAGAAAACAAAACATTGCATAGAAATTTTGAAAAAATATGACGCAATTTGGTCTACAAAAATCGATAATATATCGAAATCGTGTTGGTGTAGGGTACCATATAGTCGGCCTCGTCCGACTTAGATCTTTTCCTTACAGGTTTAATACCCTAATAGCGGACATTTTACAAATCGAATTTGGCAGATAATATTGACTTCTTGAGTCTGCTATCATAGGTGTAATCGCGGATATTTGATTCAATATGTTTTCAAATGTTTGTTTTGTTTAAGTTGAAGATTCAATTATATGATTGCTTAAGTCTAGAGTATTCCCCATTGGCTTAACTTCATCATTACCTTTGAGAGTAATGTTGGGAAAGCCGAAAAGTGAGCATCATTCTCATTAACATGAGAATACTCGATGCTTAAAGAGTTCAGGTTTTCGCTAGAAAAATCATCATTGCAAAAACTGAAAAGCCAAATGATAATTCCCTTCGCCGGGATGAAATCATGATATTGGTAGCGATCAGTAAATTTTGCAGGCTGTCAGTGTGTTTTGTAAACATTACTCTCAAAGGTAATGATGAAGTAAAGCCAATGGGGGAATACTCCAGACTAAAACAATCATATGTTTTCAAATGTTTTTAAAATTACGTTATCATATAGTGGCGTAGAACCCGACACTGTATGACTTACCGGAACCTCTTATTTTTCGGCTTCTGGAAGAAAAAAAAGAAAGATTATTAGTAAAATGTTAATTGGATTATTTTTTTATTAAATGTTACAAAATTGACAAAGTATTGTTCTCTCTAGTATACGGAACATACTAATACACAAACAATTGGTATAGTATTTAAATTTGTATTCTTATGAACTTTGTACTGCATCCATGGATATTATACCGATACCGACATGTGTACACATTTTTTTTATGGTTTCCATTGTATTTTCATTGCAGCCTGAATTGTCAGCACAAATAAAGGAAGCTTTACGGATACAGGCTGAACAAAGATTGGTGCAACAACAACAGCAAATATTGGAAAAACAACCATTTGTCCAGGACGGTCAGGTATGTTAAAGCCTATTTATAATGCATACACAGTAATAAAATTCACTCATTGTTTTCCGAAATAACCCATTTATTTACTCTTTTAATCATTGCAGCCATTGATGCCGTTAAACTACGACCCCTTCTATAGTCCGATTCTATTAAAAATTGATAAAATAATTGAACAACTCGGTATCAAGGAAGATGGTTGCAAAGAACGTGTGGTATGTAGCATGTACAAGGATCCTGAACGTTATAGCCCGCACAGTAATTTTGTATCGGCTGAATTGAGTCGGTAAGTTTTTGTTTTGTCTTTTCTTGGTGAAGGAAAGAATGCAAATGACCAGCTGTATTTTTTATACAAAGACAATTGAATTTTAATGAATTTTCTTTTTATTCAGAGATACCAATGAATTGCAACCCATAACCAGCACAAATCCAGCAGTTATAAGATTCTTCCGTTTGATACAGGCAGCACGGGATGGCCAAGATCATAAGAATTGCTTAATTCTTTATCCGGATTGTAACATAAATACGGAATAGTAAAAAAGGGAAGGAGAAATGCGATAATTGCAGACATTTTTGTGTCTTAAGTCTCGTCCATTTTTTTTTGTAAAGTCATTTATAGTTTAAATTAATTTATTTCATCTGTTGGTTTTTGCTATGCAGTTCAACACGGTTCTAATGAACGTCTGCCCCGAAATCTGACAAAAGTTAACATTAAAGCAATTATGATTATCTCATTTCAACAGATTCAGTTGATCAGAAGAGAGATATTCTGAACCACTTTTGTTAAGTCATAAAATATAGGTTGTTTATTATAATCGTGTTCGACTGTACAAAATTTAATTTATTTATTTTTCAATATCGAACTATATTTATTTATTATAATTAGTTTATTCATAACTTTACTATTTATTATATACATAACTGTAAATATATTTAACGATGTGTATTAGAATTAAGAATAATTAGGACATCTATGTTTGCTTAAATAATTTATTTTTCCTATTTTATATTGACTTTAAATAAATATAAACTCTTTTTTTGTTGATTGTAATTTTATATAAAGAAAAGTATAATTTATTTTGTTCATATGAAATTCAGTAAAACAAATATATTTACCAATTTAAAACAAGTAAGCAAGATTATAGTCGGACGGGGCCGACCAGGTGATACCCTAAACCACTGCCCCTGGGAATTAGCTTTCAGCAAATCAAATTTCCTTTATGGAACAAATAAGCTTATTGTAAGAAATAACTTTGTCGATTCTGCCACTTTATCACATTAAGCTTGGACCTACAGTTTATCGCCGAGTCCGAACGACTTGTCCTAAGAGACCACTTTTAGAGAAGTTTTATATGGCTGAAATACTCAGAAAATGTCACCAACATTACTGAGGTGTATTTTGCCACCGTTGAAAGTTTGATGTTACCTCGCCGGGGAATCGAACCTACGACATTCTGCATACAAGGCGGATATGAATTTGAAATATAGCTCCACTCTATGGAATAATATTAAAAACGAAGATACGTATTACTGATTACTGAGGTGTATTCTGCCACCGTTGAAAGTTTGATGTTACCTCGCCGGGGAATCGAACCCACGACATTCTGCATACAAGGCGGATGTGAATTTGAAATATAGCTCCACTCTATGGAATAATATTAGAAACGAAGATACATAATGATTTTTTTTTTTTTTGCTTTGAGCATATTAAATGTCTCCGAAGTCTATTCTTCAAAAATCAAAAAAATGCCATGTTTTGACATATCGAATAGGGCGCCACCGTGGTGCAATGGTATGCACACCCGCCTTTCACGCTGAATGGCCGCGTTCGGTTCCTAGTCCAGGCCACATGCAATTTTCAACGGTGGCAAAATACCCCTCAGTAATGATGGTGACATTTTCTGAGTATTTCATCCATGAAACACTTCTCTACATTGAAAATTGAAATTGGTAGCCCCTTTTGAAATATTTATAATTTTTTTTTTTGGATATCAGGTTTCTTTTTGGAATACACCTAATATAAATAAATATATAAGCCGCTACAAATATACCCAATTACAATGTAATTTGCCATATCTGACCGTGACATTTTTCGACAGACGGACACGGCTCCAATTTTATTGAACACTACAAATGCTATGTACTAATTTTTAAAAGAGAACTTTGTGGGTTTATTGAAGATCTTTCGTACCACACATATGTTTGGAAATGCACGCGATTTTGTGCTTTTTAGGGTATTTCGAAAATAGTTCTTCTTCTTTTTATTTGCTTATTCGTCTTACGAATTTATGGTGATCAATGCAGTTACATAAAATGTATTACAGTATATTCGGTATACTTATATATGTATCTATAAGTTGTTGATTATTTCAGCAAAAGAATTCGTCTGTAGGTCCACATCTCGAAAGCTTCAAGCTTCTTCATGTCGGCTGCCTTCAGGGTCCACATTTCGACTCCATATAGCAAAACTGATCATACATATGTTTTCAGATATCTTAATTTTGACTTTATATTGATATCATGACTCACACAAATTTTCTTGTATTTTATGAAAGCTGGTCTCGCCATTTCAATTCTGCTTCTTATTTCGTTTGAAATGCTCCACTTGTCATTTATTGTGGCACCAGGGTTTTTAAAACTACCCAGCAAAATTTAAAGGAAGGTGTTCAATGCGATGACGTGATTTCATGGCATCTTTTACATTAGTTCAAACGATGTCGTGAAAGATCCGATCTTTTCATTAGCCTTTGAACCAATGCAAAGGAAGTCGGGAAAGATCCGATCTTTTCATCAGCATTTGAACCCATGCAAAGGAAGTCGAGAAAGATCCGATCTTTTCGTCAGCATTTGAACCCATTCCACCGATCCAATAGAAATGAATTTTGTGTTTTTATTTATACAATTTTTTCTCAATGTATAAGATTAATTATATACAATAGGCTTAATGTTGTCGGAGACTCGAAATCACTACCAACGTTGTTAAAACTCTCTTCGCAATGATAATGTCATTGCAAAGGGTTGGTGAAAATGACATGCCAAAGCATTGGTGATAATGACATGCCAAAGCATTGGTGGAAATGACTTGCCAATGCATTGGTGTAAATGACATGCTTTGGATCCAAAAGTGAATAGCATCTTTTGGGGTCCACGCTCATAAAAAATTCATCGATGAAGATGCTAAAAAGATGACATGCCAGCTCACTTTCACCCATGATTGAATGGCATCTTTGCCATGGAACATTTTGCTGGGTATGTACTCTTTCCACGTCGATAAATTTTATTTTTAGAGGCGTTTGATTACCCATACTCTCTTTGGAAATAACCATGTACTTAGTCTTTTTAATGTTTATCTTTAAATCGTAGCTTTCACTGCCAGTCTATGTAGTAGGTATTGGAGTCCTGCAAAGTAGGTATTGGAGTCCTGGTTGTGTCGTCTGCATATCTAATATTGTTGAGAAAAGTACAATTCATAAGAATTCCTTTTTTGATATCTTTGATTGATTCTTGGAATATTCTTTCGGAGTAGACATTGAACAATAGGGGGATAATATGCATCCTTGTCTCACACCTTTAGATATTACTATGTCTTCTGTACATTCTCCATTGTGCATGTGCAGTCTGGTGCCAATGCAAGCTTTTTATGCATCGAATTTCATTCTGTCCAATACCAATGGACGTTAGAATCTCTATTAATTTATCATGTTGTACTGTGTCAAAAGCCTTCTCGTAATCGATAAAGCATATGTTTACATCTATGTATACTAGGATTTGTAGGGATGAAAGAGATTCACGTGTTCCCATGCCTTCTTTAAAAGCAAATTGGGATGCACCCATAACTTTCTCACACTTCTCATATACTCGCCCATGAATTATTTTTAGAAAAATCTTCAAAGCATGGCTCATTAACCTTATAAGTCTATAGTCACTGCAGTGTTTCGGTTGGTTTTTTCTTTGGAATCGTTATAAACGTTGATCTCAGCCAATTATTTGGGTATTCTCCGGTCTCATATTTGTAGTTGAATAGCTTGATCATGATATTAATGTTATCTCCCTCTATTAACTTTAGTATTTCCGATGGAATCTCGTCAGGACCACATGCTTTTTTAACTTTTAAGGATTTTATCGCTGACTCTTGCTTGGTTATAGATGTTCCTTCTGGCGGTTCATTCCTCATCATCTCATAGGTAGATCGGTTCTGGTCGGTAAACAGGAGCTTTATGTAATCTTTCCGGGTGCCATCGTGGTGCAATGGTATACACGCCCGCCTTGCACGCTGAAGGTCGTGGGTTCGATTCGCCTGCCAGGCAACATCAAACATATTTCAACGGTGGCAAAATACCCCTCAGTAATGTTGGCGACATTTCCTGTAAAACTTCTCTACAAAGTGGTGTCTTAAGACACGCCGTTCGGACTCGGAGATAAACAGTAGGTCCCATATCATTGAGCTAATATAAATCGGGGTGCACTCATTGATATGAGACAAGTCTCCCTTGTCCCTTCAGGGATGTTTGTGGAACAATTATTATTATGTAATCTTTCCATATTGCCATCTTTTCCGATATATCAAAAATAGGTTCATTTTCATTTTGGTATTGATTTGTGGTATACGCCTGCCATTTCTTTGATTTTCTTGTGAAGATTGAAATCGTCATTTAACTGTTGCAATCTTTCAATCTCCTGGTATTGTTTGTTTATGAGATTATTTTTCGCATTTCCGATTGCAGATTATATTTCTCTATTTAATTCGTAGTATATTTCGTAGTTTCGATTTTTATGTTTTCGAAGTTCCTCCATCCGATCCAGTATCTCCTTTGTCACACATTCATTCTTTTGTGGTTTTTTATGATTCCTAGATTATTGTCCGCTATGGATTTTAGAGTATTTTTAACAGAATTCCACATCTGCTGACTATCTGTAGCTTCAATTCTTCTAAATTCTTGATCAATGATCTCTTTCATTCTGGTCTTAACTCTTGGTTCCTCCAGTTTTCCAGTATTGAGTTCTCCACGTATTGTTCTCTTAGGGGTTCTCTTCAATTTTGCTCGTATTTTTGTCATTAACAGGATATGGTCCGATGGAACATCTGCCCCTGGATATGTGGATGTCTTCATTACAAACGAAGAAAAGCGTTTATTGATCAATATATAATCTATTTGGTTTCATATTATATTTGTTGGTTTGTATAGAGGGGATTTCCAGGTATACAATCTTCTTTTTGGCAGGCAGAACATTGTATTTGTAATTTTAAACCCATATTCTTGACAGAATTGAATAAGTCTGTCACCTCTATCATTTCTCTCGCCTAGTCCAAATTTGCCTGTTATGCCTGGTACAATATCTTGTCCAACTTTGGCATTAAAGTCTCCTTGGATGATATTTATATCATGGGGTTTTGTAATATTTATTAAGTATTTTACATCTTCGTAAAAATCTTCGACTTCTTCTTTACCCTTGTCTGCAGTGGGCACATATATTTGTATAATATTTAGTTTTAAGTGTTTTGTTTCTAACTTTATAAGCTTTGCTCTATCAGATTTTGGTTAGAATCCTGTTACGCATTGCGCTATATCGCTTTTCAAATGACACCTACTCCGTTTCTATGATTTCTATTTAGGTTTCCTGAGTAAAATACTTTGACATTTTGAGATACAAATTCTCCATTATCAGGCCACCATGTTTCGCAAACTCCAAGTATGTCAATATTCATTCTATTCATCTCGTTAATGGTGTTAGCTAATTTTCCAGATTCATATAGACTTCGCAAATTCCAAGTACCAATATTCAGGTTATTTTTTGTTTTACCTCCGGGGATTCTTAGCACCCTCGTTTGGCCGGAGACTGAGGGCCGCTCATTATTTATGTTCATAAATTGCATGATTATCATGGGATAATACTCCAGGAGTTTCCCGTTGCCATCTGAAGGGTTTATAGTTTCCGTCTACATATTCAGCCGCTCCTCCTGGAATTCAGAGGCTGTCGTCAACTGATGAGCGTTCCCCTATCCACCACCTGGGGTGGCGTGCGATGGGAGAAAAAAAAATGAAAAAAAATAACTCCTCACGGAGAAAAATAGTTCATTGTGGATATATATTGTGATATCAAAAATATATGTTAACCGGTAAAAAACAACTAATAATGAGTAGAAATTCTAATAACTTGCATGCAAACAAATTTATGACTCCCAAATGTATTCATATTTAATTAACCGACACCGAGTGCATTTTGGCGCAAGGTGGCGAAGCGACCCCATGCTTCAATATGCACATGTATAAAAAATGCAATTGGACAATTAATATGCTAGGGCTCCACGCAATTTGCAATAATGCTGGGAATTTCTCTATCATGATAGAGACAAATTGTAGCATGGGAGGAACATATTGTATTCTACACAAAACCTATTATATATGTATTAGGCAGTAGGCCCCACAGTGCGAAATATGGGAACTTTAGTGGAACTTTACTCAAAAAATTAAACACATAGAACTAAAGAGAGATTGGGTGACGTAGGGGATGAATGATACCAAGCAACGGTCTTGACCGGCTTTAACATGGCAAAGCCCAGGATTTATCTTGGTCCCTCTTTCATCTCAAGTGGACACTGACCTCCCCGTGGTGTCACCTGGGGAACTGCCTTTAACACCCGTTAAAGGTAGTGAGCTAACATGTGCCGCGCGTTCACCCATAAGAACGTTTAAAACTTGGGTTTGGGCGTCGGGTTAGTAACCCTCCCCTAGAAAAAACATCCTACTATGAAAAAACGAAAGAAAAGAAAAACAAACCCCTCTAAAGTTGACGAACCCCGCAAACGTTTTAAGGACCATGATCTGCGAATCTGCACCTGGAATGTTCGCACTCTTTATAGAGAAGGTGCAGTCTTCGCATTGGCAGACGTACTTGAAAAGTACAAGGCCGATATTACTGCCATACAGGAAATACGATGGATTGGGAAAGGCGTCACAACAACACCTAAAGGTGACGCACTGTATTATAGCTGCCATGACGTAAAGCATGAGCTTGGTTGTGGATTCGTAGTTAGTCGGAGACTAAAACATCTGGTATCCAGCTTCACCCCAGTGAATGAAAGACTTGCTGCAATTCGAATAAAAGCTAAATTCTTCAACATCAGCTTTATTTGTGCTCATGCTCCCACTGAAGAAAAGGACGAACAGACCAAAGATATATTTTACGAGCGCTTAGAAGAAACATATGACCGTTGCCCTGCCCATGACATTAAAATCATTCTAGGCGATTTTAATGCCAAAATTGGAATGGAGAATATCTTTGGCCCAACAGTCGGGAAATTCAGTATCCACAGTGAAACATCTGACAATGGTATGAGGCTGATAGACTTTGCAGCATGGTAGTTAGCAGTACCAGATTTAATCATCTCGATATTCATAAGGGCACCTGGCTGTCTCCAGATCAAAGAACAAGTAATCAAATTGATCATGTTGTAATAGATGGAAGACATTCATCCAGCGTGTTGGATGTACGATCGTTCCGAGGCGCAAACATTGATTCGGACCACTACCTTGTTGCAGCAAAGGTACGTACCCGTCTAAACGTTGCAAATAAAGCACGAACAGACTCAACGCGGAAGTTGGACATCGATAGGCTGCAAACACAACAGATAGCCACAACATATTCCACTCAACTAGCCCAATTGCTTAACGCGAGCACTCCTTGTCCCGATAACATAACAACACAATGGCAACATATTGCCCACTCCATGCAAACAGCCGCAAAATCCATACTTGGATTCCAGAGACCTCCACAAAGGAATTCATGGTATGACCAGAAGTGTCGTGCTGCTACTGAAGAGAAAAATGCGGCATATAGAGCTACAATCAGTAGCAACGCGTAGCGCGCGAGAGAGATATCGGGAGAAAAGGAGAGAAGAGAAACGGCTTTTCCGCAAGAAAAAGAGAGAAATGGAAAAGCGGGAGTGTGAAAAAATCGAGATGTACAGGAGACAGAATGAAGTCCGAAAATTCTACCAAAGAGTGAAACATCAAACAGATGGCTTTGGTACAGGCACATCCTCCTGTAGAGACCAGCAAGGTAATCTGGTAACAGATACAGATAGCGTGCTCAGGATATGGAAGGAACATTTCTCCAATCTGCTGGTATCCAATAGTAGCGAAGACGATGATACCACAGATCCAATCCCAGAAGATGGTATAGAATGTATACCGCCCGGCCAAGATGAGGTAAAAACAGCAATCAACCGGCTGAAGAATAATAAAGCAGCAGGAGCCGATGGCTTCCCAGCCGAGCTGTTTAAAACCGGAGGCGACGCGCTGATAAGGTGTATGCATCAGCTAGTTAGCACCATCTGGCAGGAAGAACGCGTACCCGACGATTGGAACCTGAGCATCCTATGTCTCGTCCACAAGAAAGGAGATAAGACTGTATGCTCAAACTATAGGGGCATAAGTCTTCTCCCTATTGCCTATAAGATAGTGTCAGGGATATTGTGCGAACGACTAAAGCCAATGGTCAACGAAATAATTGGACCATACCAATGTGACTTTAGACCTGGCAAGTCCACCATTGACCAGATATTTACCCTGCGGCAAATCCTAGAGAAGACCCAAGAGATGCAGATCGACATATTTCACCTTTTTGTCGATTATAAAGCAGCATTCGACAGTCCCCTCCGATCAAAGGTATTCCACGCAATGTCTGAATTTGGTATCCCCGCAAAGCTCATCAGGCTTTTTAAGATGACTTTAACTGATACTAGGTCCTCAGTTAAAATTGGAAAGAACCTCTCCGAAGAATTTTGTACCAAAAGAGGTTTCAGACAGGGAGACAGCCTTTCGTGTGACCTATTCAAAATTTTGCTGGAAAAGGTAATACGAGATGCAAATGTCAAAAGAAATGGCACAATTTACACCAATAGCCACATGTTACTTGCCTATGCTGATGACAGAGACATCATGGGACGATCAGTAAAGGAAGTAACTGATACCTTTAGGAAGGTCGAAGCAGAATCTACGAAAGTGGGTCTGGCGTAAACGGCGAAAAGACCAAATTGATGGTGTCGACGCGCAAAGCGTCCATAGAGCTCGGACCAACTGTAGAAGTTGGTACATATAATTTTGAGGTAGTTAAAGACTTCGTCTACCTCGGCACTGCCATAAACACAACAAACAACATCAGTTGTGAAATAAGAAGAAGAATTGTATTGGCCAACAGATGCTACTATGGTCTAAGTAAGCAATTTAAAAACAAAGCCACATCTCGTCAAACAAAAATAACACTATACAAAACGCTGATACTACCCGTGCTAATGTATGGCTCCGAAGCATGGGTACTTGCGCAAGCAGATAAGGCAGTGCTTGGTGTGTTTGAGAGGAAAATTCTTCGAAAGATCTACGGGCCGATTTGCGTTGACGGTGAATATCGACGTCGTATGAACCACGAGCTATATAAGCTATACAAAGACATGAATATAGTTAAACGTATCGAGATGCAACGATTGCGTTGGCTAGGCCATATCATGAGAATGAGCGATGATGAACCCGCTAAAAAGACGTATGAATACATACCACATGGCGGTGCACGCAGAATCGGCAGGCCTAAGCTTCGATGGAGCAAACAAGTGGATGAAGAAATGGAAAGGCGCGGTATTCCAAAAAGTCAAGCGAAAAACAGAGAGGAATGGAGATCTTTTCTTAGTTCGGTCTATGGAACAAATGTTCTGTAATGGGCCAACTAAGTAAGTAAGAACTAAAGAGATTCTTCTCGAATTCCATTGCTAAGTATCCCATGACAAAGCCTCATATTCAATTTTGCGATTTATCCCGCGAAACAATTAGAAATGCACTTACAAATTGCACTTTTGTTTTACAATATTTATTTTCCTTAAACATTGCTTTTAGCTTTGCTTATTTAACAGAGTGATACAAACAAATGTTTAGTTAACTATAGTTTTTTGTCGCTGTTATAACAATTTTTTAATTATTTGACGTTTATAGAGTTGTAATATCTAATTTAGTTTGGTAGCTATTCGTTCCCCAAAAATGTGCTTTTTTAAAAGTCTTCCAAAAAAAATTTTTTTATATTCTTTTGAGGTTTTTGAATGAGTTTTGGTGAGGTGCAAAATAATTCGCACATTTTCTGCGAGGTAGGATATTTTTCTTTGGACAAACCAAAAAATAGCTGCAGGTTCGCGCAGGTTTTGGAGTTATGCGACTTTTTCAAAAAGTCATTGGAATATTCTTATATCTATATTTTTGAAAATTTTATAGAAAAATCGGCATTGGACGTCATTGTTGGTTTCGTTTATGCCAAAATGGTTTCATTAATACTAAGAAATGCTGCTTTTTATAGTTTGAAGACTATTCTTGCTAATTTCATTCACATTATATAGAAAAATTCGTCAAATTTGAGCAGTTTTCTCAGGGCATCGTAAAGTACCTAAAACAAAGCATAGTTACACCAGATGCTTTTAGGTAATAGACTCATTTGCAGAATCGCGTTCTAAGATAAACATATCCTCTATCGAAACGTTAAATTTTTAAAATGTACGTTATATCTATGGCACTATACTAAAAATAAAAAATGACAAAACATTTATTTTTTTATTTTCATTTATTAATGTATGTGGATTAGGGCTATAACCAAAAAAATACCACCACATAGCCGTGTAGAGCAAGGAAAACTATAATTAAATACGGCGTAAATTTTTCTTTATCGCGAAAAAAGTTTCCGCACCAAATGCATGGAAGTTCAGAAATTCATTTTTTAATTTTATCTGTTATAACAACATATTTGCTTTTCATTAAAATTTTTATTTTTTTTGTAATCTAATTTAAAATCATTATCAAAGCGTTCTGGACCAATTTGTTCTCAAATCGCGCCATTTCGGAGCATATTAGGAACTTTTGACACTATTGCAATTTTTGGTTTGTCTTTATAAACTCGTGAATTTTATGTTTATATTTTTTGTACCTACGTCCTTTTGGGTGCCACCGTGGTGGAATGGTATGCACACCCGCCTTGCACGCTGAAGGTCGTGGGTTCGATTCCCCGGCCAGTCAACATCAAAATTGTCAACGGTGGCAAAATACCCCTCAGTAATGTTGGCGACATTTCCTGAGTATTTCAACCATGTCAAACTTCTCTGCAAAGTGGTGTCTTAAGACACGCCGTACGGACTCGGCGATAAACAGTAGGTCCCATATCATTGAGCTAATATTAATCGGGGTGCACTCATTGATATGAGAGAAGTCTCCCTTGTCCCGTATAGGATGTTTGGGGAACAATTATATAAATTATATATAACCTACGTCCTTTACATTAAAAGTTATGAGTAAGGTTCCACTAAATTGTCCATATTTTGCACTGTGGGCCCCTTAGTTACCCAGGAGACACATTATTGCAATTTAGATCAGGGGAAAGGTCAGTAGGCTATTTTGCTGGTATATGTTCTTCGACCTAAACTCTTACATCGTGCAAAATCTCGTGATTATATATCTATAATTGCGACCTCTACCGTGCTTCTGATTACACTACAAATAAATAACTGGATATATTAGGCTGTAACTCTGTTATCTGAGCACGTAAATCAACATAATTGGCATTAATGGAAAGGTCAAGAAATGACCTTCCAAATGTTATTTACGCGGGCGGAATGTATTTTCCAGAATACATATATAAACTGTATATTAAAAATGTTAACAATTTTCACACAAAAGTTGTGATCAGTTTAACCGTCTAGACATCGGATTTTGCATATATGCATATTTTTTATTAATTAAGATACCAAAATTTTGATTGGACCAAAATTCGTTTCGAAGAAAACTGAATCCAGTGATGGGCTTAAATTATTTATTTATTTGCATACTTGCATATGCACAAAATATGCAAAATATAAGTATTTTTTTGACGAAAATCGTAAAATAAAATTTGGAAAATCAACAAAAAGTTTTCTATATTAAGTTTATTGCCGTTAAACGTCGATTTCTTAGCAGATTATTATGTTATTAATTATTATTCCGCCACAGCAATAAATCTTGACTAAAAGACTTAAATATACATAGATATAAACAAAATTAGTTTGAGAAAATTTCCTATAACCCAGCCTTATTACAACATAAGTTGCTTTCCTATACAAATTTGTTCAAAAACTCAATCAGAAATGTCAAAATCAACGTATCCAAATATGTTGATAGTTTCTGCTCGGCCAAAATGGTCTGGCAGAATAACAAATTAGCTACAAATTAAGACTAAGAAAATATTGAATATTACATAAAATCTTTCATATTTTACTAAAAACATATAACATATAAAAACAGACAGGCCCTAAACTGAAATTTTGTGTGGGAGGTACCCGAAGGAGTGGACCGATTGAGTCCATATTGAAACCTTATTTAAGTCTGGTACAAATTTCACGATGTGCAAAGTATGGACCAAATCGGTTACTCCCTTCAAGAGTTATCGTGCGCACAAATTGTCCGAACATTTTCGAACTTTTGTGGGGGAGGTACATGAAGGAGTAGACCTATATGGCCCATCTTCGAACTTAAACTAAATTTGGACAAAATATTACGATAGCCGAATTTTGGACCAAATCGGCTCATCCGTTTGAGAGCTATCGTGCGCACCAGCCAGACAGACAGACGGACGGACTGACATTGCTAAATCGACTCCAAATTGTCTGAAACACATTTCGTCCAAACATACTTGGGGTCTAAAACCATTATTGCGATGAGGCACATTTTGCCCGTATGAAAGTGTATATGGTAAATTTCAAATTTCCTTTACAATTACATAGAAAAAATTTAAAAAAATGTTTGGCGAGCACATCCGCCATTTTTGGTACTTATGTTAAGAAAAAAATTGTGGTTTCAAATATGTTCGCGTTCACAAAATTGGATGCTGCACCCAAAAGTTATAGGGGGTTTTGTTTCCTTATAAACAAAAAAATATTTAAAAAATTCCCTTTGGGTTGTAATAAAAAATGTATACATAAATCGTTAACAGAATTTGATATCTATCCGTAGATGCTAAAAAATTTGCAAAATTTATTTTTATTTTCGCGGAAAATACAAAAAATGATGAAGAAATCTTGGGGTACATTTTATTTATTCTAATTCGGAGTCCATAAAAATCTCTAAAACATAAATTAAAAATACGTACAGAATCTAGACAACGCATATAAAACTGTGAGACCAAAATTATAAAGATTGGGTTCATAGCATGCATATTACAGCAACAACAAAAGACGAAAACTTATTGTTGAAACTTATTTCAAAAATATATATTTTGGTTTAATGCGAAAAATTGGAGAAATATTTTTGGGAGTTATTCTACTATTTCGCTAATTTTCCATACAAAACCTGAAGTATTTTGCTAAAACTATTACAAGGAAAATAATTTGTCATCGTGAAAGTATATTTGGTTTTTGCGATAAGCAATAGATATTAGTAGTAGAGCGTAATAATGAAATTACAACCAAAGAAAAAAACACAAAAATTAAAAAGCGTGTAATTCGCGAATCCGTTTAAATCAGTTGAGGTGCATGTGCTTTTCGGATACAGGGAGTCCATGTCTATCAATATGCATGGATTTTCCCATGTTTTATTCAGCGGCCAAAGTGTGCCATCAGTTGCATCTTACTATTCAAAAAACCTTCAAGTGGGCAAAAATTACGCGATGTGCATATGATTATAAGGTGCATCCGATTTCAATGGCCGCCTATTAAAAATACGTCAATATAAATTATTTTAGACAGATTCGTCAAGAACTGCGGATGTGCCACCACATTCTATTTTGGGATAAATAGGGATATTACTCCCAAATCTTTGTAATTTGTGACACACCTTTTTGGCAAATATAATAATCGCGTATAAAGGATTACATTTATGTAAAAATAATCAAAGAAAATCGCGGTTCAATTCGCGGAATTGTCAAAATATATTTTTGCAGATTTTCCTACTTTCAAGGTATCTATATCCGGCGTTTTAGTGGATGGATTCGAACGCGCAAGGGCTTATTAGATCCGGCACGTAAAAAACTAAAATCACGCGGGGTTCAGGGGTATCTGTACGACAGTTGTAAATTTTAAAGCCAAAAAATAGGTTTTTTCAGAAAATTTACGCACCAAATTTTCGCCTTTGGACTCCTATTACTAGGAAGCTGTACGGAGCACACTCATGAGATATACATCGAACGACGTGGAATCGCGAGTTCTACAATCCTATATACTAGTTTCGATTATTATCTAGTTGCGCCATCTAATTATAAGAAAAATTTGAAAAACACTGAAATCAAAACTTCAAAATGTCAGCATCGATTTTAGGGGGATGCAGTGTATATATCGAAAAGTCATACACTAGAACCATGTTACCCAAGGGGTATTCTTTAGTTCTCTCTTTGAGCACAGGTTTGAGTTTTGCGTGGTTTGGCCAGAAATCAAGAAAGAACACAAAAAACTTGTTTAGTTCAACACATTTTTCCCATTTTTTTATATTACCACCAACGCAGCTTCCACGAAAATTATTTGTTATGGTCCATATTATGAGATCGTGGCTAAAACACTTCAATTAATATTAATATATTCATATTTTATTAACTATATTAACAGTTCGCGACTTATTAAATGGTGAACCTCAACTTCAACGATTGTAAAACTTTTTTGAATATTACCATATATCCTCGTTAGCATAAATGCTGAGGGTATACTTAAATCAAATAATATACACTGAGATCGAATCCAGAGTGTTGCTTAATAGCAGTGTTTCCGTACACTGAGGAAGTGAGAATGAAATGTATTTTGAAAGAGGTACACGTGGCAATCACCCGCATTTGTACTTTTTTGTAAATTTAATATTCAATTCTTATGTTACTCGTTGAAACGTTCACATGCATTTTTTTAGATTTTGGGAGAGAAGGGAAGGAAAAGGAGTTCTTTCCTCCCTTCTTACCCATAAAATCAAAAAGTTTCTTATGAAAGTTTCAACCTGTAACATAAGAGTTAATATGATCTAGGGTCTACTAATAAAATTTTGAAATTCACTACCATAAATAACATCGTTTTAAGAACCTATTGTTATTAATTTTTGACTCAAATCTGTTATATTTTAGCGCACTTTCCAATGTTTTTATATTTTGCCTATGAATATTTTTAGAACGATCAAGCCTATTATTCAATATTTTCATTGAAATTTTCTTATCTTTAACAACAATTACTTTGTTCCAGAACCTGCAAGTATTTACTATTATTGATTTTTTTGACAAATTTATAAAGGAAAAAGTGCCAACATTTCAAAAATGGTAGACTGTTGCAGGTTCTGGAACAGAGCAATAGTTGCGTTCAAAATAATAGTAGTGTGATACAAAATATCAAAATGTGCTATTAATCATGGTTTCACTGTTCAATAGCAACTTCTTTTATATTCACTCGAACATATTATGCAAACATGTTGTCCACGATCACTCACTCATGATTTAACTACTTCTTTGTCATCAAACATTTTTCTGGGTTATGTTAGATGCTATGCTGTTGATTTTATTCATAGCACAGTACAGCAATAGTTTTTTGTATTAAAAACACAAGGAGGATTCTTTTAATTTTGAAAAAAATTAAATCTTCTTGAAAAAGCATTTTTAAAAAAATTGTTTCCAAATTTCTTTTTTTAATATTTGTATTTTTATGGTTTGTTTATTGGTATTTGACCTGATCTAAATAGCTAGAACATATGAACAACTCAAAAACACTCATATTTTGATGCAAAATATGAAAAAACCCAAATTTTTAACTTTGACCTTAAATTCTTCTGCAACTAATAGACCAAATTCGAAGTATTTTAATGCATCGGAAAGCTGATTTTGTTATTTGTCCAACAAAAAAAAATTAAAATATCTCTATCCGTTCAAAAGTTACAGAGTTTTGACCAGGAAAAAACGATTCTGAACCACTGTGAGGCGTGCCTTACAACACCATTTGTAGATAACTTTATCATTGCTGAAATACTCAGAATATGTAAGTTAACATTACCCTTAGGGGATTTGCCACCGCCGAACATTTTGATGTTCTGGTCAGAGTTTTTTTTTTTGGTTTGGTTGACGGAATTCTTCTGATTCAAAAAACCAACAAGGGAAGACCAATTAATGTGCATCATGACAATGCGAGCTCTCACACACGATTGAAACCAGCGCCTTTTTGACCGGACAAAATGTGCAATTGACGGGTTATCCACCGTACAGCCCTGCATTGGAACCCAATGACTTCATTTGATTCCCGCATATCAAGAAAAAAGGAGTGGTCAACGATTTTGGTCGCCAGAAGATGCTGTTAAAGCCAGGGTTTCGGAGTCGAGGTATTTTTGGGTCGACTCCGACTCCAGACCAAATTTTTTCACGACTCCGGCTCCGACTCCGGGTCGACTCCGAGTGTAAATTCCTATACCGCTAAACATTAATAACTTTTTAACTTTTTCGTATATTTGGGTCTATATAGGCTAATCTATTGGTTTTTCCTAACATATTCTTTAGAAAAGATATCTGTTCGAATATAATACTTTACTACAGTACATAAATATGAAGTAAAATTCATATCTATATTGTTTCTACTGAATCTTACATTGGAAAATAGCAACAAAGTACAAGCACGTGAATATTCATGGAAGAACTTTTCTTCGTGAGAAAATAACTCTTGCGCCAGACATGGAAAATATAACATGAACATTTTTTAACTTTTAGGAGAGAGAGGAGGTGAAGGAGATAGCTTTCTCCCTTCTTACTCGTAAGCTCAAAACATTTTCATGAAAATGTTCATAGTCTGGCACAAGACTATGTGAAAATAAACCCCTTGAAATCGATCGATTTTGATGTCCTTACCAACATTTTCGGAGGAACCTTTCTGTAGATTTTTTTCATGTAGAAAATCTGATCTTGTGTTTATTTGTCAATTCAAGAACAAAAAGGACTTGGAACGAACTGAGCTAAAGGAACAAAATAATCTACTAAAGGATTCTTCATTCTATTTATCTGAAAACATTTCATCTCAAAATTATGAAACAATATCGCCAAACAAAGATAAAGCTACTTACTCAAGCATTATTGGGGGTCAATACAACAATCTTTACGTCATAACTCAGAAACTTCTGCTATGGGTCCTTTGGAATTCTTAATATATTCAATAGGGGCTTTCATTCCCAACATGAATTTTCTACCCCCAGACATTGACTTCCATTTTATGTCACAGTGTAATCAGTAAGATTTCCCATAGCGACCACGATGTCCTTCATAGGAGTCCAACAGGTCCTTTAATAAAAAATAAGTTCAAGAAGATCAGTAGACTTTTGTGAGAAGACCAGTAGATCTTGTGACAGAAGACTTATATAAAAGACGTTAAATGTCCAATTATAATTCGATTGTCAAAGAACATAAGTTTTGCTTGCAACAAAAATAAAGGATCAACTGGACCAAAAATATTCTGGACATGCAATTTGTAATCAAAATATAGATGAATAGACTAGACTTCAAATGAAAGTAAATATCCTGTGAATCGTTCTCTGAAATAAGTTTTTTTAGCTCTACTTTAAAATAAATAATGATATTTGAAAAAAAAATTAGTGTCCCGAATTTAATACACCTTTTTCAGATGTAATTCGAAACATTTTAGTTGTAATTCGTAACATTTCATTTTTAATTCGAGAATTCTATTTGTAATTCGTAACATTCCATTTGTAATTCGATTTAATCCATTTGTAATTCGAATTATTCCATTTGTAATTCGAATTATTCCATTTGTAATTCGAATTATTCCATTTGAAATTTGAATTATTCCATTTGTAATTCGAATTATTCTATTTGAAATTCGAATTATTCCATTTGTAATTCGAATTATTTCATTTGTAATTCGAATTATTCCATTTGTAATTCGAATTATTTTATTTGAAATTACAAAGGAAATCATTCGAATTACAAATGGAATAATTCGAATTATAAATTGAATAATTTAAATTACAAATGGAATGATTCGAATTTCAAATAGAATAATTCGAATTACAAATGGAATATTTCGAATTTCAAATGGAATAATTCGAATAACAAATGGAATAATTCGAATTACAAATGGAATAATTCGAATTACAAGTGGAATAATTCGAATTATAAATTAAATAATTCGAATTACAAATGGAATTCTCGAATTACAAATGAAATGTTACGAATTACAAATAGAATTCTCGAATTACAATTAAAATAATTCAAATTACATCTGAAAAAGGTGTAGTATATTTTTATATTGTAGAAAAAATTGCCCGGAGTCGGAGTCGAGTTATTTTTGTCGACTCAGACTCCGACTCCAGCAAAATTGCTCGACTCCGACTCGTAGACTCCGACTCCGAAACCCTGGTTAAAGCAGTGGAAAAAGTGTTTCAACAATTGATTTGACCGCATGAAAACATGTATAAATCAAGACCTATAGTAGGTCGGCCATTTAAGGGTTTTGTTAACAACTTTTGACAATAAACATAATAGATTTATATCATTGTGATTTCAGTTTCTTTGTAATGTTTTTGACAGCAAACATAACAATCAGGTGGGCTTAGTGCCCAACTGTATAAACATTGGCATAACTCAAGAAAACTATAAAACTATATGGTAAGTTTTCGCATTTTCATTGTTAGGCCCGAAAGTTATCATGCAGGCCTCGTATTGTAGGAAGCATCCAATTACCAAGTTTTAATACAAGTTGCAGCTTCCCTTCAGATTTCAATTATCAGATCCTGCCCTTTGACATCGTATCAACTTTGAACCCCAGTAGATACTAACATTTTATAAACACCTAATTTAACACTCTGGAAATGAAGATAATTAATCTTATGATAACCCTGATCTCAACTGAACTTACCCCATCATCTTACAGTACCAATAACATTTATTGTCCATTTCTCTGTCATGTATGGGAAACAAGAAAACGTTATTCCAATAAAGTTCCAGTTTTGCCCTGAGTCGAAGTAGAGTTTTTTACAACTCCGTCTTCGACTCGAACTAAATTGCTCTTCTCCGATTCCATAACAACTAAGTGAGGCTCTCAGCAAAATGTTACTACGCAATTTTGTTGTATTATAAGGTACTAAATAATTTCGTAGAGACCAAGGGTGTATCTCACATATAGATGGGAATTGGATCCATGTTCTACTTTTTTGGTCGGGATTGAATTAAATCTATCGACTTTGTATAGAGATTTACCGCATAATTCAAAACATTTTATGGGGTTTCCTCTAGTGATGTAATAACAGCAGTCTACTTTGAATTTCATAGGGTAATTCATTCTTAACTTAATCTGTGGTCTACTGATCCAGAATCACAGTCTAGAGTTTGCATTGTCTTTATATTAAACTGTATTAAAATGTTGTAGAATATATTAATTTGATATAAAAAGAGAGTACTAATTTTTAATTAATTTCTCGTTGGAAATCGAGAAAAAATTTTATTGGCTCATTTTAAAGTACAGGTTTAATATAACGTGTTGCAAAAATTTCGATCGGACAACAATTGGCTGAGATGTGAGTGTCAGAAAGAGAAAATTCATTGTATGTAACATCGAAGTTTGAAACGCGGATTTCTCAAAATGACATTTTGGAATGCTGTGCCCACTGTAGCTCGAAAACGGATGATCAGATCTTCTTATGTTTTTGTGGGATTGTTAAACTAATAAAAAGCTTGTACTAAAGCGAGAGGCTTAAAAAAATAAGGATTTTTGACGAAAAAACTATTAATTTTTTAGTAGTCGAAATTTTGTCTTTGACAGTTCACATTTTTTAATGGATATTTTTTAATTCCGTTTCGCTTAAGTACAAAATTATTAGGTTCTTAATTATCCCACAAAATCATATGCTAATCTTTTTATTCGTTTTCGAGCTACAGTGGTCATCGCAAACTGCTTTATTAAAAACAGTGTTTCATAGGCGGCCATTTGTCAAAATATGGTGCAATATTTTTCAACAACAAAATTCCGAAAGTAGCTCAAGGTGTGATCTATCAGATGAAAACAAAATCTTCAGAAAACATTTAGTAGATTTCTTGTAAAAATTCATGAGCAATTTCATTTTTCGTGCTCAATAAGTGGCCATAACCCCTTAAGTCATATCTGGTAAAGACCAAGTTCGACCTAATTCAAATGTGATTCTGAAATATTTTTATTTATTTATTTATATAATTTACCTTATATATTGAAATATTTTTATTGGGTCGAACTTGGTCTTTAGTCTTTTATCAGATATGACTTCAGCAAGAATGCCATGCTCCTTATGTGCCATGCTCCTTATGTGCCTTAAGATCTGTGAAAAATTCCCAGCTTCTTTTTAAGTTTTTTTTAGTGTGAACTGACTATCAACCTACATTCACATCTTATGTTGTTCTTATTTTTGCTCCCGATTTAATATCCAACCAGAAATGACCATGGGAATCGTTAACACATTTGCGCCATGCATGTTTTCTATCTTTATTGAAATGTTATTTTTTATAAAGTGGTAAAATCGATTACCATTCAGCATTTTTTCAGGAAATTAAATGGCATAAGTAGCACAACATAATAGTACATTCCGCAATTTAAATGCCAAATATTAACTTGCAATTGTAAACAATAAAAATGACAATTTCTTATGGTCTTTATTGGCAAAAAATGATTGGCAGCGATTATCACCAATTGAATTTTAAAAAAGGCAAATGCCAAGAAAACCCAATTTTCACTTTTAATGTGGCACAAATAGCTGCCACCCATAAAATGGAGAAAATACTGGAAAAAGGGAAATGTTATGTGCGTAATGTCTCCTCATAAGAAGTCAATAAGGAACTCGTAATAGCTTGTATGTATGTGCTTCCACATTTTTTTAGATTTCTTTTGATGGGACTATAAAAATAAATAAGAGGGATTTTATGAGGATATCAGCAGAAATAGCCTTAGGACATAAATCAAGTATGGATTGATACGTTAAGGATGCGAAATGTTAAATGTTTGCTCTTTTCAAGATCAAAGTCGGTAAGCCTAATCCTCATGTTCATTAAAAGAAACCAGTAATATTCTTAAAACCCACGCCTATGTTTCCAATAATCCATGAAAAATATTCTTTCAAATTACTTAGATGGCTGTCTACAAAACATTAAGCCGAATGTCAGTTTTGAATATACGATATCTTTAATATCTTTTTAATTTCCAATTAATTTCCATACCAATATTGCCATATCCGCTTTGTGCATACCTTCCAAAGTTTTATTTTCATGTGTCTTTTGAGCAAATCATCCACCTTTGCAAGGTTGCGGACTATGGCTGTGATTCCTCGGTGATGCTGATAGTCACACACCATACCAAAGAATAACAAGTAAAAACAAGTGAGCAATGGCTACAGTCGGGTCGGGGCCAACTATGTGATACCCTACACCACTAACCCTATGCATAAGCTTTTGACTGGTAAAATTCAAAATATTAAAATTGGCATAGCTTAGCGCCTCTGCTCTGAATGTCTTCAATAATACAGGTAAAACTCAAAATATAAAAATTGGCATAGCTTAGCGCCTCTGCTCTGTATGTCTTCAATAATACATGTGAATTTAGTTGAAACGCATCAACGTACAACTCAAATAAAAAAATGGAAAAGTGGGATGTACGCCAACCATCAATAGGCTTCTTTCTCTGTGAATCCCCATCGACCCCCAAAACTATCGTAAGGATCCGATCAAAATTCCGACCTGTAGTGTGATTGCACAAAAAATAGAAAAAGGGATGCATTACCGACTATTGCGATATCTCTGTTGTTTGACCACCTATGACAGCCTACTTTACATCGTTGTAAAGGTGATATTTTCTACTTTCTTTGCCAGGTTTTGCAGTCGATATACCTCTTACAGAAGAAAGATATTCGCTTTGAAATTAAACGTTGGCATTTTCTCCAAATAAGTGTTTTATACCCTCAGCATTTATGCTAACGAGGGTATATACACTTTCATACGGGCAAAATGTGCCTCATCGAAATAATGGTTTTAGACCCCAAGTATGTTTGGACGAAATGTGTTTCAGACAACTTGGAGTCGATTTAGCAATGTCCGTCCGTCTGTCTGTCTGTCTGTCTGGCTGGCTGGTGCGCACGATAACTCTCGAACGGATGAACCGATTTGGTCCAAAAGTTGGCTATCGCAATATTTTGTCCAAACTTAGTTTAAGTTCGAACATGGGTTATATCGGTCCACTCCTTCCGGTACCTCCCCCATAAAAGTTCGAAAATGTTTGGAAATTTTGTGCGCACGATAACTCTTGAAAGGAATAACCGACTTGGTCCATACTTAGCACATCGTGATATTTCTACCAAACTTAGATGAGGTTGTAATATGGACCCAATCGGTCCACGCCTTCAGGTACCTCCCACACAAAATTTCGGAAAAGTTCAGTTTAGGACCTGCTCTCGAATCGCTTTGATTTTTGTTGCAACAACTTGTATTCACTGCCCCCCATACGACGGTACAAGTTTCATCAGGGGCAAGTCCATACTTCCTGAGAAAATAGCCTAGTTAGTTGCAAAGAGCCCCTATGACACCGATTATAGTGGTTGGAGAGCAAGGTAGCTCTCGAACGGATTTGCAGATTCGGTCTAAAATTTGGCCTTCATAATATTTTGTCCAAACATAGTTTAAATTCGAAGATAAGCCATATCGATCCACTCCTTCAGGCACCTCCCCCACAAAAGTTGAAAAATGTTCGAAAAAATTGTGCGCACGATAACTTTTGAAGGGAGTGACCGATGTAATCCATACTTTGCACATCCTAAGATATCTACCACATATAGATCAGGTTCGAATATGGACTATATTTGTCTCCTTCTTATGGTACCTCTCACACAAAATTTCGGATAAATTCACTTTAAGGCCTGCTCTTGTATCACTTTGATTTGTGTTGAAGCGATTTGCATTCGCTACCTCCATTAGACGGTAAAACAGCCCGAAAGGTGTAAAAACCCCCTATGTCACCACATGTGGCTGTCGGAGAGAACGATAACTCTCGAACTGTTCAACCGGTTTGGTCCAACATCGTCATATTATATCCAAACTTAGTTTCATGGGTCAATATCGGTCCAGAACTTCCGGTACTTCTCCCCAATATTTAAAAAATGTCACTAAAATGCTAGGACGATATCACTTGAATGGGGCAACCAATTTGGTTCAAACTTTGGACCTCCTAATATTTTGTCAAAATTTAGTTTAACATCTAAAATGGCCCATATCGGTCATCCCTAAGGGTACCTCCCACACAAGAGTTTAACATTTGTGTCTTACTGGAGTTAATTTCTAATCCACATTTTGGTGGCAAGTTCAGATGTCCAAAAAGGGCCACAAAATTCAGAAGAGACCTTAAATACATTCGATCTGTCCGTAGGTGAAAGTTTCACTTCACATTGGCTGAGGGTATATATCTGTCGGCAAAGCCGACTGACACTTTTTTACTTGTTTCAGATTCCGACCCATGAATAATATTCGACGATTACCAAAATTAATAGGTTTTTTATCTGTGTGACCCCCAGCAACACCCATGACGAGCCAATCAAAATTTCGACGTGTAGCGTGATTACAAAATAATTAAAAAATGGGATGTATTATCGACTACTGCGATATCTCCGTTATTTGGCCACCTACGCAACCTGCTTTACATCATTGTAAAGATGGGATTTTCTACTTTCATAGTCAGACTTTGCTTTTGGAAGGTCCCCAACCAAAGCTGTGATACTCGTCATAATTATTAAAATCGCACACATGAAAAGTTGTGTTCTATTAGCGGCTATACCGATATCTTCGTTGTTTGACCACCTACGACAACCTGCGTTACATCGTTGCAAAATCGATATTTTCTACTTTCATTATCATACCCCATATAGATATACCCCATATAGAAGCGGAGATATTCGCTTTGAAATATAATGTTGACTTTTTCGCCAAGTAAGTTTTTTGCCCATTCTGACCCCTGAATATTATCCGACCATCACCAAAATCAATAGGCTTCTTCTCATCCGGGACCTCAACACCCACAAGACCCACAATTTTGTGACGATCGGATTTTAATTGCGACCTGTAGCGTGATTACAAAGTTTAGATGGACAGAAGGACGGACACACAGATCGACTCAGCTCGTCGAGACATTCGATTTGGTATATATATGTATGGGTCTACGACCATTATTTCGATGCGTTTCAAACTTTTTAGCCAAAACCAACTTATAATACCCTCCCCACATAGTGGTGTAGGGTATAAACATTAAGTTCGGCGGACCGAACTTTTTACACCCTGCACCATAAAATATTCTGAACTAAAATGGAATAATAGATTTCTGTAAGGTGCAAAAATTGTTCGACCACTAGATTAAACTATCGATATTCTCAATATTAGATATTTTCGATATTTGATTTAAAAAAATCGATAGCTATATAAATTATTAATTAAATAACTAAGTTGATCTATCGATATTTGAATTTATAACAAGTAAAGAAGTATCAGTCGGCTTTGCTGACAGAGATATAGTCTCAGCCTGTGTATTTGAAACATGGGGTTTTAAAAAATTTTGGGCGTATGAATCGAATGCAAGTTGCTTCTACAAAAATCAAAGTGATTCAATAGCAGGTCTTCAAGTGAAGTTATCCGAACTTTTGTGAGGGAGGTACCGGATGAAGTGGACAAATATAGTCCATATTTGAACCTGATCTATATCTGGAAGATATATTAGAATGTGTAAAGTATGGACCAAATCGGCCACTCCCTTCAAGAGTTACCTACGAAAATTTTTTCCGAACATTTTTGAACTTTTGTGAAGGTGGTATCTGAAGGAGTGGACCGATATCTTGCGCTCCAATCACTACACACGGTATCATAGGGATTATTTGCAGCTTTTAGGCTATTCTCAGGAAGTATGGACATGCCCCTGATGAAACTTGTACCGTCGTATGGGGGGCCATGAATGCAAGTTGCTTCAACAAAAATCAAAGCGATTCGAGAGCAGGTCCTAAACTGAACTTTTCTGAAATTTTGTGTGGGAGGTATCCGAAGGAGTGGACCGATTGAGTCCATATTGGAACATTATCTAAATCTGGTAGATATTTCACAATATGCAAAGTGTGGACCAAATCGGATAAGCCCTTTAAGAGTTATCGCACTTACAAATTTTCTGAACATTTTCGAACTTTTGTGCGGGAGGTACCGGAAGGAGTGGACCGATATAACCCATCTTTAAACTTAAACTAAGTTGGGACAAAAGATTACGAAAGCCAAATTGTAGACCGAATCGGTTGATCCGTTCGAGAGTTATAGTGCGCACCAGCCAGACAGTCGGACGGACATGGCTAAAACGACTCCAAATTGTCAGAAACACATTTCGTCCAAACATTCTTGGGGTCTAAAACCATCATTTCGATGAGACATATTTTGCTCGTATGAAAGTGCATATACCCTCGTTAGCATAAATGCTGAGGGTATAAAAAAACTTTACATGTTCCAAATTTTGTGTTGGAGATACCCTAAGGAGTGGTACCATGTACGTTCCATATTTGCACGTAATCCAAGTATGTACGCGAGTGTTATGTTAGGGACAACCAAGTTTAGTTAGTGCCGGCAGATTTTTTGGAGCTCCAGGGCCATTATCTCAAAAAGTATGGACTTGTCCCCAGCAAGACCTGGCGAAGACTAAATACCAAATATCAGCTACATTGGTTGATTAATGTGGCTAAAACCTTGAAAATGCCGAAAATCGGGCGATACCGTCTTATTGGAGCTATATCAAAAAGGGGGACCTATGTACATAATTTTTATCAGAAAAGTTTTCTGGTCCATTGGGAACCCTCAATGCAAAATTTTGGGCGTGAAACATAGACAAAATCTTCAAAATTCCGAAAATCGGGAGGTTCCGTTATATGGGGTCTATATCAAAACGTTGACCTATGTCCATAATTTTTATCGGAAAAGTTTATTGTAAAGTGAAAACCCCGCATCTCAAAATTCAACCAATTTGGTTGATAAGTTTAGCTAAAATATTCAAAATACCGAAACATTAAGAAGTACCGTTGCATGGGGACTATCCCAAAACGTGGACCGACCTTCCCAATTTTTTGCTTTCGACATTGTCAGTGAACTATTAGTATTTATACCAAAATCCATCTGCCAACGCCAACTCCTTTTATATTTGGCCACCGTTTATTTGAACTCGCGACATAGTGCAGCGTTTTTTTTTTTTGAGGTTATGCGCCGTTATCCCGGGAACTATGGACTTGCCCTCGAAAAAAATTAAAATGACGTAACGGGGCCCGCACCAACATCCTGTTAACGATTCGTGAGGTGTCACTAAACTGCACTTATTTCAATTTTTGTGTGGGAGGTACCTGAAGGAGTGGACCGATATAATCCATATTCAAACCTCATGTATGCCTAGAGGTAGTATTACCATATGCAAAGTTTGGTTCAATTCGGTTACTCCGTTCAAGAGTTATCGTGCGCACAAGTTTTGCGACAACTTTTGAACATTTGTGGGGGAGGTACCTGAAGGAGTGGACCTATATGGCTCATCTTCGAACTTAAATCAAATCTGGACAAAATATTTCGATACCCAAAATTTTAACCGAATCGATTGATCCGTTCGAGAGTTATCGTGCGCACCAACCAGCCAGACAGACAGAGAGACAGACGGATGGACATTGCTATATCTACTCAAAATTGTCTGAAACTAATATCGTACAAACATACTTGGGGTCTAAAACCATTATGTCGATGAGGCACATTTTTGGTCGTATCAAAAACTTAACGAATTAACACAAGCTAAGGTTCATAGAATTTAAAAGCCACCAAAGAACTTCACTTGTAAATCAACAATCGGTGGTGCTCAAAATATTTTGTGCATTAGTCTCTCTGAGCGAGTCATTCCTTTGCTAAACCACGACAGATTAGAATAAAGAGCACATATGTTGTTGTTGCAGTCACGTTAACGTATATGGGTGATCTTGGCTGATCAACAATCAAACGGTGAGCATCAACATCTCTTCTCTGTCTCCTTTTCTCTTCTCTCATTTTATTTAATAAACAGCATCTACGCCATATATGAACAAGATGAGCACTCGCCTTTACGTTTTCGTACAATTCACCCTATAAATGTTCTCTTCGTGTTCATCGTTGATCTACGCTTTATAACGTTTTCCGAACATTTATCTTTTTTATTTTCATGCATCAACATAATATTATTTCACATTGGGTGAGAAATAATATTTTATGAAACCCATCTAATTATACAGTCCGCTTGAAGGTTGTCTTCTTCTTTATTTGCCTATTCGATTTTCGAATGTTGGCGACCAAAATGCAAATATAAGTATAATATTACAATAGTTTGAGTTATTAAATATTGTTTATAATATCGGCAAAAGTCTCTCTGTTTCTAGCTTCGCTTAGCAGGTTTATGACGTCACGTATGCCGGTCCATTCTTGGATGTTGTTGATCCACAGAAGTTGTTTCCTCCCTCTTGTCGGCCTTCCTTCAAAGTTTACACGGATAATACTTTGCAGCAGTTTGTATTTTTGATTTCTCATAACGTGTCCCAAGTATGATGTTTTTCGTCTCTTTATGTTATTCAACAGCTCTTTTTCTCTGTGTAATCTTCTGAGAACTTCATTATTTGATATGAAGTGTGTCCACGATATTTTTAGTATGCGTCGATATGTCCACATCTCAAAGGCTTCGAGTTTTTTCATATCTACGGATTTTAAGGTCCATGTTTCCGCGCCATATAATAGGACAGACCATACATATGTTTTAATATATCTTATTTTAGTTTTTAAGTTTACATTATGGCTTGTGTATTTTTTATATTTAAAGAATGTGTCTCTAGCCATTTCAATCCTGCAGGCTATTTCTTTAGAAATGTCCCATTCGTTGTTGATTATAACTCCCAGATATTTGAAGGTTGGATTCCTTTGTTTTTTTCCCTCGGCTTTGGGCTTGGAATCCACTCACTCATTCTTATTCAAGGGCCTATACCAAAAAGTGATAGGTCCACTCTAACACTTTTGGTGCAGAAGTTTATTCACCTCTTAAAACTCCAAATGCCAAATTGGAGCTACTTAGGGCAGAAGATGTAAAATCCTTTAAAATACCTTAAATCGGGAGGTATCGTTATATAGGGCTATACCAAAACGTGGACCTATCTCGAAAATTTTTAGTGGAGAAATTTCTTGGCCATTGGAAATGTCAAATGTCAGCTAATTCGGTCAGAACATCGGGAGCAAAATACTTTAAATCGGGAGCAACCGTTATATGGGGGCTATACCAAAACGTGGATCTATATCGCCCATATTCAAACTTGACAATTAGAACCTCAAATGTGAGATTACAGCTGGTTCGGTCAAAAAATTAGCTAAAATCCACAAAACACCCTAAATCGGGAGGTACCTTTATATTGGGGTATACCAAAACATGGACCTATTTCCTCCATTTTTGGTGCAGATGTTTTTTGACAGATGTTTTTTGACTCCAAGTACCAAATTGTACTAAATTTGGGCTGAATAAAAATAGCTAAAATCCTCAAAATACCTTAAATTGGGTGGTAGCGTTTTATGGGGGTTATACCAAAACGTAGACCCATCTTGAAAATTTTTAATGGGGAAGTTTTTAGTCCATTAAAAACCTAAAATGTCAAATTCCAGCTAGTTTGGTCAAAAAATGTAGCTAAAATCCAAAATACCGAAAATCGGGAGATACCGTTATATGGGGGCTATATCAAAACCTGGAGCTATATAACCCATTTTTGAACTTGACTGGCTCTCGGGTACAACCTGTTAGCGTTCTATCTCAATTATTGCGGACGCTAGAGTGATTACAACAGACGAACATGGCTGGATCGTCTCAGAATTTTACCCTGATCAAGAATATTATATGGTCGCAAATGATTAGTTCGATGTGTTACAAACAGAAAAACAAACCTAATGTACCCTCTATACAATAGTGGAGGGTATAAATAGACAAATTCACTCCCTTAATTTTAATTATCCCTGCAAAGTTTTTTTTTTTTTTTGGAATACGATCTGAGTATCTGCAGTTATAGTATGAGGACTTGTTACGAATAATGTGCTGACCTAACTTTGTGCACCCTCGCCGTGAGAAACCCTTTAATCTTTCAAAATATGTATGTCAAATACTGTGGACTATACAAACACGAGCACGTAGCGTAATGGAGAGGTATCGGGAGAAAATGAGAGATCAGTAACGCCTTTTACTCAGGAAAAAAAGAGAGATGCAAAAGCGATATTGTGAAAAAATCTACCAAAGACTGAAACATCAAACTGGTGCTAACAGCTACCGATAATGTGCTCGGGTTATGGAAATAGCATTTTTACAAACATACCACAGGCTTAATCCCAAAAAATTGCGTATTTCGCCTAACCCAGATATAATAAGACCGCAGGAACCGATTTTTTACCAGCTGAACTGTTCAAGATTGGAGGCAATATGCCGATTAGGTGTATACATCTGCTAGTTAGGTCATCTGACAGGAGGTACCTGATGATTGAAACGTGAGTATTCCATGTTCCATCCACAAGAAAGGAGACTGAGAGATTAAATAATAGTGACTTAAAGAAGTCTGCTCGCTATTTAAATAGTTTTTTCATTTCTTAAATTACTTATAGTAAAATTTAACGAAGAATATTTTTGTCTTTGACGTTATCCATCTAGAATGATGTTTTGTGGGGCAACTTGGCATAAACATAGAGAAAGTGCAACATTAACCCCAAAATTAAAATTGATAACACTAAAATTGATCTAGATATCTTGTTCTTGAACCAAAATCTTCTAAGTAATGTTCTTAGCAATTCTTCTGAACATTCTGAAACTCTAAAATGCTTATTTTATGTTGTTTCAGCTGTGTTTTGTATTATATCTTTTACACCATTTGTTTCAAACACAGTTCACACTAATAGTTTATTCGTGCTTATGGGATTTTACCACATAAAATCCAAGCTGGATCTGGAACAACAAAACTAGGGATTCTGTCGTTTGGGTCTGTACTTCCAAAAAATCCTCAGTTCAAATTGTTTGCACAAGATAACTTTAAAAATGTTGCCCAGTGCAATACTACTTTCAAAACAGCTGATATGGGGCAACATTTTTGTTCTTTCCAAAACACGGACCAACATTTACAAATTTCCGAATTGAGCGAAATACATAAAATAGGCAATACCGTTTAGACTTAAACCTGGATATTCTGGATTTGGATAGGTAAATAACATCGGGAACACCGTTCTATGGAGACTGTATAAAATTTTGACTTGTACCGATAAATTTGTAGAGGAATGAAATACTTTCATTAATGCAATGAAATATTTTCATTAGTTTAATGAAATACTTTCATTAATGCAATGAAGCCTTACGTTGGTTCAAAACACTGTACAATAAAATTGAACTTTTTTTAAAATTACAAGAAACCCCGCACAGATTATGAAAGACGACCGAAAAACAGAAGACACGTGTATCGGCGTTTCGAAAGTTTATGTCGAGAAGTAACGTAAATAGGCGTGGCAAGTTCCGCCCATTTCTACAGGTTTTGAAACATTCGACATCAGATTCCTTGGAATCCTTGCACTTTCAGAAGACACTTTATAAGTCCTTGGCAATATTACTGAAAAAAATGCGAGGTACCTTTTTATGAAAAAAATTAAGCCTCATGCGAGTCACTAAACGGGTCTTTTTGGTCCCTTTTTTCAAAAACGTTTAAAAACTTCTATAAAATTTGATCGTATCAGATCAAAATATTCTACAAAATGACCAAAACTCTAAATCGTACATAAACGCCAGGAATCTGCCAAAAGTAAAATCACGTTTTAGGGTTAATGTTGTACTTTATCTGAGTTTATTAAGTTTTGTCCCACAAAACTTCATTCTAGGTAGAAGACGTCAAAGACAAAAATATTCTCCATCAAATTTCAATATAAGTCGCCGAATAAATGAAATATGTATTTGCAATTTATATAAAGAAAATATATACATCAAATTTGCAAAAAAAAAACCCCAAATATTTTTTGAATAAATTGTTATTGTTCTTTTTTTGAGTTGATGCATGAAAGTTTGTCATGAAGAAAATACATTTTTTTTCAAAATAGTCTGGCTTAATCCCATTGTTGTTGTTTTAACATTTTAAAACAACTATTTTATTAGTGGAAAAGATTTGGCATTGTTCGCCAAGGGGTAAGGCAGGGAATACTGTAGTTTCGATCCACGCCACTGGATCTCATCAGTTCCCTTGTTTCTTGTTTGTGGATATTCTCCACCGAAGTTATTTTTCAATAACTTCTTCAACAAGCAACTTTTTATACCCAAACATCAATCGTCAGCTCGAAGTATAAAGGTAAGCGAAGAAAAAAGTTCAATGAGAAGTTTTTCTTTGGCATTAAATACATTTCTGTGGCCAAGTATCCGCGTTAATGTACAAAAAACACATTTGCATTTGAAAAACGATAAGTTCTAGGGCAGAAAAGCCATTACATAGTCGATGCGTCCGAAGGTTTGCTTTACCACCAATGAAACCAGGTAACGTAATTTGGTGACTATGTGGGTTCGAGTCCTTGGCTTTCCTTTTTCACTTGCAAATAATTTCAGATCATCAAGCTTAACTCTAAACGAGAAAATTAACAAAAAACATGCAATTTAGTTTTAGACGAAAGGTGTTAAAATAACAAATATTCTACACAAAATTTCACTTTAAATGCCCGAACAAACTATATACCTAAGAAAAACACTTTGTTGAGAAAATGACGTTACAAAATTAGATATTATAGGTAGAAATTATTTGGTAAACTTTTAGACTCTTAATTAAAATTAATTCCACACTGAGTCAAAATCTCCTAAAATATTTCACTTTTTGGGGATTGTGTCAAAAGAAGAAATGTTTCATATCACATTTCATTATGAGCCTCTGAACCAAATAAATTTGTAGCTATAATATTTAACATCTCCAGAAGCTTTCGCATTTTATATACGATTTAGGACTATATTCTACCGTTTTTATTCACATTTTCGTTATCTGCGGTCACAAAATATATTTTATTCATGTTTTTTCATAATAAGTTCTTTCAGAAGATTATGCGTGCTCGATCCAAACTGTTTTTGAAATATCTATGGTGAATATACATATGTAGGGAAAATATTGATAACCCCGATCGGACTTTGTAAAATTACGTATATATAAGTCATAGGTTCCTGCGGGGATAGTATACGGCTATTCTCAGTATGGAACAAATTTTAATTAAGAGTCTTAAAGTTTAACAAATAATTTCTACCTATTATATCTAATTCTGTAACGTCATTTTCTTAACAAAGTATTTTACTTAGATATCTAATTTGTTATGGGACTTACAGTGAAATTTTGTGTAGAATATTTCTTCTTTAAACACCTTTCGTCTAAAATTAAATTTCATGTTACTTTCATGGATCAGCTCGAAAAAAGAACAAAACAAGTAAGCAAAGGCTAAAGTCGGACAGGGCCGACCATACGATACCCTACACCACTACCCTGCGAGTTAGCTTTCAGCAAATCAAAGTTTCTTTTGGACAAATAAGCTCATTTTAAGAAATAAATTTGTGGAGCCTGGAACCTTATCACATTAAGTTTAAATAACAATATAATAATTGTTCCACAAACATCACAGAAGGGACAGGCGTGCACCACGATTCATATTACAGCAATAGTATGGGGCCTACTGTTTATCGCCGATGTCTTAAAACACCACCTGTAGAGAAGTTGTACATGGTTGAAATACTCAGAAAATGTCGCCAACTTTACTGAGGGGTATTTTGCCATCGTTGGAAATTTGATGTTTGCTGGCCGGGAATCGAACGCCCGACCTTCAGCGTGCAAGGCGAGTGTGCAAACAATTGTACCATGGTGGCACCAATAAGTAATTTTAAAACGGACATTTAGTCTGGACCTAATTTTTGCATATTTTGACATATTTGCTAAACCATATGCAAGACTTTGTGTCCTAAATATCCCATCGAATTGGCTGAAAGTTTGTATTAAGTATTCGTTCATCACAATTTTCGACCTGAAATTTATCGGCATAGGTCCAGGTCTTCATATAGCTCCCATAGAACCGTACCACCCGATACCCGGTATTTTGAAGGTTGTGGCCTCAATATCAAACTGAAGTGGCTGACATTTTGTATTCAGTCTTCGTTGGAGGTAAAAAACTTTCCACCTGAAATTTGTCGTTATATGTCCACGTCTTCATATAGCTCCCATAACTAGAACCTACCGATTTTCTGTACTTTGAAGGTTATGGTCTCAATATCCCTCCGAATTAGCTAAAATTTGGTATTAAGTCTTCATTGGGGGTATTAAACTTTCCATCTGAAATTTGTCGGTATAGGTCTAGGCGTTCATATAGCTCCCATACAACGAAAGCTCCCCATTTTCGACATTTTGAAGATTGTGGCTCTGGTTACAGATTTCTCTATTTTATTGACTTGTCTGAAGTGAATTTCAAACAGAAAAATGTACACATAAATATTTTAGAAGATATTGATATCGTTTAGCAATTTCTGCTACATCTTTAAATTTTGGACAATTGGACAGGTAATATGATAGGGTTCCACGCAATTTGTAAGAACTGGGGATTTGTCTGTCATGATAGAGACAATTTGTAGCATGGGAGGAAGATGTGGTTCTCTTCACAAAACTCATTATATCTTAGGTAGTAGGTCCGTTACCAAGCACACATATTATTGTAATTTTCATCAGAGGAAAGATCGGCAGTTAATTTTTCATATATAGGCGACTTTGCCGGTATATGGCCTCCAGGGATTCAAGTATGGACCAAAAATAAAATGTTTTTATTTAGCATACAAAAGTAATGGTCCATTGCACCCGCTAAATAATATCAGATCATCATCAAAAATTGTAGGCATCTTCTTCGACCTAAACCCCTACATCGTGCAAAATTTCGTGACTATTGATCTATAATTGCGACCTCTAGTATGCTTTTGATTACATTACAAGCAAAACACTCGATATATTAGGCTGTAACTCTGTTATCTGACCACATAAATCAACATAATTGGCATTAATTCCAAATATTATTTATGTGGGCGGAATGTTTGGTCCAGGAATAAAGATATTACCGGTATATTAAACATTTTCACAATTTTCACACAAAAGTTGTGGTCCATTTAACCCTCTAAACATCATCCGATCACCATCTCTTCTTCTTTGTCATATAATCTTACATTATTTAAAATTTCGAGGCGATCGGACTATAATTGCGACATACAGAGCCGCTACAAAATCGGATAAAATTTTTGGTCTATTTCACCCGCTTAATATTTCATCACCAATAAGAATAGGGATCTATTCTGATCTGAACCCGACCTCCATACAAAATTTCGTGACGATCGGTTCATAATTGCGGCCTGGAGCGTGTTTACAATTTATAATGGACAGACGGACGGACGGACAGACACACATCTCAAAATCGCTTTATCTTCGTCTCCGACGAATATTTCGCGGTGCTACATGAATTTTTACCAAAACAAACTTATAATATCCTTTTCCACATTGTGGTATAGGGTATAAAAAGTGACATCAAAGTATTATTAAAAAAAGTGTGAATCTAAAAAACATTGAAACAGCATTGGTGGAAATGTTTACAAAAAATGGACGTCCTTTACACATGGACGAAGATAAAGCCTTCAAAGTTCTTATAGAACCTGTTTTAAGTGTACTCGGGATAACGGTAAATGAACATAACGTAATGGAACGAATTATCGCCTTCTCAAAAAATATTAAAACGGAAATATCAAACGATCTTAAAGGGATATTATTTTCCCTTAAGATGGATGTCGCAACAAGGCTGGACTTAAGTATGCTTTTCAATACATTAAACATGGTAAAATCATTGTCAAAACGTTGGCTATAAAGGAACTTAGATCAAGTCACACTTCTCAATATTTAAAAACAGTTATATTGGATGTTCTAAAGGAATATGATGTTGATTTACGTAATATTTTAACGATTACAACCGACAATGGATCAAATATGCTCAAAACTGTACGAATCCTGAACTCTGAAATGCAATTGTCGATAAATAATGATGCCGTGGATTCCGAAGAAGATTATATCGATTGCCGAATAGCTATTGACACAATTGAATCAATTGATTTTAACATCTCATCGAACACCATTACTAGCATTCGTTGTGGTGCTCACACTCTCCAACTGTGTGTAAACGATGTTCTGAAACAGTCGGCAATAAAAGACAATGTCGATAAGATACGATTCGTGGTAAAAAACTTAGAAGTTAAATGATTTTAAATTTTCTAAGAAGTGAACTCTACAAAAAACCTATCATTAATTGTGCAACACGTTGGAATTCAACATATAAAATTATTGAAAGAATCCTGGAAATGAAGGATATTATAAATACACTAAGCAAGGATTATCTTGATTTATTTCTTTAAGATACTAAGCGAACAGTTGTGCTATGGTGAACTATACATTATTGTTATGGATATAACCAGACTCCAGAGGAGTTTTTTTCACGACTCCGGCTCCGACTCCGGGTCGACTCCGAGAGTGAATTCTTATACCACTAAAAATGAATAAAATGTGCACAAATTTTTTACTTTTTCCTATATTTTGGCCTATATAGGCTCATGTGTTAGTTTTTCCTTACATATTTATTAGAAAGGGCAATAAGGACTACATGCAATAAAAAACTATAAGCAATTCACGACCAATTTTCAAACTGGATGTAAGCCAACATTTTAGTGTGCTTAGCCTTAAAAGGAGACCCCCAGTTGTAAAGCTCAATAAAAGCCATATTTCATGATTTTTGTTTTGAGAAAACTTCGTAGCTTTTTTGGCAGATTTTTTTCTTCATCTGAAAGAGAAATATATTACGAAGTTTTGAGGCCGTCTACGAAACCCTGTTTTTATTAAAGCATTTTGCGGTGCGAAAATTAATAAACCAATTTCCATATATTTTTGTGGCCGATTTCGAGAAAAACACAGTTGCATACAACGCTCATTCTGAGGCATTATTGTTCCGATCGACTTAAAAATTTGACCACACATTCTATGCTATTTATACTTTCTATTTTTTTCTGAAATTTATAAATAGGCATCATTAAACTAAAATTCAGCGCTCACATTTTGAACTTTGGTGTGGAGTGGACAATTTTATTGAAATATTTGAGATCTATTGTGTACACCACTCAGCACGTAGGCAGATGGATATTTTTTGGAACTGAAAAATTAGCAAACGATGAGACTTCGTGCATGAAAATATTCTACAAAAATGTTGCTAAGAAAATTTTATGTAGCGTCGGTCCACTAGGACAATAAATCGACATTGTCATGTTTGCATTGTCCTTTATCACTTTTAACCGATTGGGTACTTTCTCATGAAAACTCTATGATTATGTATTTCATTGAATTTCGAATACACAATTAATAGTGTAGAAAACTCGGATATACATGAACTATATCTGTTCCTGGCGGACAGTTCCGGTTATTTAATCCGGTATTTATTAGAAGACAAGGATGACTTCTCAACAAAGAAGATAAGAATACCAATAGACCTTTGTGAGAAGACCAGTAAGACTTCTGACGAAAGAGGTTAAAGGTCCAATCTTATATCGATTGTCAGAGGTTAGTAAATATCCTGTGAATTGTCCTTTAACTTAGTATAATATGTAATTTGCATATATATTTTCTTATACCTTTCTTTTAAAATAATTAATGATTTTTAAAAAAAAATCTTGTTCCAAATTTGATGTTATATTTCTATAACGTGGAAAAAATTTGCCCGGAGTCGGAGTCGAGTTATTTTTTTCGACTCAGACTCCGACTCCAGCAAAATTGCTCGACTCCGACTCCGACTCCGAAACCCTGGATATAACTAGAGTTGTGCCAAAGGAACTATATGGAACTATCTAGTTCACTTCGCAGTTCCAATGGCCCACATTTTTTCTTTGAACAAACTGCGTATACTTACTATCACACGTTATATTTCATGATGTTACTCATACGTTTTGGAACTAGTACAAGGAACTAGGAACTAGATTACCCAACTCTATTTACGATTTACCGGATAGAAACATGAAAACCCTTCTCAGGAGTCCTTGAAGATAAGAAAGGAGACACTTTTAGAAAATGAACTGTTTAACGCAGCTGTGTTCTTGGATCCACGAATCAAAGTATGCTTAACTTGCGAACAAAAACATAGGGCGAAGAACTACATACCATCGTTATATAAACGCATGAAGTCAACAGAAGCTAAGTTTGCTTAAGTAAACCAAAACAATGCATATTTATTTATATCAATCATATTTTATGTTTCAGAACACAATGCAAGCCACCCAATATTAGAGGAAACTCCATCACCGAGCAGACCACATACTGCCAAATCTTTTTCCGATTATCTGCAAATGATAGATCCTGCCACAGAAATTCCGAGCTCATCTAATTTACACAATTTAGAAGCTGATTTTGCCACTTATGAGCGGCAATCAAGAATGCCACTAAATGAAAATATAATAGCATTTTGGTACTCTCAGAAAACCACCATCAGTGAGATTGATAATATTGTACAGGCAATACCGTCAACCCAATTAATCGTGGAATGCTTATTTTCTGCTATGAAATACATATTATCTGATCAGCGCAACCGCATGTCAACTACAAATCTTGAACATATATTAATGGTAAAAGTCAAAGGGAATTTCAATTATGAAAATTGAGGTTTTTCCTGTTAAATTCTATTTTCTTTAGTAATTTATATAATCTGTTTCAAAGACGTAGCCAGGATTTCATTTCGGGGGGGGGGGGGGGGGGCCCAACCGACCAAAATTTTGAAAGTTCGTGTTAGCAAAAATTTCTTATTTAGCAATGATATAAACCTTACTTTATACTAACATTAACATTAATAATTTTCATTACTTTTTTTTTAACAAAAATGACGTAAAACTTCTTGGCCAATTTCCCCTTGTTTTCAGAACTTTTTAGACAACATATCAGAGTTAATATATGTTCACACAATAGATATATTTTTATATCATTATATTATTTATTTCCCAGCAAAATGTTTGTAGCCAAAGAAGTAGTTGAATCATGAGTGCAAGTGATTTCGGAATGCATCTTTTTACGTGAGGATACTGTCTAATTTGGTTCTTAAGCACACATTTTGCATTAGTTCTTTGTAGTGAATAAATATACATTCCATGGAATGTATTTTGAATTGATTTTTCGATTCATTTAAAAATTGATTCGCAAGCATCCATTTTACGGTATGGGAGGAGTTAACATCTATTAAGCGAGGATTTTTTACTGATGTGAGACCTCAGGGTCATTTGGAAAAAATAGTTGTGGTAACTTCTAATTAATATTTATGGCCTCTTTCACTTGTTTCGTTCAAATTACTACCAAACTCATGTTTTTGTAGAACATTTTTGTTTGAAAAAAAAAAAACAGTAGTTTTATAATAGTTCGATAGTCTTAATGACATTGAAATATAATGAATATAAAACAATGGAATATCTCAAATAAATCATTTTAAAAACCGACTGAATGCAAATAAAAATCAAATACTTGTATTCTAGAAAGTTAGCTTTTATTGCTCAAAAATACCCAAAAACATCTGAAAACACTTTTTTGGGTACAAACAAATATGCAGTCTGATATTTCTTGCACCTATGATTATCTTTTTGGATACAAACATTTTGCTGAGTAATTAAAATACCATAAAATAAATTGTTTCTTGTGTTCTTAAGAACTTTATTTGCAAAAAGTTATTAAAAAGGTAATCATTGCAAAAATGTGAAAATTTTATGAAATGGATTCAAATCGGACATTGTCAAAGTGTGAAGAACGGAAAGAATTTTTCATGACTCTGTGCTTCTAAAAAAGCTATTCAATCACTACTTCACATAGAACAACTTAAAATAAATTTTGCTGGGTAATGATTTTCGGTCTACTCCTTATGGTATTTCCCCCTCAAAATTCAAGAATTTTAGCTACAGTGGTAAGTGCGATTTTTCTTGAACGGAGCAACAGATTTGTTCCAAACTTTGGTTTTAGTAATATTTTATCCAAACTTAATTTTAGCTCGAAAATGGGTACATCCCAACAAACCTTCAAAATAGTTGTTTAATGCAGTTTAAGGTCGGTATTCTTTGTGTTTAGAGCGGTATTATGTTTTTCTTGGAAAGTCTAAATTTTTTCTAGAAAAAACTGAGAATTATACTGTGACGCACTGAAATGAATGACTCCCAAAATAAGATATACTTCCAAAATGAACTATGTCGGTCCGGTCCATTTCTTCAGTTACCTTCTCCGTAACATTTGTGATCAATGATAAAATCTATATTTTGTTGGTGAGTTCATACGTCCGGAAATGGCTACACAATTCTGAAAATCACCTAATACATAGCTCTGGGTTAAAGGATTTTGGTTGTGTAGCCTCTATCTGTCCTCGATCTGTCCATAGATTAATGTTTCAGTTCACACAGACTTAGGGTATATTCGTGATACTTCTTGAGATTTTGACGAATCTGAATCTGTTTCCGATAATTTTTTTATTTCGTTTGTCGTTATAAATCCTTTGCCGAAGAAGGAAAAAGGAACAATTCTAGAAATGTGCATCAATTGAAATTACTTCCCACTGAAGATGAAATTCAGTGTAATTTCGAAATATTTGAAATAATATGCAATAAATAAAATATAAACATTCACCTCAATCTCAATAATCTTCATTTTATTAACATTCGAAAGATGGAACAAAACATAAAAATACGACAGAAAAATTATTTTTTGTACTATAGATATTTACTTATTTGTAGGAAGAGACGGGTTTCAAGTAATCTTAACGGACGACACTGCTGTGGAATAGAAATTATATCATAAAAATTGGTTGATATAGTTTTTTTGTTGCAAATTTCAAACATAATAAAGATTTTTATGATTATGATGTTCAAAATAGTTCATTACAAAAACGTGTTAGAGACTATATACTTATTGCTCTTAACAAAAGTTGTAAAAACAAAAGATCGCAAGGAATTCTTACGTTTTATCGACCAAAATGACCAAAAACTGCCAAAATTTGTTGAACAGCGTGGTCCCGTTGTGTGGAGTCTAAACCAAAACATTGACCTATGTTAATAATTTTTGGTATGAAGAATTCATATCTTCCATGAGGTCAAAATACCAAATTTCAGCCGAATCGGTCATAAAGTGTCGCTAAAATCTACAAAATACCTACAATCGGACGGTACTTTTATGTGGAGGCTATGACAAAAAATGCACATATTTTCAAAAAAATTATACATACTTGTTTTCTACACTCTGAAACCCTTAAATATGGATTTTAAAAAAAATCGGTTGATAGATGTGGGTATTACCGTTCTATTTCAATTGGATACTACGTACAGTTACAACAGGTATTTACAAAAAATTCTCCCATCTTAAAATAAAAAAATTAAGGAGGGTTGGCGTTTTTTGTTTGGGATGACGACTTCTATTTTGTTTTTCAAAATAGTCAGGCTTAATCCCGACGAACGCATAGCAGTGGGAAAATTTGGATTTGTTTGAAAGTGAAGTTGCTAGAGTTTAGGTAGTGCCAAAGAAATTCTCGATCAGAGTGTTTCTTTGCGCACGTATCTATTTGAGCTAGCAATTGACACTTGGGTATAAAAAGTTTCTTGTTGAAAAACAAGAAATAAGGGAACTGATGAAGATCTGTGGCGAGATCTGAAACTATAGTATTCCCTGCCTTACCCCTTGGTAAACATCGCCAATTTTTTCCCACTAATAAATTAAAGTTGTTTTAATAAAATATTAAAACAACGACTATGGGATTAAGCCTGACTATTTTGAAAAATAAAAAATTAACTTTATTTTAACTGTGGCAAATTTGAGCACGATTTTACTTCTGAATTTATTAGTACAGACCCCCTGCTATCTTTCAAATTCGATTTGAAGGTGGACATATTTGGACATTTTTTTAAAAGTTTAAGTATATTTAAAAAATATTTGTACAAAATAATTTTTAATATATATAAAAACATTGATATTATTACGCTAATTTTACAAATTTTATCGTTCTTTTTTTAAATATTATGAAAGTACTCATTAACAGCTTCCCGATTCATAATAACTTTGGTCTCTCATCTGTATATTTATGCAGCGACGCAGTACAACAAAAATTTTATATTTTACAGCACAAAGTCTGTTTTATTTTTACATAAAAAAGTGTCAACTTTGGTACTGCGCCAATCAACGAATACTAACGTTATTTACAAAAACTAATTATTTTCAGATGACTTGATGTGTTTTTTATTATTCTGTGCAAAAAAAAATTAAAATTTCGAAACTTCAAAAATAGGGTTTTGGCCAAAAATTTCCTGATTGAAACCTATGTGCAATGTAGTTAAATAATTCTCTGTAATACTTCCTCCAAATACTTTACATATTTCTTGAAAAATTTAAAACAGTTTAAAAATTTTACTCAAAAATTAAAAAAAATGTGTAACATAAGCTAATATCCTATGGGAACAAAAATCAATTTGGCCGAGCCCCCCGGGCCCCCCCCCCCCCTGGCTACGTCGGTGATCTGTTTTATATGTTTTCACATGTTAATCTTTTATATATTCATTAATTTTTTATAAAATAAATAAATGTTTTCTTATTTACTGGTTAAATATAAATAAATATAAATATAAATATAAGCTGTGTTCCAGAACTAAAAAGTTTTTACAATTTTTACGACTTTTACACATTTTACTCGAAAAAGCTGTCACGTAAACAAAAAAGTTGTAAAATGTTCACTTCTCTTTAAACAAAAATGGCGCTGAATGACGCTCTCTTTAAAAACTTTTTACACGACAAATTTGGGCGAGTAAAAAAATAGTAACATGGTAGCCGGCGTCTGATTGGCTGATACGCCGACTTTGACATTTCTTCCAGTTTTTTTTACGTATTTTCCATTTTTCCGTTCCCAAACTATTTTAAAAAACTTGTGTGTGAGAACAAATTTTTTGCAGTTCTCTCTTTTACGAGTTTTACCATTAAAAAGTACGGGAACGAAGCTATAGATACTTTTGTATTTTATTTATACGATATTCACTCTTTTTTATGGTTGTATTTTTCCTCATGCCATTTATATTTAATATTTCTTTATAAACATCACTCAGGTGTACGCAACCTCTTTATAAACATCACCCAGGTGTACGCAACCTCTATTTGTTTTTTAGGGTACATAATGATGAACGCTACGTGGTTTTTTTTAATGTACACGCAACATTTATAATGAACGTACCCAACCATTTCGGTTGGGTACGTGGTTGTTACTTTACAATGGTGGTTGCGTACCAAACATGTACGCTACGATTATCGTTGGGTACATGTACACAAACGCTAAATTTTTTTTTAAAGTTTATGTACATGTACGGTACCTTATCGTAGTGTAACTTTTCATGCCAGGTACGGTACAAAACGTTATGGTACGGTACCATAATGTATGTTTTCGAACGCTGTGATAAATATGCTTAATTTAGTTTATTGCAATTAGATTTGACAATGGATACAAGACCTCATTTAAATTTAAAACATTTGTCTAAAAAGAAAAAATAATTAGAAGAAAAATGATAATATAAGGGTGATCATATAGATAGACTTCATTATAACAGACCGCAAAATTATATTAGGGACTTCAGAAATGTTTCATTTATATAATGAAACTGTTGCATTTATTTAACGAAACTGTTGCATTTATTTAATGAAACTGTTGCATTTATTTAATGAAAATGTTTCATTTATTTAATGAAATTGATTCATTTATTTAATTAACGAAACTGTTACATTTATTCAATGAAGGTGTTTCATTTATATAATGAAACTATTTCGTTTATTTAATGAAACTATACATATCATTCATTTTTGGAGCCAACCAAAAACATTAAATATATCAAAAAAATTTCCACCATTTTCTTAATAGATGTTTGCGTACTAGTTTTTTAAGCACATACTATTTAGCACAGTTTAATACTCACATATTTTTTTCAAAATTTAAAGAAATAAAAAGTTTCATTCGATCAATAAAATCCACGTCATTTATGCAATGAAACCAAAAGTCATTAAATTTTAGGTAACGTAAGGTTTCATAGCATGAACGAAACATTTCTTTGTATGAATGTAACATTTCATAGCACCAATGAAAAATAATCAATGAAACCCGTTCATTGATACAACGAAGCTTTTTTCTTTCAGTGTAACAATTCCTTAAAACGACGACGCGTCACTTTGTATGGGGGCTATACGAAAACGTGGACCTCCATAGCACATTTTCAAAACCAAAAGTCCTACGTACATACAATAGATTTTACCAAAATTTCATCCACCTACTTCAATCTGTTTGGAGGCTAGAGGGATTTCCACAGACGGACGGACATGGCTATATCGATATAGAATTGTACGCTGATCATGAATATGTATAGTTTGTAGGGTCTAAAATTATTATTTCGGGTAGTTACAAACGGAATGACAAACTTAATGTACCCCCATAGTATGGTGGAGGCTATAAAAATTACACGCGAAAAGCAATGAGATGACGTCCAATCTTTCCTCTGCATTGCCAAATTATCCTACTCGCCTGATATGTTTATAAAATTTCACCGAAACTTCAACACTTGTGTAAGAGGTTTTGAAGTGAGCAGTCCATCGTCCGGGAATTTGAGCAATATGAGAAGAAAATCTTCAAACAGGACTGTTTAATGCACGTTGCAAATACGTAACTTATAAATTGATTTAAGTGTAATCTGGATCATAAAGACTACATGCAGTAAAAGCTATAAGGAGTGCTCCGAATGCCTTAAACTGAACTCCAGCAAAATTTGCTAGAAACACAATACCCGTGTAATTTTTACAAAATGTTTGTATATGAATATATTTTTCCGCTTTGTACTGTAAGCATTTATGCCCAAATATTTGTTTAGCTTCTTTAAAAATATAGACCAACAGATGAATACACATTTTATAGATCATCATTTGTAATTGTCCTAAAAACTGTAACGTAACATTTCTATAGAAAATTCAATTTACTTTATGCGAACATGTAACTTTCATCTGTAGTAAAATGCGATAAAAACATTTCATTCAAGCTCCAAATAAATTTAAAAATCCAATTTAATTTTCAAATTTTATATCTAAACTAGTACATCATGCGCTTGACATTTGAAAGCGAATTTAAATAACATTTTCAAGATTGATTTGATCACGGACTATAAAATCTATGATAAATGTCATAAAAAAATCTATGACACTAATATCTCCTAACCATATCCGGAGAATGGATGTGATGTCTAACAAAAAGAAAATAAGAAGTCTTTCACACGCATACGCCGCCCGCTAACAAAAGAGTTTGTCATACTCTAAGACGGTTGTCATATAAATGTAAAATGCCAGAACATTTTATTTTCCAAACACGTACCATGCTACTCACACTACAATTTGCTTTCCCTCTTATTCGAGTAATAGTTGTTGTTTGTAGTAGCTCAAAATGTTCGGAGTATTAGTGTGAGTATGATTAAGTCTTCAGCTATGTAAGTAAATATATTTCATGCGTATTAAATTGAATTTTACAATATATTTATATGAGAAAATCAGATCCACGAGACCAAAGTTATCGTTGAGATAAAAAAGGTCATAAAATCATCCAAATTTAATGAAATTACACTTACTTCCCTCATTTAAAATTTTAACAAATATTTTTGAAATGAGTCTACATTTAAGACAATCCTCCACAAAGCCCTTACACCATTACATTGTCACAATTTGTCGTCTTTGGTACTACAAAAGCCAATCGTAAAACATAGTATACAAATCAACTGTCACAGCACAAATACACATAAATATTGTCACACAAAAAGCCGGTAGTATAGTCACTAAGAAAGGGAAGTGCAATCAACGTTGACAGCCACAACCATAGCAACATAAACCAAATTCGGTGAATCAGGTAACGTAAATTGGCCATAAAACAATAAACTTTTCTTTTTGTTATTTGATAGACATTTTTCGTACACACTTTACGCTCGTTTACACATTTTTATCAATGAAATTCTTCTTCGGGTATAAAATGGAAATTAAAGTTTCATTTTCGTTGCAACTATTTTTGGCATTGATGGCACACATTTCATTTTCCCTGAATTGACAATTGAAATGGTGAAATGAACTGTTGATTTTTTAGTGGGAGCAAATACTTTTGCCAATGCAACAAACCACACCCATTTAGATTTTTGGCAATTGCTGACCTTGGCATGGCGTTGATGGCAACGGGAGGAAATGAAAGACGAATGTATAGAATAATTCTATAGAAAAGGAACCACAACAACCGATGAAAAGTTCTTAAGAAATAGAATAGAGAAAACAACGAAACATTTTTGATAGACTTTTTTTTCGTCTGAAAGAGCATATCGTAAAAACCAAAAATGTTTTACAATCGATGAATGCGAGTTCCAGCCTTTCAAATTTCGCGAACTGTTAACATATTCTATGTAGTATGACTGTGTTTTAGGGATCCCAAAATGTCGACCATTAAAACTAATTTACATGAAAATTGTGTTGACATCAATGTAGAAAAATGGGTAAAAGTTAGTTGAAGCCAACTAGGTTTTTATGTTCACTTCCGATTTCTGCCTTAACCATTTTATAGACATGATGTATGACATGTATGATTTTTCGATATATCCACTGCATTCACCTGAAATTGGTGCCAGGGATGCCAGATAAGTTTGGTCGAAAATCGGCACTTTTCGGGTGCCAAAATCGGCAAAATCGGCAAAAAATTTCAAAATCGGCAAAAATCGGCAAATTAAATAACGTTTATTTCAGTTCAAATTATTGCTATATTTAATAAGCATAAGTTAAAAAATAAAATTTTAAGTGCAACAAATTCATAAACCAAGGCAATAATTCAAAATATGTATGAATATAAATGGTTTTACCATATGCATATGTAGTATATATTTATAAGTACGTGTATGTACACTCCGGTTCATCTGAACAGAACCAGCCAATATTTGTCTACAAATACCGTTATATCTGACGAAAGGAGAGGAATTGTAAATTATAATTATGTGGACATGTAGAGTATATAGTAGCCGATATTTTCAATACCCAACATGTTTCACATATGCGTCATAACGGTACTTTTTACTCGCTTTATGAAAAAATGTCAAAATATTAGAATTTTTTAATGTTTCACCAGGATAGAACCACCCTAAGAATTTACACAAATCCTTTGTTAGATGTGGTAAACTTTAACAAAAAAACTATTTATAATTATAAATAAATGCCGTGAGTGTTAATTGCTATCAAATATTGTGCAAAAATTTGTATTATGGTCTTGACATTTGATGAAAATCGATGCTTAGAGCTCCAAAAAATATTTTTATGAAGAAATCGGTAGAAACAATTTATAAAGACAACATTTTATACTGAATTATGTTCAAAACTTTCTATACTACAATGAAATTGCAAAAAAGGCACATTTGATAGGTTTAAGAGTCCGAAACAGAGGAAATATGGTAAATATAACTCAAATTTCTACCTTTCCAATCCAAAATTTGATATTTTATCTCAGGAAAGTGAATGCGAATCGATGGGTTCCACCCAGTTTCGTTGGCTGTGGACATCTACAGGTCCAAAAAATAAAGAAAATTCCACCGCCGAACGCTCCATGTCACCATCAAGTCCTTGGAATTTCAGAAGGTTCTAAGACATTTGATGTGAAGAAACAGCATAGCGATAGGGGAAGGCAGACGTTAATTTTTTCGAAAGGAAAGGGTTTAATTTTGATGGTTATGATGTTCACACATCTTTTCCTCATAGTATAAGTACCGAACAAATATTTCTGATCCGTTATTATACAAAAAAGAGCGACTATGTTTCTGTGCTTTCCATGTCATGCGATATCTTCTAAATCAAAGCCCTTGATGTTGACATGGAGCGTTCGGCGGTGGAATTTTCTTTATTTTTTGGACCTGTGGATGTCCACAGCCAACACAACTGGGTGGAACCCATCGATTTGCATTCACTTTCCTGAGATAAAACATCAAATTTTGGATTGGAAAGGTAGAAATTTGAGTTATCTTTGCCATATTTCCTCTGTTTCGGACTCATAAACTTCTTGAGAATATAGCCCGAGAGGTGTAAAAACCCCTACGGCACCAAATGTAGTGGCTGTAGAGCACGATAATTCTCGAACTGATCAACCGATTCCAAAAGTTATACGATGACCCACTGAAATGACTAGTGGGCGCGATATCTATCGAAAATATATAATTCTCAAAATAAAATCCACTTCCCTAATAGACTATGTCGGTCCATTCCTTTAAGTACCACCTCCACAACACTTTTGAATTTAAATTTTAATCAACATTTTTCGACAAGTTCAAATGTCTAAAAATGGCCACATAATTCTGAAAAGACCTTAAAAACATTCGATCTGTCCGTAGAAGAAAGTTTCAATTCTCATAGGCTGAGGGTACACCTCTGTCTGCAAAGCCGACTGACACTTTCTTACTAGTTGTATTGGAATTTTGAAAATATTTGAATTAAAGTTTTGTAACAAATCATTTTTAATGACAACATTATAACAGTTAGACTTATTTAATTTTAAGTAGTCTTTAGTAAAGAGAATTCCTTCCATCGAGTCCCTAACTAATCTATCTCAGCACTTGTTTTTATTTAAATTTACTTGGCTAGAAACTCTTTCCACATTTCCTGAAGAATGTGGCAAGACTAAAACATGTTTAATAAATTTGGACAAAATAGGAAATAATGATTCAGAATTTGCACATATTAATTCACACATTGTTTTCCAAAACACTAGCAACTCTACGTTTTTATCTTTAAACAAATTTTTGAAATTTAAACGTGAAAGTTCGCGTGATTCTAGCTTTTCGATTATGTTTATAAAGCATTCGTATTCCTTTATAATGTCGAAAAATGAATCTTGTGTGTCATTTATTATAAAACTTTGATTTATTGAAGCTAGGCACTTAAATTTATATTCAAAATTAAACCGCATCAAAATCTGACCACAAAGTTTAATGTTAAAGTTTGTGCAGTTTTTAATTATTTCCACTAACCCACTTTTCGACAATTTCGTTTTTTGAACAATTTCCTTGACGTCTATACTGAAGTACACGTTATGGTAATCAAGAAAATTCAAACTGTTTTTATAAAATGTTAAACAAATTTTATTATTATTAATCAAACTACTCTTGACGATATAGTTGTCTTTGTTATTGTACCAAATTAGTTCTAGCAACCACAATTTTCATACAAAATGGAAATTTTATGTGAACAAGTTGCCTTAACCAAAAATCGGCATTTTATGGGTTAAAATCGGCAAATCGGCATTTCTATTTTTTTGGACTAAAAATCGGCAAAATGCCGATAAATCGGCAAATCTGGCATCACTGAGTGGTGCTGATATTTTGAAGTCCGATTTTCGGAGTTTTTTTTTTTAATTTGTTAATAATCCCGACGTGCAACAAGATAATATTCAAAACTCATAATAGGATTATAGAACTCGTGATTTTGCGTCGTTAAGTGTATACCTCATGAGTATGCTCCGTACAGCATCCTAGTAGTTGGAGTCTAAATGCCAAAATTTAGGCGTGAATTTGCTTAAAACCAATTTTTTGCGTGTAAAATTTACAAGTGTCATTCAATTTCCTTTGAACCCCGCCTAAACTTGGTTTTTTGACTCGACGGAGCACTTCCACGTTCGAATCAATCCACTAAAACGGTGGATATAGATACCTTGAAAATAGGAAAGTCTGCATACATATATTTGTATGATGCAAATGACGGCACTCTTTGGCCGCTTAGTTAAACATCGAAATATGCATAAATATTGATTCACTGTATCCAAAAGCGAATATGCATCAACTGATTTTAACTAATTCGCGAATAACAGGCTTTTTATACCCTCAGCATTTATGCTAACAAAAGTTCGAAAATGTTCAGAAAATTTGTGAGCACGATAACTCTTGAAGGGAGTAACCGATGTGGTCCATACTTTGCACATCGTGAAATTGGACTCAATCGGTCACTCCTCCAGGTACCACCCACACACAATTTCGGAACAGATGATTTTTTTTTTTTGGAGCAACTTGTATTTACTGCCCCCACACGACGGTACAAGTTTCATCCAGGGCAAGCCCATGCTTCCTGAGAAAATAGCCTGAAATTTGCAAACTTAAAAGCCTACGATACCTTGTGTGCGCAATATAACTCTCGAACGGATCTGCCGATTCAGTGCAAAATTTGACCTTCGTAATATTTTGTCCAAACTTAGTTTAAGTTCGAAGATAAGCCTTATCGGTCAACACCTTCAGGTATCTCCCCCACACAAGTTCAAAAATGTTCGGAAAAATTCTTTACTTTACACATGCTAATATGTCTATCAGATATAGATAAGGTTTGAATATGGACTATATTTGTCCTAGTATATGTATATTTGTCAGGTTCCTCCTCCACAAAAGTTCAAAAATGTTCTTGAAAATTCTGCGCACGATAACTCTTGAAGGGAGTGACCGATTCAGATATAGATCAGATTCAAATATGGACTATAATTGTCCAATCCTTCGGGTACCTCCCACACAAATTTTCGGATAAGTGCACTTTAAGACCGGCTCTTGAATCACTTTGATTTTTGTTGAAGTAACTTGCAGTCGCTGCCTCAATTACGACGGTAAAAGTTTTTTCAGGGGCACGACCATACTTCTTCAGAAAACTGCCCAAAAGATTTATAAAAAACCCTATGGCACCATATGCAGTGCACAATAACTCTCGAACTGATCAACCGATTTGGTCCAAAATTTGGAATCTTTATATTTTGTCTAAACTTAGCTTTAGTTCGAAGATAGGCAATACCGGTCTACAACTTCCGGTACTTCCCCCTAATATTTAAAAAAAAATCAATTAAAATGTATGTATGATATCTCTTGAACGGGGTAATCAACTTGGTCCAAACTTTGGACCCCTTAATACTTTTTACAAATTTAGTTTAACTGCTAAAATGGCCTATGTCGGTCCTCTTCTTAAGGTACCTCCCCCACAAAAGTTTAACATTTGTGTCCAAGTGCAGTTTAGGGTCTGTTCGAAGATCTTTTTTAAAATGTATACCGATGCTGTTAGTTGTGGTCCTGTTTAAAGCGTTATTACGTTGTCTGTGGACAAGTCCATGCTTCCTGGCATACTGGTCCAAAGTTACACTATGACCCACTAAAATTACTACTGGGCGCGATATCTATTAAAAATATATCTCTCCCAAAATAAGATCTACTTCCATAATGGACCAAGTCGGTCCATTATTTTATGTACCTCTCCGCAACACTATTGAACTTTAATCCATAAAGGGCCACCACATTCTGAAAATACCCTAAATACATTCGATCTGTCCATAGATGAAAGTTTAAATTCACATAGGCTGAGGGTATATCTACGTCGGCGAAGCCGACTGATACTTTTTTACTTGTTAAATTCTATGCAACAGGTGACGTAGGGGATGGAAGATACCAAGCAACGGTCCTGACCGGCTTTAACATGGCAAATCCCATCATTTACCTTGGTCCCTCGTTCATCTCAAGTGGATACTGACCTCCCCGTGGTGTCACCTGGGGAACTGCCTTTAACACCCGTTAAAGGTAGTGAGCTAACATGTGCCGCGCGTTCACCCATAAGAACGTTAAAAACTTGGGTTTGGGCGTCGGGTTAGTAACCCCCCGCCCCCTAGAAAAACAGCCTACTATGAAAAAACGAAAGAAAAGAAAAACAAATCCCTCAAAAGTTGACGACCCCCGCAAATGTTTTAAGGACCATGATCTGCGAATCTGCACCTTGAATGTTCGCACTCTTTATAGAGAAAGTGCAGTTTACGCCTTGGCAGATGTACTTGAAAAGTACAAGGCCGTCATTACTGCCATACAGGAAATACGATGGATTGGGAAAGGCGTCACAACAACACCTAAAGGTAACGCACTGTATTGTAGCTGCCATGACACAAAGCATGAGTTTGGTTGCGGATTTGTAGTTGGTCGGAGGTTAAAACATCTGGTCTCCAGCTTCACCCCAGTGAATGAAAGACTCGCTACAATTCGATTAAAAGCAAAATTCTTTAACATCAGCTTTATTTGCTCTCATGCTCCCACTGAAGACAAGGACGAACAGACCAAAGATATTTTTTACTAGCACTTAGAAGAAATTTATGTCCGTTGCCCTGCTCATGACAATAAAATTATACTAGGCGATTTCAATTGCAAAATTGGAAAGGAGAATATCTTTGGCCCAACAGTCGGGAAATTCAGTCCCCACAGTGAAACATCTGACAATGGTATGAGGCTGATAGACTTTGCAGCTGCAAGAAACATAGTAGTTAGCAGTACCAGATTTAAGCAGCTCGATATTCATAAGGGCACCTGGCTGTAGCCAGATCAAAGAACAAGAAATCAAATTGATCACGTTGTGATAGATGGAAGACATGCATCAAGCGTGTTGGATATACGATCGTTCCGACGTGCAAACATAGACTCGGACCACTACCTTGTTGCAGCAAAGGTACGTACCAGATTAAACGTAGCAAACAAAGTGCGAACAGACACAACACGGAAATTGGACATCGGTAAGCTGCAATCAAAACAGAGAGCCACAGCATATTCCACTCAACTGGCCCAACTGCTTAATCAAAGCACTCCTCATCCCGATAACATATCAGGACAATGGCAAAACATTTGCAACTCCATGCAAGCAGCCCGAAAATCAGTACTTGGATACCAGAGACCTCCACCAAGGAATCCATGGTAAGACCAGGAGTGTCGTGCTGCTACCGAAGGGAAAAATGCGGCATATAGGGCTGCTTTACGATCAGTAGCAATGCGTATCGCACTAGAGAGATACAGGGAGAAAAGGAGAGAGGAGAAACGTTTTTTCCGCAGGAAAAAGATGGAGAGGAGAAAAGCGGGAGTGTGAAAAAATCGAGATGTACAGGAGTCAGAATGAAGTCCGAAAATTCTACCACAGAGTCAAGCATCAAACTGATGGCTTTGGTACAGGCACATCCTCCTGTAGAGACCAGCAAGGTAATTTGGTAACTGATACAGATAGTGTACTCAGGATATGGATAGAACATTTTTCAAAACTGTTAGTATCCAATAGCAGCGAAGACGACGAAGATACCACAGTCCCAATCCCAGAAGATGGTATTGAATGTATACCGCCCAGCCAAGATGAGGTAAAGACAGCAATAAATCGACTGAAGAATAATAAGGCAGCAGGAGCCGATGGCTTGCCAGCCGAGCTGTTCAAAACCGGAGGCGACACGCTGATAAGGTGTATTCATCAGCTAGTTAGCACCATCTGGCAGGAAGAACGCGTACCCGACGATTGGAACCTGAGCATCCTGTGTCCCGTCCATAAGAAAGGAGATAAGACTTTATGCTCCAACTATAGGGGCATAAGTCTTCTCCCTATCGCATACCAGATAGTGTCAGGGATATTGTGCGAACGACTGAAGCCCATGGTCAACGAAATAATTGGACCATACCAATGCGGCTTTAGACCTGGCAAGTCCACCATTGACCAGATATTTACCCTGCGCCAAATCCTGGAGAAGACCCAAGAGATGCAGATCGACACCTACCACCTTTTTGTCGATTATAAAGCAGCCTTCGACAGCCCGCTACGTTCAAAGGTATTCCAAGCAATGTCTGAATTTGGTATCCCCGCAAAGCTCATTCGGCTTTGTAAAATGACTCTACTTGACACAAGATCTTCAGTTAAAATAGGAAAGAACCTCTCCGAAGAGTTTTGTACCAAAAGAGGATTCAGGCAGGGAGACAGACTTTCGTGTGACCTTTTCAACATCCTGCTAGAAAAGTTTATACGAGAGGCAAACGTCAAAAGAAGTGGCAGAATATACACCAATAGCCACATGTTACTTGCTTATGCTGATGATATAAACATCATGGGACGATTAGTAAAAGAAGTAGCCGATACCATTTGAAGGTCGAAGGAGAATCTGCTAATGTGGGTCTGGCGGTAAACGGTGAGAAGACCAAGTTGATGGTGTCGACGCGCAATGCATCCATTGAGCTCGGACCGACTGTGGAAGTTGGTTCCTATAATATTGAGGTAGTAAAAGACTTCGTCTACCTCGGCACCTCCGTAAACACAACAAACGACATCTGTTGTGAAGTAAGAAGAAGAATTGTATTGGCCAACAGATGCTACTTTGGTTTAACTAAGCAGTTTAAAAACAAAACCACATCTCGTCAAACAAAAATAACGCTCTACAAAACACTGATACTACCCGTGCTGTTGTTTGGCCCCGAAGCCTGGGTACTTGCGCAAGCAGACATGGCAGTGCTTGGTGTGTTTGAGAGAAAAATTCTTCGAAAGATCTACGGACCAATCTGCGTTGACGGTGAATATCGACGTCACATGAACCACGAGCTGTATCTGCTATACAACGACATCAATATTGTTAAACGTATCGAGATGCAGCGATTGCGTTGGCTAGGACATATCATAAGAATTTGCGATGATGAACCCGCTAAAACGGCTTATAAATACGGACCGCTTGGCGGTGCACGCAGAATTGGCAGGCCAAGTAATAGATGGCCCAAACAAGTGGATGATGAGATGGCGCGGAATTCCAGAGTGCGAAGCAACAAATAGTGAGAAATGGAGACCTTTTCTTAGTTCGGCCTATGGAACAAATGTTCTATAATGGGCCAGCTAAGTAAGTAAGTAGTAAGTTTCACTCAGCGGCCATTGTGTGCCGTCAGTTGCATCTCACATTGCCAAAAACTTTAAAGTGGGAAACAGTCGCGCAATGTGCATACGATTTTGATGCGCATCCGGTTTCATTAGCGCCTATAAAAAAATACGTCAATATACACCTATTTCAAATAGAATATTATAATCGCGTATAAAGGATTCCATTTATGTAAACAATTTTAAAGAAAATCGCGGTTTAGTACGCGGATTTGTCAAAATATTTTTTTGCTGATTTTCCTATTTTCAAGGTATCTATATCCGCGGTTTTAGTGGATGGATTCAACCGCGGAAGGGCTCATTAGATCCGTTGCGTAAAAAAACTAAATTCACGCGGGGTTCGAAGGAAATTGAATGGCACTTGTAAATTTTACACACAAAAAATAGGCTATTTAACAAAATTCACGCATCAAATTTTGGCCTTTAGACTCCAATACTAAGATACTGTAAGGGGCACACTCATGAGATATACATAAAACCGCGAGTTCATATAATGGGATAATATCTTGTTGCGCGTCCGGATTAAATATATCGAAAAATTTTATACTAGTATCATGTTTCCCATGGGGTATTCTGCGATTCTTTCTTTGGGCATAGGTGTACAAAATTTATGGAAAAGCCAGAAATCGGAAGGGACCATAAAAAAAATTGTTGGCTTCAACCCATTTTAGCAATTTTTCTACATTGATCATTTTAAAGAATTTCAATCATACTATATGGAATATGTTAACAGTTCGTGAATTCTGAATAGGTGAAACTCGGATTCATCGATTGTAAAACATTTTTGCTTTTTACCATATACAGGCATGTCACAGAAACGAATTCCCATCGAAAGTGGAATTGATTCCGTATTTAGCTTCTTCAGGAAACGATTTTTTTCGGAATGAAACCACTTTCGGTTTTGCAAGTGGAACTGTATTTTTGGAAACTTGTCACTTAAGAATTATAAAAATATTGTTTTATTTACAAAACAAGTAAAAAAGTATCAGTCAGCTTTGCTGACAGAGATATACCCTCAGCCTATATAAATTGAAACAATTTATTTTCTTTTTAGGGGGTTTTCAAAATTATGGGGATTAGGATTAAAGTTCAAAAGTGTTGCGGAGGAGGTACTTAAAGAAATGGACCAATGGCAGTGGATCTTATTTTTGAAATCATATCTTTTCGATAGATATCGCTTCCACTAATCATTTAATTTTGGACCAGTATGCCAGAAAGCACAGACTTGTCCACGGAAAACATAATATCGCTATAAACAGGACCACAACGAGCAGCATCGGTATACATTTCCAAAGGACCTTCGAACAGACTCTAAACTGCACTTAGACACGAATGTTGAATGTTAAATATTGGGGGGAAGCACCGGTAGTTTGAAACCGGTATTTCCCATCTTCGAACTGAAACTAAGTTTGGACAAAATATGACGAAGGCATTTTACCGTCGCATTTGAAGCAGCGAATGCAAGTTGCTTCAACAAAAATCAAAGTGATCTGAGCGCAGGTCTTAAAGTAAACTTATCCGAAATTTTGTGTGGGAGTTTCCCGAACGAGTGGATAAATATAGTCCATATTCGAACCTCATCTCTATCTGATAGATATATTTGGATGTGTAAACTATGGACGAAATCGGTCACTCCCTTCAAGGGTTATCGTGCGCACAATTCTTCCGAACATTTTTGAACTTTTGGGGGAAGGTATCTGAAGGAGTGGACCGATAAAGCTTATCTTCGAACTCAAACTAAGTTTAGACAAAATATTACGAATCCCATAATTTGGACCAAATCGGCAGATCCGTTCGAGAGTTATCTTGCGCTCATACCACTACACACGGTGTCACAGGATCTTTTTGCAACTTTCAGGCTATTTTCTCAGGATGTTTGGACTTGCCCTTGATAAAACTTATACCGTAGTATGGAGGGTAGTGAATACAAGTGGTTGCAACAAGCATCGAAGCGGTTCGAGAACAGATCCTAAACTGAACGTTTCCGAAAATTTGTATGGGAGGTACCCGAAAGAGTGGAGGCCATATTGGAACCTCATCTAAGTCTGGTATGGGCCAGTGCAAAGTATGTACCAAATCGGTCACTCCCATCAAGAGTTATCGTGTGCACAATTTTTCCGAACATTTTTGAACTTTTGTTTGCACAAAATATTACGAAGGCCATATTTTGGACCGAATCGGCAGAACCGTTCGAGAGTTATCTTGCCCTCCAACCACTACACATGGTGTCATATGGGTTTTTTTGTACCTTTCAAGCTATTTTCCCAGGAAGTATGGACTTTCCCCTGATGAAACTTATACCGTCGTATGGAGGGCAGTCCGTCTGTCTGGCTGGCTGGAACGCACGATAGCTGTCGAACGGATCAACTGATTCTGTCCAAAACTTGGCTTTCGTAATATTTTGTCCAAACTTAGTTTAAGTTCGAAGATGGGTAATATCGGTCCACTCCTTCCGGTACCCACCCCCCCCCCCCCCCCCAAAAGTTCGAAAATGTTCGGAACATTTGTGCGCACGATAACTTTTGAATGAATTAACTGTTTTGGTCTATACTTTGCACATCGTGAAATTTCTACTAAACTTAGATCTGGTTCCTAAATGGACTCAACCGGTCCACTCCTTCGGGTACCTCCCACACAAAATTTCGGATAAGTTCAGATTAGAACAGATTCGAGATCGCTTTGATTTTTGTTGCAACAACTTGTATTCATTGCCCCCCATACGACGATACAAGTTTCATCAGGGGCAAGTCCATACTTCCTGAGAAAATAGCCTAAAAGATGCAAAAAGCCCCTATAACATCGTGTGTACCGGATGGAGCGCAAGATAACTCTCGAACGGATCTGCCGATTCGGTCCAAAATTTGGTCTTCGTAATATTTTGTCCAAACATAGTTTAAATTCAAAGATAAGCCATATCGTTCCACTCCTTCAGGTACCTCCCCCACAAAAGTTTAAAAATGTTCGGAAAATTTGTGCGCACGATAACTCTTGAAGGGAGTGACCATACTTTGCACATCCTAATATATATAGATCAGGTTCGAATATGGACTATATTTGTCTACTCGTTCTGGTACCTCTCACACACAATGTCGGATAAGTTCACTTTAAGACCTGCTCTCGAATCACTTTGATTTTTATTGAAGCGATTTGCATTCGCTACCTCCATTACGACGGTAAAAGTATATATCTGTCGGCAAAGCCGACTGACACTTTTTTACTTGTTGCTTGTTAGAGTTGGGCAATCTCGTTCAATTGAACGATCCGGATCACTGTCCTCGTTCAAAGACGAATGAGTAACATCATAAAAACCAACGTGTGAAGTTAAGTATACGCAGTTTTTTCAAAGAAATTACCGGTGTCCATTGAACGAATTAGTGATCCGGATCTTTCAATTGAACGAGATTGTCCAACTCTATTGCTTGTCTCCTTTCCAATTTTGGAATTAAAATCGCCTAGAATAGTTTTAATGTCATGGGCAGGGCAACGGTCATAAGTTTCCTCTAATTTGAAAGAAATTGTTAATGGTGGTACTATATTTTTTTTTTGGCAAATTAAACCTTAAACCTTATTTAAACCAATGCGATAATCTTCTGTTAGGCCCGGCCGAACTTAACGCCGTCCTTACTTGCCTTGGAGATGGCACGATTGAGATACTATTTTATATCGAAACACGAGAATGTGTTTGAGTTTTAGTGTTGCCTTCCGCGGTTAAATTCTTGTTCTATGAAAATGTTATGAGAAAAATATTTTCCTCATAATGAATTTTATTTGTCATTCGTTTCATTTTTCAATTTTTCATTTTACATTTTCATAGAACAAGAATTGATTGGGCTGCTGAGAAACAAAATGTTAGGTTGAAAAACATTGTTCTAGGAATCTCACCAATTATTCTTCCCAGTACCTAGTAATAACACATTTTTACTATTAAATCAATATTTATTTTGTCACAGTTCGTGAAAAGATTGTACATTAAAAACGGCCATGGCCTATTTTCTGTTATTTATTTTAAATATTTATTGATTACACTCAAAGGTATTTGTTCGAATTGAATGAACATCATGTTTCAATACCTTTCTGTAAAAAGTAATGAACTTCTGTAACGATGCCTGCCTAGGTTAACATAAACAACATTTGGAATGGGCAAAAGAAGTTCACCAAAACAATCAAAAATAGTTAACCAAACGACAATAGCCAAACATACTACTACTACCAATCGCAGGCAGCTAGCTATTGGCCCAAACTATCAATGAGGAAATGAAGTAATTCTTAGGCCAAACACGATTAAGTGAAATTGTGGACAAAATATTGTATAACGGTACAATAATAAAACTCAGTAACTATATTAAGTCAAAGAGCACAAAGAGAATACTGGTCAATGCCAGAGAACACAAGAGAATGAGAGGAAGAGTTAGGGTGTGGGTTTTATACGGTCTAACTGACCAATCAAAGAGCCAAGAAATTCAAAACAAACGACCAGGCCAAAATTGAAAGAAAAGAAAAGTATTTGTGGCTAACTTTGATGAGAAGAAGCATGGTTATATTACGGTGGGAGCCAAAACAACGCCGTGTTAACGGCGTTACTGAGTAGAGGGGCATGTTAAATTGAAATTGAGCAAAATCAAAGACCTTTTAGCAGCTGTTAATTTTATTAATCTACCAACTACAACAAAAGAATGGTCGTATAAAAAGCACTGTAGCCACAATTGACATTTACATATTCAGTTGGTCAGCCGTAGGGTAATTGTACCGTAACTGAAGCGGATTTTCAACATAACATAAATTAGCACTGGAAAGAAGGATTGCAAAGTGGACAAGGATGAATAGATTCATTGTTGTGGTTTTGGCCGTGGCCGTAGCGGCTTCAGGCGCTCAGGCCAATCAAATGCCTCAATCAGCCACTGATTTGGCTGTCGATATGTACCGATCATGCTTGAAGGATTTCAGTACCAGCTGTGTCAAACCCAAGGCCATGCAGTGGTTCAACGAAGTTCTCAACAAAGATGAAATTATGATTACCGATAAATTGTCTGTTGTCCGTACCGGCAGAATTGTTGGCAATCAACAACAACAGCAACGTGCTATGGATCCCCAAGAAAGAATGTTCCAAGAAATTGAAAATTTCTTGACCACTCATTCTTTGCGCATTAAGGCCCCAGAGTTCTTCCAAAGTGCTGAGGCCCGTTCATATGTTCCTGACTTTTTGATGCACAATGCTTTGACCCAGGGTGCTGTTGTGCCATTGACTGAACGTGATGCCGAAGGTAAGTGAAAGTGAATGGAGTGAAAGTTAGAAAATTTGTGTAAATTAATTGATTGATTTTTCTTTTGCCATCAAAGGTCGTGGTATGATCAAAAAGGCTGTTCTTCCATTCTTGCTAGGTCTTAAATTGAAGACCACCGTTTTGGTGCCCATTGCTCTTGCCCTGATTGCCTTGAAAACCTGGAAAGCCATGACATTGGGTCTTTTGTCTTTGGTTCTGTCCGGTGCCTTGGTTGTTTTTAAAATCGCCAAGCCTAAGGTAAGTCAGCGCCAGATTTCTCTTTCTAGCTTTCTTTAATTTAAATGCCAACAATTCTCTTTTGCATTTAAAGATTGTCAACTATGAAGTTGTCCACTATCCCCATCATCATGAACACATTGAACATGTACCCCATCACTATGAACATGTTGAACACATTGTACCCCACCATGTAGAACATATTGTGCCCCATCATTTGGATCACCATTTGGATCATCACTTAGATCATCATTCGATTGAACATCATTTAGAATTGCCCCATCATGTTGAACATGTTGAACACATTGAACATGCTGCCCCCGCCTGGGATCCACATACCTCATGGGCCCGTTCTTCTCAGGAAAATCATGGTGATGCTCAAGATATGGCTTTTGCTGGACAAAAGAAACGTTAAGTTTTGAAACAAAAACTTAGCAAACGTAACGCCCACACCCACAGCACCACCACCATTTTAGATAATGACGATGATGAAACGACCAGACGAAGCCTCATTTCATTGCTATGAAAAAAGTCTTAATTATTTATTTATTTATTTATTTTGTTTAGTTATTAAGTTATGAAATTATGCAAATTTCCAAAGATTTGTTTGTTTAAACACGACACGAGTTCGTGTTGAATGTTGTAGAGCAGTTGTACAAAGTGACACGCATTATTTATTTTTGTAAATATTTATTTATTTTTTATATTCATAAAATGAATTGCAAAAAGAGAAAAATTGAAAAAAACTTGATATAAAATTATAGTTTTCATGAGAATATATAGGAGAACAGAAGTTTCTTTCCCAGGATGTTTGGTATTAAAATGGGTTATATCGATCCACATTATGATATATCCACCCGATTTTCGGTATTTCATCGAAATGGCTGAAATTTTATATTTAATTTGTTTTGGCTGGGGCTACAAAACTTTCACCCTGAAATTTGTCAGTATGGGTCCACGTTTTGAAATAGCCTCAATAGAAAGTTACCTCCCTATTTTCAATATTTTTAAGGCTTCAGCCACATTTTTTCACCGAAATGGCTACACATCTTTCCCAAAAAATTTGTTAGTACTGGTCTAGATTTTGACATAGCCCACATAGAATGATACCTCCCTAATTTCGCTATTTTACAAAACTTTCTCCCAGATATTTGTCGGTCCACGTTGATATATGTAGGCCCCGACTTTTGGTATTTTTCAGGGGTTTAGCCGCATAATCCTATAGGAATGGGTAAAATTCTGAATATAGTCTTCGTTGGAATAACAGTTATTTTAGTCAATAATAGGTAAAATGACATTCATTCATGTAAAGGAAATAATTTGTTGAGGATTTTCATCTCATACTATTTAAAAAAGAACAAGTAAAAAGTCGTTAAGTTTGGCCGGGCCGAACTTTTTATACCCTCCACCATAAAATAGTCTTAATTAAAATGGAATAATTAGGGTCCTTTCACAATTTTAGGTGGAACAATATTTCGACAATGGATAGACTCCTACTGCCTCCCACTATTGCTTAAATTACACTGTGAACACAAATGTTGGGGCAGAGATAATTCCTTTTGGAGATGAAAGCCCTTGGTGTGTGTATATTAAAAACCCCGAAGGACAGATGCGCCGTGAGTCGAAATTCCGCGTTATGGCGTGATGAAGTTTTTGCAAGAGACCCTGTAAGCCTTCATGAATTAGCATTATATCTTTGTTTGTTGTTTTTGTAGAGCACAGTTAACAAAGATACAACGCAAATTCCTGATGACCCACAGGGTCTCTAACAAAAATTTCATCACGCCATAACGCGGAAGTTCGACTCACGGCGGATCTGTCCTTCGGGGTTCATAATATACTCACCAAGGCCTTTCTTCCCCAAGAGGAATTTTCCGTGCCCCAGACTTTCACCTCCATTTTGTTCGACAGTGTTAATCTAATCTAAAAAAATGTGTTCAGCTAGGTGAAAGGTACCACCTACGGGGCTATATCAAAGAGTCAACTTATCTTTAAATTTTAATACCAAACATGGACCTATATTAACGATGTTTCGTTGGAGATGTTTTATGACCACTGAGAACTTCAAATGTCAAATTACAGCTATTTCGGTTAAAAACTGTAGCTAAAATTCTCATAATACCGAATATTGGGAGGTACCGTTATATGGGGGCTATACCAAAACATGGACCCATGTTGACGATGTTTGGTGGATATGTTTCATGACCGCTGAGAACCTCAAATGGAAAATTACAGCTAGTTCGGTTAAATATTGTAACTAAAATGCTCAAAATACCGAATATCGGGAGGTACGGTTATAAGGGGGCCATACCAAAACATGGACTTATGTTGACGATGTTTGGTGGAAATGTTTCATGACCACTGAGAACCTCAAATGTCAAATTGCAGATAGTTCGGTTACAAATTGTGGCTAAAATTCTCAAAATACCGAAAATCGGGAGATACCGTTATATGGGGCTATACCAAAACATGGACCTATGTTAACGATGTTTGGTGGGGATATTTCATGACCACTGAGAACCTCAAATGGCAAATTACAGCTAGTTCGGTTAAAAATTGTAGCTGAAATTCTCAAAATACCGAAAATCGGGAGGTACCGATATATGGGGGCTATACCAAAACGTGGACCTATGTTGACGATGTTTCGTGGAGATGTTTCATGACCACTGAGAACCTCAAATGTCAAATTGCAGATAGTTCGGTTAAAAATTGTGGCTAAAATTCTCAAAATACCGAAAATCGGGATGTGCCGTTATATGGGGACTATACCAAAACATGGACCTATGCCCATATCCTTTGGGATATAAATTTGTTGATCACTAGGAACCCTAAGTGCCAAATTATAGCTAATTCGGTCTGCAAATGTGGCGAAAAACGTCAAAATACCTCAAATCCGGAGGTACCGTTATATGGGGGCTATACCAAAGAGTGGACCGATATAGCCCATCTTCGAACTTGACCTGTCTATGGAAAAAAGACCCTCGGGTGCAAAATTTCAGCACTCTATCTCAATTATTGCGGACGCTAGAGTGATTACAACAGACGGACAGACAGACGGACATGGCTAGATCGTCTTAGAATTTTATCCTGATCAAGAATATATATACTTTATATGGTCGCAAATGATTAGTTCGATGTGTTAAAAACAGAATGACAAACTTTATATACCCTCCATACTATGGTGGAGGGTATAAAAATAAAGTGGTTTGATCTTTTTTAATACTTAAATAGAATAAGTGTTATTTTAGTCATTAATTGGCAAAAGTTTATTCATTCTTGCTACAGGAAATAATTTTTGAGGAAAAAAGGTCAAAAAGTCATAAGCCTACTATACATACAGTAAGCGTCAAAATAAGCTTTACACCTCTCAACAATTTTTTAATTGCATTATTGCACCGGTGTATGCACATTATACATATAAAATATTAATGTAACTTTTTTAAGTATTTAGCGGTGAATTAAAATCGAGAAGATATAAGGCCCTTTTAAAGTTTCCATTATGGATTAAATGAAGATTACCACAATAACTCAAAATTTGGAGGGTCAAAATAAAGTTAACAATTTTGGAAAACATAAAATATTTTTTTTTTGAAACTAAAGGCATATTTTTTATTTCGTCCCTCTTTTCGTTATAATCAAGCCTGTAAACATTAAATCAAGGGGTATTTTGGCGTAATCCGTTGATATTTCCCCCATTGGACAGGTTTTTAGGCAAAGAGTCGATTTCTGTACTTTTAATAACGCAAAATTTTTAATTTGATTTGAAGAAAGAACATGTCAAATCATGGCGATATGCAATTTGTTTTCAAAATTATTCAAAATTCGCGGTATAATTCGAAGTCAAAATCAAAATTTGGAAGGCAAACTAAAAAATATTAAAAATGATTGAATATTAGAGCAGAATTTAAACGCAATTTGTTAGAGTTTGGTAATAAAAAAATACATAGATATGATATTCAGTGGAATTGTGGCGGTGTGTAAGATATAATTTTCTTCAAAATTTTTGTTACCACGAAAAAAATCCTTATATAGGATACAACTTAAAATTGTTATACCCTCAGAATTTATGCTAACGAGAGTATATACACTTTCATACGGGCAAAATGGGCCTCATCGAAATTAGTTTCAGACAATTTGGAGTTGATTGAGCAATGTCCGTCCGTCTGTCTGTCTGTCTGGCTGGTGCGCACGATAACTCCCGAACGGATCAATCGATTCGGTTCAAAATTTGGATTTCGTAATATTTTGCCCAAACTAAGTTTATGTTCGAAGATGGGTCATATCGTCCACTCCTTCCGGTACCTCCCCCACAAATGTTCAAAAATGTTCGGAAAATTTGTGCGCACGATAACTCTTGAAAGGAAAAAACCGATTTGGCCCACACTTTGTAAATCGTGAAAGTTCTACCAGACATAGATGAAGTTTAAATATGGACTCAATCGGTCCACTCCTTCGGGTACCTCCCACACAAAATTTCGGAAAAGTTCAGTTTAGGACCTGCTCTCGAATCGCTTTGAATTTCGTAACAACTTGTATTCGCTGTCCCCCATACGACGGTACAAGTTTCATAAGGGGCAAGTCCATACTTCCTGAGGAAATAGCCTAAAAGGTGCAAAAAAACCCTTATGACACAGTTTGTAGTGGTTGGAGCGCAAGATAAATCTCGAACGGATCGACCAATTCGGTCCAAAATTTGGCCTTCGTAATATTTTATCCAAACATAGTTTAAGTTCGAAGATAAACCATGTCGGTCCACTCCTTCAGGTACCTCCCTCACAAAAATTCAAAAATCATCGGAAAAAATATGCGCACGATAACTCTTGAAGGGAGTGGATAGACCTATGTTGAATATTTCTAGTGGATTGTGATCAGTGGGAACTTCAAATGTCATTAACAGCTAGTTCGGAGGTACCGCTGTATGTGGGCTATACGAAAATATGATCTTAAATGAACCATTTTTGTTGCAGAATTTTTGTTGGCTCTTAAATTTCAAATTACAGAAAGTTCGGTCAACAAATAAAGCTAAGGTACGGTAAATCGGGAGGTTTCTTTTGGGGCTATACCAAAACATGGACCTACGCTCGGTTAAGAATTTTAAGCAAAATCCTTAAAGTACCGAAAATCGGGAGGTACCGTTATATAGTTGACCACTACAACCTTCAAATGTCAAATTACAGCTAGTTCGGTTAAAAATTGAAACTAAAATTGCCAAATTACTGAAAATCGGGAGGTACCGTTATATGAAGGCTATATCCAAACATGGACCTATGTTGACAATTTTTGATGGAGAGGTTTTATGAACACTAAGAACTTCAAATGTCAAATTACTGCTAGTTCGGTTTAAAAATGTAACTAAAAACGTAAAAATACCGTAAATCGGGGCGTACCGTTATATGGGGGCTATACTAAAACATGGACCTATGTCCACTAGTTTTGTTATATAAGTTTATTGACACATAAGAACCCTAAATGTCAAATTATAGCTAAATCGGTCTGAAAATGTAGCTAAAAACGTGAAAATACCGTACATCGGACGGTACCGTTATATGGGGTCTATACCTAAACGTGGACAGATATAGCCCATCATCGAACTTGACCTGCCTGCAAACAAAAGACGCATTTTCCCAAAATTTCAGCGTCCTATCTCCATTTTTGTGGATGCTAGAGTGATTACCACAGACGGACGGACGGACGGAAGGGACATGTACAGATCGACTCAGAATTTTACCCTGATCAAGAATATTAATACTTTATAGGGACGCAAATGAGTATTTCAATGCGTTACAAACGGAAAAACAAACTTAATATACCCTCCATACTATGGTGGAGGGTATAAAAAACTTAATTTTTCTTATTTGTACACCAACTGCTATTGCTAAGAACGAAAACGTCAATGAAATAAATAAGAATCTAATGCCAAGATAGGAAAAAAATATCGAGGTACGAAAAATATGAGATGTCCGGATTATAGAGTCTACAAAGTAAAAAATTCTAGTGTCCGGATTACCGCGTTGTCCGGATTAACGAGTGTCCGGATTATCGAGACTATACTGTATATAGATGTATGGTTTTCCTTAAAGTTTTAGTTACTTTCCACTCATATGCAAGAATCACCACCAGTACCAAATTGAAGCCAAGTATCTGTAGATTTCAAAATTGTTCAGGGTTTTAGCGGAAATTTGTGGTTTTGACAGGTTTGGCCAAAAGTTAACTCGGTTTTAGGCGCAGAATTTATATTTTTTTGGAATGTATATAAGAGTTGGGTTACTTTTTCTTATATGTATGTTCACTAAAATGTTTGTTTCTGCTTGTAATCATTTTATGGATCCTATTAGCGATTTCATTTATTATGGTAACTTGGAACCGCTCTGAAAGCTCGTATTGGAAAATATTTTGGGGTTTTTACTTTAATAAAAAAAAAGGTTTGGCTTTTTGGAACATCCCAATGTTGCACCACTCCGAAACGTGAATCTATATTAAACAATTCAAGGCAGGTTCTCTACACTAAGAACCAAATATACTATTACAATACACATATACTATTACATACTATACAAATACACTATTACAGGCAATTCGACAGAAAAAATGTGATTCAATTTGTAGGGAACCGAGAAATGGTTGGTAACGTTTTATGGAGGATGCGGCCAATAGTGGACAGATATCACATTTCTTTATAAGGTTCTAAACTCTGAGTTCACTATTAAATCCTATTCGGTTTGCATATTTGGTTATCATCTGCCAATACCTTAAATCGAGATTTATATTATTATATAGGGAGTATACCAAACCATCATTATACAAATTTTGTCGAAAATAAGAAGTCTTGGTACCGACTTACAGCCAATTCGGTTGAACAATGTGTTGTTAATAGTAAAATATGAAAATTCGGAATGGTTCGTTATATGGGGACCACGCGAAAGCTCTGACCTAGGACTGCAATATTTTTGTTAGAGTATTTTTACGTCACTAGGACCTATTGATAAAAATTTCAGTTCGATATATTATCTAGAAGCAGGGACGTACGCAGGATTTCATTTCGGGGGGGGCACAACTTGACCAAAAATCATGAAAAATTCAAATGTTGTGTAGCGTTACGTAAAGCTATTTTAAGGGGTTATGGCCACTTATAAGCATGAGAAAAGCCATTTTCATGCATTTTTTATAAAAAAATCTATTAAACCTTAAGTTACCTTCTATTTTTTTTTTTTTTTTTTTTTTTGAAGAATCTTACATTCAAATGCCCGCTTATAAAGCACTGTTTTTACTAAAGCAGTTTGCGGTATCCACTGTAGTTTGAAAAAGAATAAACCGATCAGCATATATTTTTGTGGGATCATTACGAACCTAATAATCTTGTCCATTATCGAAAAGGAATTAAAAAATCAATTTTTAAAGATTTTGAACAGTTAAAATCAAAATTTCGATTTTAACAAAAACAACACACTGTACAAAATTGATATTTTTCTGACTCCGTCAGCAGTTTTTTTTAAAGACTCTCTCGGTTAAGGACATGATTTATGTGTACAATAGTCCCACAAAAACATATAAAGTGCCACTTCGAGGAAAATACGTTTTTACTTTCTATGCTACATAAAAAACACAATAAATTTTCCCTTCGAAAGTTTATATCTCGGTAAATTTTTGTCCGATGGACTGGAAATTTTGGCACATATTCTATTCTATATTCTATTCTATATTTTATATGAAATAATGGTACAAAGTATATAAATTCAATAGAAAGAATTCATAATATTTAGTCCAAATTTACATTAGGCGAGTTTACTTGCGGCAAGTCTCAGTTTGTAGGAGAGACACGTAAGGGGTATGGAAGTGGAAAAAAATTGCTCGTACCGGCAATTTTCAGGCAATTCCTTTTATATTTTTAGTTTTTGACATTATTTTCATTGTTTTGAAAACAAAACTTGCAGAAACAGAATTGCCTGTGTAAACGCAAGAGGCAAGTTTAAAAGAGAACGAGAAAAATTGCCGCAAGAAAAATCGTTGAATGTAAATTGGGACTAAGGATACAATTTTAAATATTTACAGAGTAGGATATTTTGAATTGAAAATAGACAATATGGGGCCACGTTCGGTAATGTCGTCATGTAAAATTTATTGAAGTATATTGAAGTTTTTAATCATACAGGCCCACGTTATGGTTTATCGCAGAATTTTACAACAACAAAGAATTGCCGTTGTCTTTGCTATAGCAAGATTTTCACTATTTCGATGATCTTAGCCTAACGACGGCTGTGTTTGTCGTTGATATGTTTCCAAATGAAAACATTAAGAAAAATGAAAAATGCGAAATGTATACAAATTATGGAATTTTTAGATATATTATAAAATTTATGTTTTTTTCATTTCTCCAAATATTTTATTTTGGCCCTTATCTACAAATTTACTACAAAGGTCAGAAGAAGATTCGCATTGATTTCAGAGATATAGCCCCGAGTTGTTTAAAAAGTCGATATTTAAGAATGTTTAGATGGGGCCATAAAATCCAAGCTGTATCTGACTCAACAAAACGGAACTAGGGCTTTTGTACTTTGGGTCTGTACTTTCAAAAACTCTTCGCTTCAAATTATTTGCACAAGATTACCTTAAAAATGTTGCACAGTGTTATTTACCGAAAGAGATAGATTCTGATACCAGGATTATTTTTACTTTTAATATTATGTTACAAAAGAAGCGTTATAATTTGTTGTCTTAATTGTACGGTTAGAAGTTTTTGGACTCGATGACAAACACTTTGATGGACTTAGTTCTATATAGTTTTGACAAATAACAATCGATCCTTATTGAACCCACATAATTATTCATTCTCGATAGTTACCGCGCCCATACGCTTATTAGTTGGCCACCGTAGTATTTGGAGCTTTGTCAGGAAGCATAAACTTGTCCACGAAAAGTAGGATATCGCTGTAAACAAGACTACAAAATGTCCAAAGAATCATCGAACAGTCTTTAAACTGCAGTTATGATAGACTTGTATAAGAGACCTGAAGATGTTGTCCAAACATATTCTCTTGGACCTTGATGTACTTTTGGAAGTAATCTTGCGAACCATATTAGGTTCGATTTTAGACCGAATCGGTTAGTCCCTTCGACCATTTTAGTGAACATTTTTGAACTTTTATGGCGGAGATACCGATATGACTTAAATTTAATTTAGACAAAACTTTACGAGATCCATAACTTGGACCGAGAGTTATCATGAGTTCCAAACTGCCAGACAAACAGAGATACAGACGGACGGACGGTGGTAAGTACTTCCATCTTGGCTGAAACGAATATCGTCCAAACATATATGAAGTCTTAAATCTTTATTTTAATGAAATCTATACAATCCTAGTGTATATAATCTCGTAATCTAAAGTCTGAGGTTACAATTATACTTCGGTAATGATAAGTAAAAATCAAGTGACGCACAAAAATTCATTTGTCTTCATTATTTTCTCATACTGTTTAGCAGCAAATTTGTCTAAAACAGAATAACAAAATGTTGGCGATGACAGTAAAACAAATTTCTAATTGGCTTTCAATATGTAGTCCACGAAGGACCGACCCTTCATACATTATTCAATAGATTTTTTTTATATATTTCCATTCCCATAATACTGAAATCGTTATTTTTGTTATAACCGGATGAGTTTTAAGCCTCGAGAGCTCTATACAGTTCGAATAAATAAGAGACATGGGGTATATTCATTAAGGAATTACACGGTGCGCCTTCACTAATTTAGATGAAAGGTGCTTACACTTGGGAAGTTTTTGCAGATTGTGAATCTACAATGCTCATAGATGAGAAATATCAAGAAACAAAAAAAAATTGCCGGAGGGATTTTCAAATAAATCGCGATTTAAGTTCACATTTTTAGGGGTTCTTTAGGTTTTCACGATTTTACTTGGAAACTGCGAGTCATATGTAAATGGGCCTAAGAAAAATGTTGTAGCTGTGAAAATTCTCCACAAGGTTGACCTTTATGATATTTTCGTAGGTTTTACCGTTTTTGAGATATAGAAGTTCAAATTGAGACAATGCACATACTGTATCGTCTCCTTATAAAACAACTAGCTGACCCGGTCCGCGTTGCTGGCCCGTTGTTTGGGTTCTCCGTGTAAACTATAGTTATCTATCCAGTATTGATACACCCATAATTAGGCATCCCTCTAGAAAGTTCATAATATAAATCAGTGTTTTGACATAAATTCCATATAATGGTATCCCCCAAATTTAAGATATAAAATCTCTTTTATTATACCCTTCACCATAAATCGACGGTTTAAAGCACTTTGTGACCCACATATAATGGTCGATGCACGTCAATTAACATTGCTATATATTGGATTGTTGGTCTCGGGATCGTAATTATTACTGCAAAGAATTGTTGGTATAGGTCCACGTTTTGATATAGCTCCCATAGAACGGTACCGGCTGATTTTCGCTATTTTTGAGGATTTAACATCATTATCACACCGAAATGGCTGAAATCTGGTTTTAATGTATTTTAAAGAGGAGAGCATAAATATTCGTATCGACCGAAAGACACGCCTCATTCAGGCCGATCGAACGTAACGCTTTTTTTCTTCGCGCTCTATATGCAATAGTGGTAAAATACCCCTCAGCGAAATGTATGTTCCTTCGGGATATGTATGGCAACATTTATATAATTCATAAAAAAATTACTTCTATAAATTGTAGTTGTTATTATCGAGATTTTGCTGTATTTAAAAATGTATCTTTACCTAGCTATTCCAAGGACTGAAATCAATGCTCATGAAGTTTCACTTCCCACATTTTCAGATTTTATCCGTAATTATAATATTTTCAAAAATCGAACACGATCGCGGTATTCTGATTCTGATTGTATTGTATATCAATAACTTTGTCTGATTTCCAATGGATCTTTCTGGAATTTCGATCTTGTGACATCTCAAGTTATCCGGATTTTAATGTATTCCAAAATGTGGAGTTGATCGCGCTGTCCCACTTATTGTTTAGTGTTCAGCGTTTATAGCGTTTTTTAGGCACGCTTACAAAATTATGTATATTATCTGAAATAATAAATGTTTGCAAATTTTGTGATGACCGCGATATTTCACTCTTCGCGATATTTCACTTCCGCGAAGACCATTCAGGGTCAAGACAGTAATTACAGTAGTATTGCAAACAATCTGTAAACAATACGTTCAAAAATATCATGGACTTCAGATTAAAAAAAAAAAAATTTGAAGGAGAACCTCCGGTCTGTACACTTAGCCGTATTAAAATAGCTCGCGACCGCGCTATTCCACTTGTTCAAGCTAGTGTTTATATAATTTTTGTGTCACGCTTACTAAAATTATGTATATTAATTGAAATAATACATTTTTGAAAACTTTGTGATGACCGCGATCATTCAGGGAAAACAATCGGTAAACAATACGTTCAAAAATATCAAAGATTTCAGATTTTCTTAAAAACATTGTCGGGGAGGACCACCGGTCACTACTCCTATCCGTATAAAAACAGCTTACGACAGTTATTATACCCTACACCACTATGTGGTAAGGGGTATTATGTGTTAGTGCATTTGTATGTAACATACAAAAGGAAGCGAGATAGACCCATAGTTCCTTCTAGGGATATACATAGAATCACTTTCTGAGTCGATTTATGCATGTCCGCAACATACAGGTCGCATTTGTTGACCGATTTCGCTGAAAATTGGGGAATACCATTTTTTTAGCCGTCGGAAGATCAAGTTCGAAGATGGGATATATCGGTCCACGTTTTGGTATATCCCCCATATAACGGTACCCCCCAATTTACGGTATTTTGACGTTTTTAGCTACATTTTCAGACCGATGTAGCTATAATTTAACATTTAGGGTTCTTAAGTGTCAATAAACTTATATAACAAAAGTTGTGGACATAGGTCCACGTTTCGGTATAGCCCCCATATAACAGTAACCCCCGATTTACGGTATTTTGACAGTTTTAGCTACATTTTCAGACCGATTTAGCTATATTTTGACACTTAGGGTTCTTAAGTGTCAATAAACTTATATAACAAAATTTGTGGACATAGGTCCACGTTTTGGTATAGCCCCCATATAACGGTACCCCCGATTTGCGGTGTTTTGACGTTTTTAGCTACATTTTCAGACCGATGTAGCTATAATTTGACATTTAAAGTTCTTAAATGTCAATAAACTTATATGACAAAACTTGTGGACATAGGTCCACGTTTTGGTATAGCCCCCATATAACGGTTCATTTAAGTTCATTTTTTCGTATAGCCCAGATACCTCCGAACTAGCTGTTAATGACATTTGAAGTTCCCACGTTATGTACCGATTTTCGATATTTTGAAGATTCTATCTAATTTTTTAACCGAATTAGGAGTTATTTGACATTAAAGGCTCCCATCAAAAACTGTCAACATAGGCCCATGTTTTATTATAACCCCTATATAACAGTACCTCCCAATTTCTAGCCCACCAAAAATTGTCAACATTCATAGCTAGATACAGGCACCATAAAAAAGGGCCTCCCGAATGAAGCATAAATGTACATAAACATTATCTGATATTTTAACGTACCCACTTAAAGTTGGGGACAGGAATGAAAAGTAATTATTCCATTTTAGTTCAGAATATTTTATGGTGTAGGGTATGAAAAGTTCGGCCCGGCCGAACTTAATGCTTTTTTACTTGTAATTAATTGAAATAATACATTTTTGAAAATTTTGGGATGACCGCGATTTTCACTTCCGCGATGGCCATTCGGGGTCAAGACTGTAATTACCATAGCATTGCAAACAATTTGTAAACAATATATTAAAACGTATGTTGAATTTCGCGGTTTTCTTAAAAAATTGTGGGGAGGACCACCGGTCACTACACTTAAAAAAATAGATTACGACCTATTCTCAGACCTAAAAACTCCACATACAAAATTTCATAAGATTTCCCAATCGATTTTTCGGAATTTCTATATAGTGACATCTCAAGTCATCGGGATTTTACTGTATTCCAAAATATGGCGTTGACCGCGTTATCCCACATATTGAAGCCAGTGTTTTAACGGTAGTCACGCTTACTAAAATTAGGTATATTATCTGAAATAATACATTTTTGAATAATTTGGGATGACCGCGATATTTCACTTCCGCGACTACCATTCAAAAAAATATATAGCCTATTTTCACCACCGGTGTTCCAAGTACATTATCTGAAATTTTCAAGAAAATCTATTCAGCCGTTTTTGAGTCTATTCGGAACATACAAACATACAAACAAACAAACATACTAACATACACACATTGCCTTTTATATATTAGATGTAATGCTCAGTGTGCCTTAACTAACTTTTGATGAAAACCACTTACACATGGGAAGATTTCTCGGATTCTGAAACAGCAATGTTCATAGATAAGGAAAATGAAAAAACAGAAAAAATCGCGGGAGGGATTTTTAAATAAATCGCGATCAAAATTCACAATTTTAGTTTTTTTTTTGGTTTTCACGATTTTGCTTGGAAACCGCAAGTCGTATCGAAATGAAAATTCTCTACAAGACTGCTCTTTAGGTTTTTTCGTAGGTTTTTCCATTTTTGGGATATAGAGGTTCAATTCAAATTTTTAGGTTTTTATCTTAAGTCTTCAAAATTTTGCTTGGAAACCGCAAGTCATATCAAAATGGGACTAAAGAAAATGTTAAAACTGTGAAAATTCTCTACAAGATTGGATGATTTATTTTTTGCTAGATTGTACCGTTTTCAAGATATATAAGTTTTATTTGGAAAATTGCAGTAATGACATTGTTTTATAAGGAGGCGATACAGTCTGTGCATTGTCTCAATTTGAACTTCTATATCTCAAAAACGGTAAAACCTACGAAAATGTCATAAAGGTCAACCTTGTGGAGAATTTTCACAGCTACAACATTTTTTTAAGGCCCATTTACATTGGACGCGCGTTTCCAAGCAAAATCGTGAAAACCTAAAGAACTCCTAAAAATGTGAACTTAAATCGCGATTTATTTGAAAATCCCTCCGGCGATTTTTTTTGTTTCTTGATATTTCTCATCTATGAGCATTGTAGTTTCAGAGTCTGCAAAAACTTCCCAGGTGTAAGCACCTTCCATTTAAATTTGGTTAAGGCACACCGTGATTAGCTTTTGATAGTGGTATGATATGACATGAAGAAGTAATTCAGATTTTATTGGAAGTTTCTCTCAAAAACAGCTTACAAACAAAAATTTTTAAAATATTTTCTTTCAAAACTTGTTAATCATGTACATTTGCTGTTCATGAACTTAAGAAAATATAAGTTTTAATTTGAAATCTTCAAATATATGTACAAACATTTTTATGAGAAAAAAATATAATAACTAATTACAGTAGCTTAAAAAATTTTGTTCAACCAAACCATTTCGGGGGGGGCCCGGGCCCCCCGTGCCCCCCCCTGCGTACGTCCCTGTCTAGAAGTATTTTTGTCACAACCCAACCATTTCCGCCAAATATTCGTCGTAGACCCCACATGTGGTATACTAAAATTCATATCTCGAAGAGATAAAGCGATTTTTAGATGTGTGTAGGTCCACACGTCTGTCCGTCCATTAAAAATTTTAATCAAACTCGAGGCCGCAATTATGGATCAATCGTAACAAATTTTTGTATGGGTTCAGACCAGAATAGACCTCTATAGTTTTTGGTGATGATTTCAAAATATTAAAGGGCTAAAATGGACCAAAAGCTAAATTTTTATCCGATTTTGAGAGGCTCTGTAGGTCGCAATAATAGTCTGAGTAAAGGTTGTGTTTACGACGAGGAAGAAGCTTGCAATTTACCACGAAGATCAGATAATATTTAGTGGGTTAAATGGACCAACACTTTTGTGTTAAATTTGTTAAAAATCTTAATATAATGAATATATCTTTATTCCTGGAAGAAACTTTTAGCCACGTAAGTTATCATTGGTGTCCATCATATTGATGTATGTTGTCAGCAGGGTTTCGGAGTCGGAGTCGAGCAATTTTGCTGGAGTCGGAGTCTGAGTCGAAAAAAATATCTCAACTCCGACTCCGGGCAACTTTTTCTACAATATAAAAATATAACATTAAATTCGCTACACCATTTTGTTTTTTCAAAAATCATTTTTTATTTTAAAAGAGAGCTACAAAACATATAAGCAAACGGTATACTATACAAATTTAGAGAACGATTCACAGGATATTTACTTTCCTTTGAAGTCTAGTTTTTTCATCTTTATTATGATTAGAAATTAGGTGTGCAGAATAATTTTGGTCCAGTTGGTCCTTTATTTATGTTGCAAGTAAAAGTAATGTTCTATGACAGTCGAATTATAATTGGACATTCAACGTCTTTTATATAAGCTCTAGGAGTCTTCTGTCAGAAGATCCACTGGTCTTCTCACAATAATCTACTGATATTCTCATCATGTCTTTTGTGAGATGTCATCCTTGTCTTCTATTAAAGGACCTCTTGGACTCCTATGAAGGGCATTGTGATCGCTGTAGGAAATCTTATTGATTAAACTGTGACATAAAATGGAAGTCATGGTCTGGGGATAGAAAATTCATGTTGAGAATGAAAGCCATTAAAACTCCATAGGACCCATAGCAAAAGCTTCTGAGTTATGACGTAAAGATTATTTTATTGACACACAATAATGCTTGAGTAAGTAGCTTTATCTTTGTTTGGCGATGAAATGTTTTCAGATAAATATAATGAAGTATCCTTTTGTAGATTATTTTATCCTTCTAGCTCAGTTCTTTCCACGTCCTTTTTGTTCTTGAACTGAAAAATAAATACAAGATCAGATTTTCTACATGAAAAAAATCTACAGATATGTTCCTCCGAAAATTTTGGTAAGGACATCAAAATCTAATAATTCATCGATCGATTTTAAGGGGTTATGGCCACTTACAAATTATACCAGTTCGAAATTTTTTATTATTTGCTTATTTTAAAGTACAGGTAAAATAGAATAAGTTGCAAATTTCGTTAAAAAAAAAAAGAAAAAAACTATCAATTTTTTAGTTAAAAACGAAATGTGGACTTTGGCAGTTCACAATTTTTTCAAAAATGGATATTTTTTAATTCCTTCACGCTTAAGTAAAAGTTTATTACATTCTTAATGATCCCACAAAAACATATGCTGATCAGTTTATTCGTCTTCGAGCTACAGTGGGAACCGCAAACTACTTTAGTAGAAGCAGTGTTTCGTAGACGGCCATTTGTCAGAACACTGTGAAATATTTTTCAACAACAAAAATATCCAAAAGTAGCTGTGATCTATCAGAAGAAAACAAAATCTTTTAAAAACGTTTGATAGATTTCTTCTAAAAAATCATGAATAATATATTTGTTCATGCTCAATAAGTGGCCATAACCCCTTAATTTTCAAATCTTTTTTGTCCGTTTTATGACCAAAAACGGTATTTTTTTAAAGCCAAAAATTTAAATGTTGTAATTTTCTGTTCACCATTTCCTTAAAATCTAATATTTTTACAAAATCGATCGCTGAATGACACAAAATATTCGATAAAATATATGAAATATATTAGTTTTCGAGCAAGAGTTGGCACTGCAAAACGCTTTAAAAACAAGTAGGAAAAGCTTTAAGTTCGGTCGGGCCTAACTTTTTATACCCACAAATTTCACCACACACAAATTTCAGCCATTTCGGTGGATTAATGTGGCTACAACCTTCAAAATACCGAAAATCGGAAGTTACCGTTCTATGGGGGCTATATGATGGCGCGGACCTATACCTACAAATTTCTGGGGGGGAAGTTTTATATCCCCAACGAAGACTAAATACCAAATTTCAGCCATCTCGGTAATGAGGCCAAAACCTTCAAAATACCGAAAATCGGGAGATATCGTCCTATGGGGGCTATATCAAAACGTGGACCTATATAAACATATTATGGTCGAAATGTTTCTTAGCCTCTGGAAACACAAAATACAAAGTTGCAACCGATTATGTTGTCAAATGGGACTAATACATTCAAAATATATTAAAATGACGCGTACTTTATATGGGGCGTTATATGGGGGCTATACCAAAACGTGGACCTATATAAATCAACTTCGGTAGGAATGTTTTTTGGCCTCTGGAGACACAAAATACCAAATTACAACCAATTCGGTGGTAAAATGGGACAAAAATCTTAAAAATTCCTTAAAACGACGACGCGTCACGCGTCATTTTGTATGGGGGCTATACGAAAGCGTGGACCTACATAGCCCTCTTTCAATACCAAAAGTCCTACGTACAAATAATAGATTTTCCCAAAATTTCATCCACCTACGTCAATCCGTTCGGACGCTAGACTGATGTCCACAGACGGACAGACAGAGAGACGGACGGACATGGCTATATCGATGTAGAATTGCACGCTGATCAAGAATATATATAGTTTGTGGGGTCTACAATTATTATTTCGAGTAGTTACAAACGTAGTGACAAACTTAATATACCCCCATCCTATGGTGGAGGGTATAAAAACAGGGTTTCGTAGATGACCGTTTGCACAAAACTTGTTAATATTTTTCAACAAAAATTTAAGAAAGCAGATTAAGTTATGCTCGTTCAGATGAAGAGAAAAATCTATCACAAAAGTTTCGTAGTTTTCTAGGAAAAAATATCATGAAAAAGGCTTTTTATTGAGCTTTTTAACGAAGAACTCTAAACTGTTGTCTTATATCCATTTTAAAAACTAGTCATGAATTGCTTATAATTTTTACTGCATGCAGTCCTTATGATTTGTATTGTTCCTTCATGTTCACATAGTCTTGTGTAAGACAATGAACATTTTCATGAAAATGTCAATCATTACAGTGAAGTTTTGAAATCATGATAGAGAAATTCCAAGTTTTTTTAATTGATGCTAATTAGAATGATGTACGGGGTCTTGATGTTTTTTTGTTACATTTGGTCAATAGTAATGTAATGGCTCGAAATATTGGTAGTTTTTTCATTGTTTCATTCGGCAAAAATCAGCGAATGCTCTTTCTAGGAGTATATTGAACTTAACGATTCTTCACAAAATTATTTTGGAATATATGGGAGGCTGAATATACTTCCTCCCATTGACGATCTCCGATTTATTTGATTTTGAAAATTAAAATGGTCCCCATGAACTTATTCACTAATCTAAGGGTTTATGAAAACTTTAATTTTTTTGAAGAAACATGTATGTATATGTAGCTAAAACTGTCCGACTGTCCACTATCAAATAAGGGAAAACGTTTTACGTTTCCAGCAATGACAGGCTGTGTGAAGATGAAGAAGAGATAGAGACAATCGACCACTTATTATGTCGCTTATGTCTAGTACGGCAGCTCACACAATCCAATCTATAACACCCTTCTGCAAAATCAAGCCGCCAAGTGTGCTCTTTCTCGCCAAAGCAAATACCCACTCTACGTAAACTTATATACCTTAATAACTCTAATCTAATTGCTATACTTTATATATATACTCTGTCTGTCCACTACGACTACCTTTTCCGTAAATTTTTCTCTTTCACAAGAGAACACAATGGACCATAAGGTATCCAAGTGGAGCAGCTGTCTATTACACTGTACAACAAAATCGAACTTTTTTAAAATTACAAGAACCCCGCACAGATTATGAAAGAGGGCCGAAAAAAATAAGACACGTGTATCCGCGTTTTGAAAGTTTACGTCGGGAAGTAACCTAAATAGGTGTGGCAAGTTTCCGCCTATTCTACAGGTTCTGAAATATTCAACATCAGATTCCTTGGAACCCTGCATTTTAGGTATAAAATGTCTTTAGTGATATTACTGACAACAATGCGGGGTATATTTTTATGAAAAAATAACCCTCATGCGAATCACTAAAGAGGTCATTTTACTCCCTTTTTTCAGAAACTTTTAAAAACTTTTTTAAAATGTGATCGTATCAGATCAAAATATTATACAAAATTATTTGTTATAAAATTTTACTATAGGTCCCCGAATACACCAAAACTCTAAATCGTACCTAAACGCCAGGAATCAAAACTTCATTCTAGATAGAAGACGCCAAACGACAAAAATAATCTCCATCAAATTTCAATATAAGTCGCCGAATAAATGAAATATGTATTTGCAATATATATCAAGAAACAAGTTAAAAAGCATCAGTCGGCTTTGCCGACAGAGATATACCCTCAGCCTGTGCAAATTGAAACACTTTTTTCACAAAAAAACTTATGTATTTAGGGGGTTTCAAAATTTTGGTCGTATGAACCGACAAAAATGTTGATTAGGATTAAAGTTCAAAATTTTTGCGGAAAAGGTACTTAAAGGAATGGACCGACATAGACCATGGGGGTGCCATAGGGGGTTTTTACACCTTTCGGGCTGTTTTCTCAAGAAGTATGGACTTGCCCCTGAAACAACTTTTACCATCGTAATTGAGGCAGCGAATGTAAGTTGCTTCAACAAAAATCAAAGTGATTCAATAGCAGGTCTTAAAATGAATTTATCCAAAATTTTGTGTGGGAGGTACGGGATGGAGTGGACAAATATAGTCCATATTCGAACCTGATCTATATCTGGTAGATATTATGAGAATGTGTAAAGTATGGACCAAATCGGTCACTCCCATCAAGAGTTATCGTGCGCACAATTTTTCCGAATATTTTTGAACATTTGTTGGGTAGGTACCTGAAGGAGTGGACCGATATGGCTTATCTACGAACTTAAACTAAGTTTGGAAACAATATTACTAAGGCCAAATTTTGGCCGGAATCAGCCTTTCCGTTCGAGAATTATCTTGCGCTTCCACCCATAAACATGGTGTCATAGGGTTTGTTTTTCAACTTTCAGGCTATTTTTCAGGAAATATGGACTTGCCCCTGAGGAAACTTGTACCTTCGTATAGGGGAAAGTGAATACAAGATGTTACAACAAAAACCAAGGCAATTCGAGAACAGGTCCTAAACTGAACTTTTCCGAAATTTTGTGTGGGAGGTACCCGAAGGAGCTTACCGATTGAGTCCATATTGGAACCTCATCTAAGTCTGATAGACGTTTCATAATGTGCAAAGTATGGACCAAATCGGTTACTCCCTTCAAGAGTTATCGTACGCACAAATTTTCCGAACATTTTCGAACTTTTGTGGGTGAGGTACCGAAGGAGTGGACCGATATAATCCATCTTTGAACTTGAACTAAGTTTGGACAAAATATTACGAAAGCCAAATTTTGGACCGAATCGGCAGATCCGTTCGAGAGTTATCTTGCGCTCCAACCAATACACACGGTATCATAGGGTTTTTTGTAACTTTCAGGCTATTTTCTCAGGAAGTATGGACTTGCCCCTAATGAAACCTACAGCGTCGTATAGAGGACAGCGAATACAACTTGCGTAAACAAAAATCGAAGCGATTCGAGACCAGGTCCTGAACTGAACTTTTCCGAAATTTTGTGTGGGAGGTACCCGAAGGAGTGGACCGATTGAGTCCATATTGGAACCTCATCTAAGTTTGGTAGAAATTACACGATGTGCAAAGTATGGACCAAATCGGTTATTCCCTACAAGAGTTATCGTGCGCACAAGTTTTGCGACAATTTTTGAACATTTGTGGGGGAGGTACCTGAAGGAGTGGACCTATATGGCCCATCTTCGAACTTAAATCGAATCTGGACAAAATATTTATATACCCAAAATTTGAACCGAATCGATTGATCCGTTCGAGAGTTATCGTGCGCACCATCCAGCCAGACAGACAGACAGACAGATGGACAGACAGACAGACGGACGGACATTGCTAGATCTACTCAAAATTGTCTGAAACGGATATCGTACAAACATACTTGGGGTCTAAAACCATTATTTCGATGAGGCACATTTTTGGTCGTATCAAAGTGTAAATACCCTCTTTAGCCTAAAGGCTGAGGGTATAAATATATAAATCAAGTTTGCCAACAAAACACCCAAATATTTTTTGAATAAATTTGTATTGTTCTTTTTTCGAGTTGATGCATGAAAGTAACATGAAATTTAGTTATAGACGATACGTGTTAAAAGAAGAAATATTCTATACAAAATTTCATTGTAAGTCCCAGAACAAACTAGATATCTGAGTAAAATACTTTGTTAAGAAAATGACATTACAAAATTAAGTATTATAGGTATAAATTATTTGTTAAACTTTTAGACTCTTAATTAAAATTTATTCCATACTGAGTCAAAATCTCGTAAAATACCTTACTTTGTGGGGGTTGTGTCAAAAGAAGAAATGTTCCAAATCAAATTTCATTATGAGTCTCTGAACAAAAGAAATTTGTAGCTATAATATTTAACATCTCCAGAAGCTTTCGCTTTTTATACCCTCCACCATAGGATGGGGGTATATTAAGTTTGTCACTACGTTTGTAACTACTCGAAATAATCATTGTAGACCCCACAAAGTATATATATTCTTGATCAGCGTGCAATTCTACATCGATATAGCCATGTCCGTCCGTCTGTCCGTCTGTCCGTCTGTCCGTCTGTGGAAATCACTCTAGCGTCCGAACGGATTGACGTAGGTTGATGAAATTTTGGGAAAATATATTATATTTACGTAGGACTTTTGGTATTGAAAGCGGGCTATGTAGGTCCACGCTTTCGTATAGCCCCCATACAAAATGACGCGTGACGCGTCGTCGTTTTAAGGAATTTTTAAAATATTTGGCCCATTTTACCACCGAATTGATTGTAATTTGGTACTTTGTGTCTCCAGAGGCCAAAAAATATTCCTACCAAAGTTGGGTTATATAGGTCCACGTTTTGGTATAGCCCCCATATAAGGCCCCATATAAAGTACGCGTCATTTTAATATATTTTGAATGTATTAGACCCATTTGACCACAGAATTGGTTGTAATTTGGTATTTTGTGTCTTCAGAGGCCAGAAAACATTCCTACCAAAGTTGGGTTATATAGGTCCACGTTTTGATATAGCCCCCATATACGACCCCTTATAAAGTACGCGTCATTTTAATAGATTTTGAATGTATTAGGCCCATTTGACCAAAGAATCGGTTGTAACTTTGTATTTTGTGTTTCCAGAGGCTAAGAAACATTTCTACCATAAAATGTTTATATAGGTCCACGTGTCGATATAGCCCCCATAATACAATATCTCCCGATTTTCGATATTCGATATCGATACGTTTTAGCCTCATTATCACACCGATATGGCTGAAATTTGGTATTTAGTCTTCTTTAGGCGTATAAAACTTTCCCCCAGAAATTTGTAGGTATAGGTCCACGCCATCATATAGCCCCCATAGAACGGTACCTTCCGAATTTCGGTATTTTGAAGGTTGTGGCCACATTAATCCACCGAAGAGGCTGAAATTTGTGGTGGAGGGTATAAAAAGTTCGGCCCGGCCGATCTTAACGCTTTTCTTACTTGTTATATATGATTTAGGATTATATTTTACCGTTTTTATTCACATTTTCGTTATCTACGGTCACGTCGGTATGTCAGATATATATTCACTGGACAATAGCCGTAGACTATCCCCGCATTTTCACATACAATATCCGGAACCTATGACTTATACTGATGACGTTATTTTAGTTTATAGTATTAAAATACGTAATTTTTCAAAGTCCGATCTGGGTTATCAATGTTTTCTCTAAATATATTCACGATAGATATTTCAAAAACAGTTTGGATCGAGCACACATAATCTTCAGAACGAATTTATTATGAAAACACTTCAATAAAAAAAATATTTTGTGACCGCAGATAACGAAAATGTGAATAAAAACGGTAAAATATGGTCCTAAATCATATATAAAAAGCGAAAGCTTCTGGAGATGTTAAATATTATAGCTACAAATTTCCTTTGTTCAGAGACTCATAATAAAATTTGATTTGGAACATTTCTTCTTTTGACACAACCCCCAAAAACCCCCAAAATTTTAATTAAGAGTCTAAAAATTTAACAAATAATTTCTACCTATAATATCTAATTTTGTAATGTCATTTTCTTAACAAAGTATTTTACTCAGATATCTAGTTTGTTCTGGGACTTACAATAAAATTTTGTATAAAATATTTCTTCTTTTAACACTTTTCGTCTAGAACTACATTTCATGATACTTTCAGGCATCAACTCGAAAAAAGAACAATACAAATTTATTCAAAAAATATTTTGGGGTTTTTTGGCAAACTTGATGTATATACATATTTTCTTGATATATATTGCAAATACATATTTCATTTATTCGGCGAATTATATTGAAATTTGATGAAGTTTATTTTTGTCGTTTGGCGTCTTCTATCTAGAATCAAGTTTTGTGGGACAAAACTTAATAAATTCATATAAAGTACAACATTAACCCTAAAACGTGATTTTACTTTTGGCGTTTAGGTACGATTTAGAGTTTTGGTGTATTCGGGGACCTATAGTAAAATTTTATGACAAATCATTTTGTAGAATATTTTGATCTGATACGATCACATTTTAAAGAAGTTTTTAATATTTTTTGAAAAAAGGACCAAAAAGAATCGCGTGATGGTTGGTTTTTTTCATAAAAAGATACCCCGCATTGTTGTCAGTAATATTGCCAAAAACACTTTATACCTAAAATGCAAGGATTCCAAGGAATCTGATGTCGAATATTACGGAACCTGTAGAAATGGGCGGAACTTGCCACGCCTATTTAGGTTACTTCCCGATGAAACTTTCAAAACGCCGATACACCTGTCTTCTTTTTTCGGTCCCCTTTCATAATCTGGTCGAATTATCTTATAATTATTTTTTGTGTTGTACAGTGTTATGAGAGCCGCGCGTACTTTAAACTAACTTATATTGTGTATGTATGACTTGACGGCAAAAATATGTATGTATGCAATCATATAAAAAATTCCGTGGAAAACTAGTGCACAGAGACATGTGTTAGAGAGTCCATTTAGATAGGGCTCCAGCGATTTTTTTTCATCTATGAACATTTTAGTGTCAGAATCCGCAAAAACTTCCCAGGTGTAAACTCCTTTCATTTAAAGTTGGTTCAAGAGCACCGTATGGTTTTTAATACAGAATGAGTTTATAGCATCATGACCTTAACATTAATTACAGAATCCCGCGACCTTTTATTATTTGATAATGAAATCTCAAAAAGAGCAATCAAACAAAAAAATGTTTACTATTTCTTAGGCAAATATTTTCTCCAGTGACCAGCAGTGTGCGCTTACTGAGAGCAAGTGTGCAAGTGCCCCCATACGTACGTCCCTGCTTATAAGGACGATGGTCATTATTTGCGAAAGCTTGTAAATTAGTTGACCTAAGGAGATTTGTAATGAAACAGTGATATGTGTGCTAGGATCGTTTACCTGGTGGTTACTTAGCTCATCAGGCATACGATGTGATTGGCTGGACAAAGGTTGATTTTGATAATCTCTATTTATACGAACATTATTACAAATTTGCAGATATGAAGTATATTTGAAGATTTTTTTTATCAAATACTTTAATTTTATTTTAATTTTTTATTCGGTAAGCTCATACTGTCCTTGAAATACTCATGGTCCATGTACAACTACCAGAAATATTTCCTCCAATCATTTGGCACGTTTCACAATATTACATAAAAATGCCTTTCATTCCTTACCGGAAATACATGGAAGAAAGTAATAAATCTCTCGATGCTATGAAAACTTTATTTTGCCAGTCGCCTTTGATAAAAAACCCGAAACCATTTTTATTAAAATTTGCCAAGCAGATAAAAGACTCTTATCCAAGTGAAAGTTTCATTTGTCTGCGTTTATTTTGTTGTCATCTTCATTTCCATCGAAAACTTTGTATTATAAAATAGAGCCAAAGAAGGTGTCACTTATACAGTCCAAACTTGGCACTCGATGTAATCAGTATTGAAATTCAATAAAGTCGGTAATTGAATTTAAATACAATTTAAAATACATACCACACCATCGCAGGCGAAGTGCTTGCCATTGGATAGGCCAAGTGTCCAAAACAACTGAAATTGAGATAATGGTATTATCAGTCATAAGAAAATCAATGCTGGATACTCTTTTTGCATACTAACATCGGTGATACCCTACGCTAAAGCAATTAAAATATCTGTAGACTTCCGTTAGGTAATACGATGTCACAACAGGAATACATTGTTTATTTGATGGTTGTGCTTATGGTAGAGTCATTTTGCATTTTGGCTACAAAATCAATACAATGAAAATATACAATGGGTGTTGTATATACAATATGCAAAAACTCATGTGCGAACACACACCTCAACAATTAATAAAATCGTATTAATTGAAATTGGACCCAAAAAATGTAATAATAACAGGCCCAAACCATACATACATACTCTTTGTTGTAACGGGGCTTATGATCGAAGTTCTGTGGTCCGGATAAATCATTTTGGAAAACCCCAAAAGAACATTTTCACTGTACGTCGAAGCCTTGAGTAAAGGCGTGATGCATAACACCGTGATGCACTATATGTTCATCTAAACCGCATTTTTCCGCTGTTTTTAAGGGTATTCAAAAAGAGAAGCCCGACAATGAAAGTAGAAAATCTCATCTTTACAGATACATAATAGGTCGGTGTAAGTGTTTAAAAAACTGAGGTTTGCTATCCATCACATTTTTCCATTTTTATTTACAGTGACAGTCACTGAAAATGATACAATATGAAATAAAAAATGTAATCGTTGCACAGAGGGGAAACGTAGGCCTAAAGTTGCTCAAAACTCAAAATATGAAAATCGTTTTTTTTATAAAAAAAATGTTGATAAACTGCAACCAGACTCTTTTCTACATTTGCTATAACCATCCTCGACTTTGTAAGATTAACCAATCCAATGCAGCAGTCGATTGAACTCAGCCATACTGAAAACAAAAAGTAAATTTTCGAAAACTAAGAAATTAGGTGAACATTAAAATGACATTATTTTCGCGAAATTTTATATTTTTCAAGATTTATTGTTTTTGTAAAGTCTCCGAACAAGATTAGCATTTAAAATTTTCAGATTGATTTTACATCTTTGCTCTTTAATAATGGTGATACATATCCTCTTTATGAAATTTTTTTATGAGAATTTTTAAGATTACTACAATTTCAATAGTGAAAAAGTCTATTTCCCCGTCGTTTCCCGACCATAGTTTCTTCTAATGTTTTATGCGCTTGAGTCTCAAATTTCAGATTCAATCATAAAAAATTGCGCATATTTGCGCCATTCCGAAAAAATCAAATTTTTCTCAACTAAAATATGAAATATTTTTATATGGAATTGCAAGGTTTACTCACACTAAATTTTGCTCCGCGTTATAACCGGGGCTCTTATTTATCAGACTAAACCAACACCTATCAAATATGTTTGCATTATTCAGAAACATTCACGGCTTTTCTCATGTGAATTGATAAAAATTTAATTTATGTAAGTTTCAAAAAATTAAATTTGGAATGAAATATATGTATATGGGACTATATATACATCTGTACCGATTTGTTTGAAAATTGGCTCAATGTTTTTTTAGGCTTGTTCAGGTTGCATGTGTCAAATTTCAGTGATTTTGGTGCATTTTTATCTCATATCAGATGCGAATATATATGGAAGCTGCATCCAAATCTGGACCGATTTTCATTATTTTCTATAGGATTGATCCTTATACAGAAGATATGGTTTGTGCAAAATTTTATATCAATCGGACTATAAATGAGGTTTCTAGGGCTTTTGATCAACTTTTAACACAAATTTCCCCTCTGTGCGTTGATAGCTTCGGAACAAGTAGAGTTTTTTAGCAATTCAGAATATAATGTTGTAGACTGAAAAGTTGCAGTACCGTTGTAATAAAATTTTACCGGAAAACAAAAATGGGTATTTTTAAATTGAGCATTGAATGATGCACCAGAATAATCGATTAATAATTTCCAACTTGTTGGCTTCTTATGCCATTTTAGTAATGAGAATGGTAGAATAATTGGTTCCCTATCGTTTTCGGTAGTTTTATCACTGATTCCGACAGAAAGAATGATTTTTCTGATGTAATTTTTGAATGATGGTAATTAGTGTCCATTTCTAGGCAATTTTGCTAACAATTTCTAGTTTTTGAAGTTATTTTCTAACAAAGGACTATGACTATGAAAAACCATTAACGGTTATGTCTAAAGTACGTACAAAAGCTTTAATGATATATGGAAAGTCCTGTATCATCCAAGCTTGCCCCATATTAGACTAGTCTTTAACGGCATTTCCCTGATAGAATAACAAATCAGGGCATAGAACAAAAGTGTTTGCACTTTTCATTGAAAATAGTCTTCAGAAACATTGTTAACAATGTCTTGACCATGTTTGCTTTTATAAAACAAAAAATTCAACACCCTTTGTTGCCATTCAAGCCCAAACAATACTACTCCCTTCGACGACTTTCATAGAATCTCTCCAATTATTTTTGTTGCAGGTTTTTTCAAGCTATGTCGCATTTTTGCGGGCATACAATTCTCTAAAAATCAGTATATCTGGCGTACACCTGCATTTAAATATATAAACTGTCGCTATTAAACCTCTTCGTAAGAAGTAGTATTGTTTGGGTTTAAATGGCAGCAAAAGGTGTTGAAATTTTTGTTGTTTTTTAAAGCAAACATAGTGCACTCCAACAGTAATCTTATGAACAATTTACATTAGCAACTTTTTCGTCATTTAGAGCTGATTCGTCATTTATTTGCTAAAACGGGCAACATTTTGCGTCATTTGCCATACAAAAATAAATGACGATAGCTGCGTCATTTATTCTACACAACGCACGAAAACACCATACTATTATACGCAACCCTGCTTTTTCGTCATAAACTACCAAAAAATGCAACTGTTTTATGATGTCTTTGTTTGTATGTGTGTTTTGTAGAAAAACAAAAATACTCAAACGATGACAAAAGTGAAAATAAATGGTTAAAAAACTTGCAAAAAATATGTTTTTTTTTTGTTTTTGGAATTAATTTAAGTTATTTGATACACATTTGTGTTGTGAAATTCCTATTTTTCAGAATAAATATATTGTGTGCGTGTGTTTGTGTTATTGTATAAGTGTGCATGTGCGATTGTGTGTGTAAGCAAATGACGCAAAAAACAGATGTAAATACACTTCATTTGATTCTAGGATTTGGTGAAACGAAATCATTTAATGTGCATATGTAAATTGAACTTTAGTTCCAAATTTTAGGAACATTTCACCTAAATCCAAACTGTACCAAATTTAGTACTATTTAGCACACATACATAAGTACGAATTTCCAAAACTACCTCCACACATCAATTCTACCCTCCAGCAGTAATCCTAATTCCAAAATTCAGGATCCATGCACACAAATGCAAATTGTACAAAATTTGGTACCATTTAGTACACATACAGCTGTGTTCAAAATAATAGGAGTGTCCATATACACTTGGGGAATGGCCAAATAAACATGGTTACACTTCTCCATTTTCGACTATTTTGTATTTGTTTAACATTGTTAACATCCCATTAACATTGTTAATTCATTAACAGAAATGTGGCAATTTGTTTTAAATTATTTACTGTTTACACCAGCTTTACAAATCGTCTTCAATTTTTTTGTTCAAAACAATAGGAGTGTGGAAGAAAAGGGACAAAAAAATATTTTCAGTTGAGTTTAGGATCAAAATTGTCACTATTTTAGTTGTTAGTAGTGAATTCAATAGAAATGATGGCTTTTTGAAAACAAAAGTAGTTTGGATGTGGCCAAAAACTGACTTTTGTCCTTGCGGCGATTTTTCCCATAATTTGAGCACTTTTTGGGCAATTCAATTGATTGTATAAACAAAACCTTTATTGATTAGAGTTGCTTAACACTCTGGCTGTTGCCTCGAACAATATTTGATTGGTACCCAATGAATTTGTGTATTTTGTTCTTTGTGGCAAGTTTAAAGATATACTTTTGATGTTGCCCTACGAATATTTGTATTATGTTTTGCGTCGTATAAACACAGTTTCTAAAGGAACTAATATTTAATGAAAAACGTAAATTTATGTAGAAAAATATAGTACGGTGTATACCAAACCTAGTGTAGTCAGAGCCTGCCTATCACAAAATGGTGGTTAACTAGACTTGAAGTGATCACGCTTTAACAATTTTTTGAATAGAAGCGAAATTGATTGATTGTGTACGCAAAGCCTACATCCTGAGGACCTCAATAAATGCCTTATAGATACGCATTTTTGGCCGATCCTTACATAAAGGGCTAATGGAAATTGGCGTATACTTGGCGCAAGGATCAAAATACACAAATTTATGGGGTACCAATCACCATATATTATTCGAGGTAACAGCCAGAGTACGAAGCAATTCTAATCAATAAAGGTTTTGTTTATAAAATCCACTGAATTGCCCTGTAAGTGCTTTAATTATGGGAAAATCGCTACAAGGAATAGCCTGTTTGTGGCCACATCCAAAGGACATTTCTTTTCAAATAGTCTTCAAATGTATTGAATTCACTACTAACAACTAAAATATTGGCAATTTTGATCCTAAACTCTATTAAAAATATGTTTATTGTTCTTTTTATACCCTCAGACTTTAGGCTAAAGAGGGTATATACACTTTGATACGACCAAAAATGTGCCTCATCGAAATAATGGTTTTAGACCCCAAGTATGTTTGTACGATATCCGTTTCAGACAATTTTGAGTCGATCTAGCAATGTCCGTCTGTCTGCCTGTCTGACTGGTGCGCACGATAACTCTCGAACGGATCAATCGATTCGGTTCAAATTTTGGGTATCCAAATATTTTGTCCAGATTTGATTTAAGTTCGAAGATGGGCCATATCGGTCCACTCCTTCAGGTACCTCCCCCACACAAGTTAAAAAATTTTCGGAAAAATTGTCCGCACGATAACTCTTGAAGGGAGTATCCGAACTAGTCCATACTTTGCACATCGTGACATTTCTACCAGACATATATGAGTTTCCAATATGGACCCTATTGGTCCACTCTTTCGGGTACCTTCCACACAAAATTTTGCTTAAGTGCAGTTTAACCCCTGCTCTCGAATCGCTTTGATTTTTGTTGCAGCCACTTGTATTCACTACCCCCATTACGACGATATAATTTTTTTCAGGAGCAAGTCCATACTTCCTCAGAAATCAGCACAAAAACTGCAAACAACCCATATAATACCATGTGTCGTAGTTGGAGCGCACGATAACTCTCGAACGGATCAACATATTTGGTTCAAATGTTGGGTCTTTCGTGGGCAAGTCCATACTTCCTGAGATAATGACCCAAAAAGGTCCAGAAAATCCTACCGGCACCACCTAAACTGGCTAATGTGTCAAATAATTCTTTAAGAAAGAAATCGATTTAGCTCAAACTTTGTAAATTGAAAAGTAAAATTGTAATATATTTAAATTCAGAAAATTAAGTACAACATTTTTAATTATTTAGTCTGTAAAGAAAATATCCATAGACTTATAAAGAAAAAAAATTATTTCCTACAGATTTGTATTAGGTCCGAATATGTACTACATCGGATCACTCCTACGGGTACACCCTACCCAAAGTTTGGAAAAAATGCACTCGTCTTGGATCATTCTGAATTTTGTTGCAACACGTAGTTTTTTGCGGCCCTTTCCATCCTGGAAAATTTTCCCAACAGCTAAAAAACCTACAGAAGTATTGTGTTAACTTTTGTTCTTCGGGTACGTGGCTGAGGGTATATCTCTGTCGGCTCAGCTGACTGATACTTTCTTACTTGTTCTTCCACACTCCTATTTTTTTGAACAAAAAATTTGAAGACGATTTATAATGTTGGTGTAAACAGTAAATAATTTAAAACAAATTGCCACATTTCTGTTAATGAGTTAACAGTTGGGATGTCAACAATGTTAACCAAATACAGAAAAAACCAAAATGAAGAAGTTTAACCATGTTTATTGACAATTCCCTTGTTCTATATGGACTCTCCAATTATTTTGAACGCAACTGTAAGTACGATTTTCCAAAACTACCTCAATCCTACACTGCAAGAGTTATTCTAATTCTAAATTTCACTTTAATCCAAATTGTACCATATTTGTACCATTCAGTTCCTTTGGTACACATATATAAGTGTGAATTTCTATCGGTTCACCCAGATCCAAATTGTACCAAATTTAGTATCATTTAGCACACATCAGTACGATTGTCCAAAACTACCTCTGTACGTCAATAATACACTCCAACAGTAATTTTAATTCCAAATTTCAGGATTCCAGCACTATATATGCACACAAATCAAAATTGTACCAAATTTTTTACCATTTAGTACACATCGGTACTATTTTCCAAAACGGCCTCTATATCCCAATTCTACACTCCAACAGTACGCCCAATTCCAAATTTCAGGATCCCAGCTATGTCGTTTCACCCAGATCCAAATTGTACCAAATTTTGTACCATTTTGTACAAATAAGTAAGATTTTCAAAAACTATCTCCATATCACAATCCTACACTCCAAACGTACGCCTACCCAGAAAAAATACTCATTACAAATTGACCTACATTCTGATTATTTTAACAAGGGCATGTCATAGGAAATCACTACTTATTTTTTGGCCAATAAAAAGTAGATAAATAACTAGTTATTCTCTGGTTACTTCAAGTTGTAACTACTTATATAACTATTTATTTATATTCTTTTTTGTGACCAAAAATAAGTAATGATTTCCTATGACATGCCCTTTTTTAAAATAATCAGAAAGTAGGTCAATTTGTAATGAGTATTTTTGCTGGGTAATTCCATATTTCAGGATTTCAATTCTATCGGTTCACAAAAATCCAAATTATACCAAATTAAGAACTATTTAGTACTTTTCATACACATAAGTACGATTTTGTAAAACTACCCCCATATGCAAATCCTGCACTCCAACAGTAATCTTAATTCCAAGTTTCAGGATCCCAGCTCTATCGGTTCAACCAAATTCAAATTGTACCACACGGTGCTCTTGAAACAAATTTAAATGGAAGGTGCTTACACCTGGGAAGTTTTTGCGGATTCTGAAATTAAAATGTTCACAACACAAAAAAATCGCGGGAGCGCTTTTTAAATAAATCGCGATTCAAATTGAAATTTTTAAGTGTTGTTTAGGTTTTCACGATTTTGCTTGGAAACCGTAAGTTCTATCGAAATGGTACTGAAACAAATGTTGTTGCTATGAGAATTCTCTACAATAATGGCTTTTAGGATATCTTCGTAGTTGTTACCGTTATTGAGATATAGAAGTTCAAATTAGGACAATGGATTGACTGTGTCGCCTCCTTACAAAACAAGGTCATGACTGCAATTTCCCAACTTAAACTTATATATCTCAAAAATGGTACAACCTAGGAAAAAATTACGAAAGCCAATCTTGTAGAGAATTTTCACATTTACAACATATTCTTTAAACACATTTCAAAAGAATTTGCAGTTTTCAAGCAAAATTCGATCTGAACCTCTACATCGCAAAAATGGTAAAACTTAGGAAAATATCAGTCAGTCAATCTTGTACAGAATTTTCACAGCTACATTTTCTTTAGTTCCATTTCGATAGGACTTGCGGTTTCCAAGCTAAATCGTCAAAACCTAAAAAAAACCTTAAAAATGTCAATTTGAATCTCGATTTATTTAAAAAGCTCTACGTCGATTTTTGTTTGTTTTTTGATTATGAATGAACATTGTAGTTTCAGAATCCGCAAAAAGGTGAAGGTGTAAGCACCATTTAAATTTGTTTCAGAGCACCGTGACCATTTAGTACATATGAGTACACATTTCCAAAGCCACCTCCATATATCAGCTCTACTTCTCAACCTTGATTTCCGTTCCAAATGTCAAGCTTTTAGATCTACCCCGGTACATAATACCAAAAGGTATCAAATTTAGTGAATTTTAATACTTTTCGCACAATTATAGCTCGAATTTCTACAAACCTCTGGAGCATTTATCCTACATTCCATCAGTAACCCTCATTCCAAATTTCAGATTCTAGCAGATCCCGTTTGCTTAAAACAAAGGGTACCATATATAGTACCTTTAAATACGTTTCGTATCGTTCTAGTAGGAATTTCCAAAAACCCATTGTTATCTAACACCTTCGGACCAAGAGTGACCCTCACCCCAAATTTCAAGATTCTAGCTTCAGCCGTTTCATCTGGGAGTTGATGAATCAATCAGTAAATGAATCAGTGAGTCAATCACTTTACTTTTTTATTAATATAGATACTACCTATAATAAGGAATGATTAAAAGATTTATATTTAAATGAAATTATTTTAAATTCAAATATTTCTACTTTTTATGGAATGTTTTTCTTTCACATAGTATTAGAGGAATTTGCTGAACTTTAGGTGTCAAATGCTGCGAACTCAAAAGGAATTCCTCGTTCGCTTTACTTTTATTTTTACTTTGCTTAAAATAGTTCTGTATTACTGATTTCTACCGACGACTATATGAGCACTCAAATTAATTCCACTACAGTCTGGTGGTCTGCCTCGTGGTATGGAAATAATGCGTGCAACAATTTCATCAAATCTAAACATAAAAAAATGTGTGCGTTTATGTTATGCATTTGTCTTCTTAGCATTGTTATGTTTGTCTGAGAGCTTCAATTAAAAGTCATTATAATGCTAAAATTGTTTTACGCACCTTGAAATTGTACTCGAAAGATGGAGAAATAAGACAAGTCCAAAAGTGGCCACAGCCCACCCCCTCTCTCTATCTGCCATCGCCACATGCTGTCCCCAAACCAACAAGTTAAACGCATAGTGGTGGTAGGTGGCCAACGACAAAAAATATAAAATTCAATGAAGAAAAAATGAAATTTTTGTTTAAAAATAATTTTTGTTTTAATGAACGTTAAATAGAAAACAAAGCCAATTTATGCAGTTGGAATTTATAATTAGCCAAAAGGAGGAGATGACATCGTAGGTAGTCTAGGCAACCACAGTATCACGTCCAGTCAGTAAAACATAAGAAACAAATGTTGGGTGAAATTTTGTAACCAAAACTAAATAGTTGAGGTCTAACTTTGTTGTGTTAAGTACAAAAAATTCATAATTTTAACTAAATTCGATTTGAAATAAAAATCAAAATTCATGTGAGTACGATTGATTGAAGTCAACATTAGTGTAGCAGTTTTTTTGTTGTATTTTCTTTCATCAGCCATCCATACAGCAAAGCAGACGGCGTTCAATGAATTTGAATTCATTTTTGGCTAGTTGCTGACTTTCATTTGGACATTTACAAAAAAATCTACAAATAATTTTGTGTTCGATTTTCAGTGCTAGGGATAATATTTGGTGTTTTGTTGTTGTTTTTGTAAGTTTTATATCCAAAAATGCGTGTAATCGAATTTACATATTGGTTCGAATGTACGTATGTGCGTTTTACCCTAAGCCACTGAGGATGAATATAACGCAATGTGTAGACCTGTAACGGTTACCTAACATGTTGGATAAACAAATAACGAAGATACCACCGACAAATGACAAACATGGACATTGTGGGCGACATTTATGGTTTCATATTTTATTTTGTAACTAAATAATTGCATAATACCTACACCTAGTGACACTTTAGTTAATTGGGTTATATAAGCTGTAACTTATTACAGATTTTGACGTATGTAAGCAGAATTTTTAAATAAAATTGTTCATTTAAATATGAGAAATGAGAGAATCTGGTGAATCTTCTGGAAGTCAATGACACTTTATGAGATGGACACTGAAGTTCGAAGTTATTGTATGATTGCTCGGCCTTTTGTATGCCGAGATATTTGAATGATTGGAAATATTAGATACGTATGGAGATTTCTGAGTGAAATCGGGCACTTTTTAAAATTGATGTGGTGATGCTGCTCATCAGCAAGACATTTCAGTATATTTTCAGATTTTTTTTACTAACCGTTCCCAAGGGGTGCTACCGTGGTGCAATAGTATGCACACCGGCCTTGTACATAGAAGGTCGTGGGTTTGATTCCTCGGCCAGACACCATCAAAAATGTTCAACGGTGGCAAAATACCCCTCAGTTGGGTATTCCTGAGTATTTCAGTCATGTAAAACTTCTCTACAAGAAGTAAAACTTCTCATATCATTGAGCTAATATGATATGAGAGAAGTCTTCCTTGTCCAGTATGGAATGTTTGTGGAACAATTATTATAACGGTTCCAGAGATATCCCGCCTTGAAAAAGTCGAATTCTGTAAAACCTATATGCAAAGAAACACTCATAACTTCCTTAATATTGGCCAAATTTGAAAAAATATTTGTTTATGTTCTATTTTTTATTCAATAGCTGATAAAAATAAGCTGTTGATTAAAAAATAGAAAAAAAAAATTTGCATAGTGGACTTGGAAGCAATTTTTGCGATTTAATATTTAAAATCAATTTTAACAATGACTGTACTCTTCGATTTTCTTGAATACAAATTACAAAAATGTTAAATCCTATTTGGAAGTGCGATTCTAATGACATGGGAAATTTTTGGGGATTCTGAAACTACAATGTTCATATATGAGAAAAATCAAAAAATCGCAAGAGCGCCTTTTAAAAAAATCGCGATTCAAGTTTTGCTTGAAAACCGCAAGTCCTATCGAAATGGGGCTAAAGAAAATGTTGAAGATGTGAAAAATTAGGTTTTACCATTTTTGAGATATAGAGGTTCAGGTCACATTTTTAGGTTTTCACGATTTGCTAGTAAACGGTAAGTCTTATCGAAATGGGACTAGAAAAAATATGGTTGCTGTTCTGGGTTGTACTATTTTTGAGATATATAAGTTTAAGTTGGGAAATTGCAGTCATGACATTGTTTTATAAGGAGACGATAAAGTTAGTGCATTGTCCCAATTTGAACTTCTATATCTCAAAAATGGTAAGACCTACGAAAATATCATAAATGACAATCTTGTAGAGAATTTTTACAGCTACAATATTTTCTTTAATCTCATTTCGATGGGACCAGCGGTTTCTAACTAAAATCGTGAAAACATAAAATGTGAACTTACATCGCGAATTATCTAAAAAGCGATCTGGCGATTTTTTTTTTTTTGCTTTTTCTCATCTATGAACATTGCAGTTTCAGAATCCGCAAAAACTTGCCAGGTGTAAGCTCCTTTCATTTAAAGTTGGTTCAAGAGCACCGTGTACTATTTTCAGCCTCAGCCTTTAGGCTAACGAGGATATATAGTCTATAAGGGATTTTAGACCCCACGTATGTATTGACGAAATTCGTTTCAGCCAAATTGGAGTCGATTTATCCATGTCCGTCCATCTGTATGGCTTGCTGGCACGCACGATAACTTTCGAACGGATCAAACCATTCGAGCAATATTTTGGGTATCCTAATATGTTGTCTAAACTTAGTTTAAGTTCGAAGATGGGCCATATCGGACCACTCCTTCGGTTACCTCCGCCACAAAAGTTCAAACTTTTTCTGTAAAATTGTGTGAACGATAACTCTCAAAAGGAGCAATCGATTCGGTCCAAACTTTGCATATCGTATTATTCCTTCGAGATATAGATCGATAGTTCGAATATGAACTATATCGGTCCACTCCTGCGGGTACCTCCTACACAAAATTCGGGTAAAATGAAGATTAAGAGCTCCTTCCGGATTGTTTTGATGTTTTTCAGCAGACGCAAGTCCAAATCCTTAAGGGCACCAACTAAAATGGCAAATCCGCAAGATTTTTCTAGCAGGGTGATTCTGATTGGTCCAAACTTTGCTTACTTACTTAGTTGGCCCATTACAGAACATTTGTTCTATAGACCGAACTAAGAAAAGATCTCCATTCCTCTCTGTTTTTCGCTTGACTTTTTGGAATACCGCGCCTTTTCATTTCTTCATCCACTTGTATGCTCCATCGAAGCTTAGGCCTGCCGATTCTGCGTGCTCCGTTATGTGTCATGTATTCATACGCCTTTTTAGCGGGTTCATCATCGCTCATTCTCATGATATGGCCTAGCCAACGCAATCGTTGCATCTCGATACGTTTAATAATATTCATGTCTTTGTATAGCTGATAGAGCTCGTGGTTCATACGACGTCGATATTCACCGTCAACGCAAATCGGCCCGTAGATCTTTCGAAGAATTTTCCTCTCAAACACACCAAGCACTGCCTTATCTGCTTGCGCAAGTACCCATGCTTCGGAGCCATACATTAGCACGGGTAGTATCAGCGTTTTGTATAGTGTTATTTTTGTTTGACGAGATGTGGCTTTGTTTTTAAACTGCTTACTTAAACCAAAGTAGCATCTGTTGTCCAATGCAATTCTTCTTTTTATTTCACAACTGATGTCGTTTGTTGTGGTTACGGAAGTGCCGAGGTAGAGGAAGTATTTTGCTACCTCAATATTATAGGAACCAACTTCCACAGTCGGTCCGAGCTCAATGGACGCATTGCGCGTCGACACCATCAACTTGGTCTTCTCACCGTTTACCGACAGACCCACTTTAGCAGACTCTCCTTCGACCTTTATAAAGGTATCAGTTACTTCTTTTACTGATCGGCCCATGATGTCTATATCATCAGCATAAGCAAGTAACATGTGACTATTGGTGTAGATTGTGCCACTTCTTTTGACGTTTGCCTCTCGTATTACCTTTTCCAGCAGGATGTGAAGAGATCACACGAAAGGCTGTCTCCTTGTCTGAAACCTCTTTTGGTACCAACCTCTTCGGAGAGGTTCTTTCCTATTTTAACTGAGACCTCGTGTCAGTTAAAGTCATTTTACAAAGCCGGATGAGCTTTTCGGGGATACCAAAATGGTGGACTTGCCAGGTCTAAAGCCGCATTGGTATGGTCCAATTATCTCGATGACCATAGGCTTTAGTCGTTCGCACAATATCCCTGCCACGATCTTGTAGACAATAGGGAGTAGACTTTTGCCCCTATAGTTAGAGCATACAGTCTTATCTCCCTTCTTGTGGATGGGGCACAGGATACTCAGGTTCCAATCGTCGGGTACTCGTTCTTACAATTTCTGTAATTAATCGCAGTTTAACTTTGAAGGTTGTGGCCACATTAATCCACCGAAATGGCTGAAATTTGTGGTGGAGGGTACTTGTTATTATCCTAATGTGTTTACTAATGAGCAGCATCACCATAGCAAAAAATACAGGATATGAAAACTCTCATTTTGAAAAAGTGTCCGATTTCACTCTGAAATCTCAAATCAGGCCAGCTGTGTTTAAATGCAGAAAAAATATGTTGCTATTTGCTTTTCAAAATAGTCAGGCTTAACCCCATAGTCGTTGTTTTAATATTTTATTAAAACAACTTTAATTAATGGGAAAAATTGGCAATATATACCACAGGGTAAGGCAGGGAAGACTATAGTTTCGGATCTCGCCACAGATCATCATCAATTCCCTTGTTTTTTTTTCAACAAATAACTTTTTATACCAAAGTGTTATTTTTCACTCAAGTAAATACGTGTCCAAAGAAAAAGTCTCATCGAGAATTTCGTTGGCAAAAAACAAAACCAAACCCTTCCCACTGCCAGACGTTCGTTGAATCTCAACGAAAAACTCATAACTGGTTTGTTGGTATTGCTTATTACAGCCACACTTTCGACGGTGTCCTTTTGTTATCACTTTTTTGTTTCTTTTGTTTTGTTTAAACCAATGCATATCGACCAGGTAGTGGCATCGACATATTTGTAATATGTTATTTCAAAATTTTCTTTATGTTGTTGGGGAAATTGCAACAAAAATATTTTTTTTATAAAGGGATTTGACACTTCATATTCGAACAGCTGGTGTGATACCACTACCTGGGTAATTATGCCATGGTTCAAACCATGCAATTGCGAATCTGCAAATGCCATATTTCTTTTCCAAATAACGATGAGTGATAATGAACACAACATGCTGTCAGAATTCAGAATATTTCAGGTTTTGCTGGTAAAACTTAAAACACAACAAAGTAAATGACAAACAGTTACACTTTGAACTGACCCTAGCAAAAGGTAAAGAAGAATTGGTTTAAATACAAAAAAATAAGTTTTTTTAAAATATATTATGTGTTTTCCCTTCCAAAAACGGGAGATACCGTCCTATGGGGGCTCTATCAAAACGTGGATATATATAAACATTTTCTGGTAGAAAAGTTTCTTAGCCTCGGGAAACACAAAATATCCTTAAATGACGCGTTATATTGGGGCTATATCAAAAATGTTTTTTAGACACTGGAAACACAAAATACCAAATTACAACCAATTCGGTGGTCATCTAGGACACATGTCTTAAAAATTCCTCAAAACGTCGACTAGTCACTTTGTATGGGGGCTATATCAAAACATGGACCCTTTTTATACCCTCAGCATTTATGCTAACGAGGGTATATACACTTTCATACGGGCAAAATGTGCCTCATCGAAATAATGGTTTTAGACCCCAAGTATGTTTGGACGAAATGTGTTTCAGACAATTTGGAGTCGATTTAGCAATGTCTGTCTGTCTGTCTGGCTGGCTGGTGCGCACGATAACTCTCGAACGGATGAACCGATTTGGTCCAAAATTTGGCTTTCGCAATATTTTGTCCAAACTTAGTTTAAGTTCGAAGATGGGCTATATCGGTCCACTCCTTACGGTACCTCCCCCACAAAAGTTCGAAAATGTTCGGAAAATGTGTGCGCACGATAACTCTTGAAGGAAGTATCCGATTTGATCCAGTTTTTTTTCAGGGGTAAGTCCGAAAGGTTTAAAAAATTCCTATGTCACCAAATGTGGCGGTCCAACATTTAGTCTTCGTCATATTATATCCAAACATAGTTTCAAGGGGCAATACCGGTCCACATCTTCCAGTACTTCTCCCCAATATTTAAAAAATGTCAATAAAATGCTAGGACGATATCACTTGAATGGGGCAATTAATTTGGTCCAAACTTTGGATCTCCTAATATTTTGTCACAATTTAGTTTAACTTCTAAAATGGCCCATATCGCTTTTCCCTAAGGGTACCTCCCCCATAAAAGTTCAACACTTGTGTTTTAGTGCAGTTAATTCCTGATCCACATTTTTGTCGGCAAGTTCAAATGTCCCAAAAGGGCCACAAAATTCTGAAGAGACCTTAAATACATTCGATCTGTCCGTAGGCGAAAGTTTCACTTCACATTGGCTGAGGGTATATATTTGTCGGCAAAGCCGACTGACACTTTTTTACTTGTTTAATATCAAAAGTCCTACGTACCACCGACGTAGCCAGGGGGGGCCCGGGCCCCCGAAATGGTTTTAGTTCCCATAGGATATTAGCTTATGTTACACAACTTTTTTAATTTTTGAGTATAATTTTAAACTGTTTTAAATTGTTCAAGAAATATGTAAAGTAGTTGGAGGAAGTATTACAGAGAATTATTTAACTGCATTGGTATACTTATTGTCCAACATATTTGAAAATATAAAAATAATTAACAAGATAGGATTTTTGAGCAATTTTCTGCATAGTTGTTGTTAAGTCTTAAGCCTTTGTTTAAGAGTTTAATCGGAATTTTAGGCTGACTGTATATGTTACTGAGTTCAGATCAATACGTTTATTTGTATTTATTGAACGTTTGTAGCATATTACGTCCAATACTTTGTCTTATAAATGACATCTAGAAAAAATTCTTGCGATCTTTTGTTTTTGAAAATTTTTATAAGAGCAGTTCAACAATAATCTTTGTGGTTTTATGTGTTTTATGTTTTTGTACATTTTCTCTAACACGTTTTTGTAATGAACTATTGTGAACATCATAACAATTACAAATTCTTTATTATGTTTGAAATTTGCAACAAAAAAACAAATATCAACCATTTTTTATGATATTATTTCTGTTCCACCGCAGTGTCGTCCGTTGAGATTATTTGAAACTGGTAGTAAATGTCTATTGGACAAAAGGATTTTTCTGTCGTATTTTTATGTTTTGTTCGACCTTTCGAAAGTTAATAAAATCAAGATTATTGAGCTTTAGGTCAATGTTTATATTTTTTATTGCATATTATTTCCACTATTTCGAAATTACATTGTATTTCATCTTCAGGGATTTTGCTGTTCATTACTCCTAGAATAAAACAGAAGAAATCGTTATAGAAACCCACAGCAATTGTATTTTGGGAAGTACTTTCAATGGATGCACTTTTCTAGAAATGTTAATTTTTCCTTCTTCGGTAAAGGACTTTGTGACAACAAACGAAATCAAAAACTGATCGGAAACAGGACTCTTCTTCGTCAAAATCCTAACACCTATCAGTCGGCTTTACGGACAGGAATATAACCTGAGCCTGTGAGAAGATTTTTAGAATTTTATAACTATTTTCGGACGTATGAACTTGCAAACAAACTGTGGATTTGTATCATTGATCACAAGTGTTGCGGAAGAGGTACCTGAAGAATTGGACCGACATAGTTAATTTTGGAAGTAGGTCATATTTTGGAAGTCATTCCTTTTAAAAGATATTGCGCCCACCAGTCACTTCAGTTCGTCACATCACAAATTTCACCTTTTGGAATTATGTCAGGAAATATGGACTTGCCCACGAAAAACAGAATACCGCTTTAAATACAAGGAATACCTTCAGTAAAAATTTCTAAAGATCCTCGAACAGACCTTAAACTGCACTTAAACAACTATTTGGAAGGTTTGTGAGGGAGGTACCCCAGTATGGCCCATTTTCGAGCTTAATCTGTTGCTCCGTTCAAGAAAAATAGCGCATAGCACTTTAGCTAAAATTCTTGAAATTTGGGGGGAAAATGCCAGAAGGAGTAGACTGAAAAGTGTAGAACTTTATTTAAGGCTCGCAGAAACATAGTTTAAACCAACGTAGTATCCGGTTCAAAAGTTGTCGTGAGCATCAACCACTAAACATGGTGGCAGTAGGTGTTCTTTACAGTTTTCGGGCCATGTTCTCTGGAAGTATGGACCTGCCCCTGAAAAAACTTGTACTGTAGTAATAGGGGTCCCTTGTTGCAAAAAAGCAAAGCGTTTCCAGAGAGGTATTTATACCCTATACCACAATGTGGAAAAGGGTATTATAAGTTTGTTTTGGTAAAAATTCATGTAACACCGCGAAATATTCGTCGGAGACCCCCAATGTGGTATACCAATCTTCATATCTCGACGAGATAAAGCGATTTTTAGATGTGTGTCCGTCCGTCCTTCCGTCCGTCCGTCCGTCCGTCTGTCCATTATAAATTGTAAACACGCTCCAGGCCGCAATTATGGACCGATCGTCACGAAATTTTGTATGGAGGTCGGGTTCAGATCAGAATAGATCCCTATTCTTATTGGTGATGATCGTGAAATATTAAGCGGGTGAAATGGACCAAAAACATAATATTTATCCAATTTTCTAGCGGCTCTGTAGGTCTCAATAATAGTCCGATCAACGCGTAATTTTAAATAAGGTAAGAGTATATCACAAAGGAGAAGCTTGCAATTTGAGATGGTGATCGGATAATATTTAGAGGGTTAAATGGACCAAAACTTTTGTGTGAAAATTGTGAAAATTTTTAATATACAGCTTATATCTTAATTCCTGGAAGTGACATTCCGGACAAGTGAGATATACTTGAAAGTGGAACGCTTGACCTTTCAATTGATGCCAATTATGTTGGTGTACATGATCAGATAACAGAGTTACAGCCTAATATATTCCGTTATTTGTTTGTAGTGTAATAATAAACTCGCTAGAAGTCGCAATTATACATCAATAGTCACGAAATTTTGCACCGGGTAAGAGTATAGGTCGAAAAAGATGCCTACAATTTTGAATGATGATCTGATATTCTTTAGCGGGTGAAATGGACCATTACTTTTGTATGAAAAATATAAAAATTTTATTCTTGGTCGATATTTTAATTCCTTGAGGACATATATATTTCGCAAAGTAGCCTACATATGGAAAAAAACTACTGACCTTTCCTCTGATGTAAATTGCAATAAAGTGTTTGCTAGATTACGGGCCTACTGCCTAATATATATTGGGTTCTGTGTAGAGAACCACATTTTTATACCATGCTACATATTGTCTCTCCAATAGTTTATGTAACATCACGAAATATTCGTCCTAGACCCCTTATTTGGTATGCCAAAATTCATATCTCGACGAGATAAAAATTGTAAACAAGCTTAAGGCCGCAATTATGGACCGATTGTAATGAATTTTTTAAGGAGGTTGGGTTCGGCCAGAATAGAAATGATTAGTTTTTGGTGATGATCGATGAAATGGACCAAAAACAAAATTTTAACCAATTTTGTAGCGGCTCTGAAGGTCAAATAAATAACCCGCAAAATTTTAAACAAAGTTTGAGTTTATGATGAAGAAGAAACGTACAAACCAACGTGAAGATCAGATAATACTTAGCGGGTTAAATGGACTGAAACTTTTGTGTGAAATTGGTAAAAATTTCAATAACGTAGCGGTTAAACAACGGAAGTAGTAGTACTACATAAGTGGGTTTCATTAAATTTTAGTTTGTGTGAACTAAATTTTCCTTTCCTGCTACAAAAATTTCTTTGTAATGCTAGATAACTTTTTGGTTTTGCTCATAAGTAATTAAATTTTCACAATCATTGAAAAGAAGTTCCGGGGAAAGCGATTGTCCAGGGATAGTGGTATAGGGTATCCCATGGTCGGCTCCGTCCGACTATAGACTTTTCTTACTTGTTTTATTTATTAATTTATTTATTTCATATTTTTACTTGTCGCTAAATTATTAGCATAAAGGAAGTGAAGCCATGACTACTGAGGTCTTAAGCTTACACAGCTTATCCTGAGAGGTCTTAAACTGCACTTATCTGACAATGTTTGAAATACTATGCGGAACGTTACCAAAAGAGTGGATCGATATGGCGAATCTTCGAAGTTGATCAAAATTTGGACACGAAGGCCAAATTTTGGACCGAATCGGTTGATCTGCTCGAGAATTATCGTGCTCCCGAGGCAGCCACCCATACGAACAGACATAGGTAAGTCGACTCCGAGTTTTCTGAAACAGATTTCTACCAAACACACTTTGGTCCTAAAACCATTATTTTGATGAGACACTTTTTGGCTAAAGGCTGAGAGTATAAAAAATTTAGATTGGAAAAATTGTGATTATGGATTTTTGCTAAAAGAAATGTAGGTTTCTTTTATAGAAACCTTGGATTGGTCGCCAGAATTTCAATTTATGTGAATATCCAGAATTGCTCTAAAAGAAGTCCGACGATTGGACGCGAAATTTAGTCTATTGACAGATGCACAATTAGCCGACAGAATTTGTCATTTACATATCCGCGATTAGGTGCTAGAATTTCATGATGGATAGGCTCACTATTGCTCAGCATTAGTTCTCTATCAAGAAATTTGGGCCTTCAGAAATTCTTTGTGATGAGTAGACATCGGATTTTTGCATATTTTTGAATATTGTAATGCAGATAATTAGTTTGTTAAACAATAGAAGCTGGAGCTTTGTACGTATTATTGATTATTTTCAATATGACATCGAATTTCTTTCATGGGTTGAAATTTTAAAAAATATGCAAAAATCTGATGTCTAGCGATGATGTCTAGGGGTGGGCACCAAAATATCTTTAAGGAAATAACTACAATTGGTTTCTTTATGACAATAACAACGATTGCACACCTAAATTTCCGAAATTGAAAAATTGACCATATTCTGACACCCCAGCGTGATAAAACACAAAAAAATGAAGACACGTGTCTCTGCGTTTTTATTTTCTTTATTTATACAACTCCTAAATTCTACCTGTAAATATAAAAAGACTAATGGATAACGCCATGATATCCAAACGTTCCCTCGGCATAAATTCAATTCTCAATTATCTGCTAATCCCATTTTCTTTCCATAAATTACTCATAAAATTCGAGTAGAATTGAAGCCGTGACCTTAAACTTTTGTGAAGTAGGAAACAAAGGAAAGGACCTCAACATTCAATGTAAATAAAAAATTAAATGTTAAGATATTTCTAAGGTTTTCCGATTGTATTCTCTTTCTTTTGGTCTTACCGAAGTGATATCACTGAATTTCATAACATTCAGTGTAGTTGTGAATTATTTGAGAAATGATACACCCAAAAATATATGCGATTATTAATATATTCACTGATATATTGTCAAAAAAGTTCTAAAAACAAGAGCAAATGGGTCAATAAGTCGTACGCCATTTAAATTAAAAAATAGTAATGAAAATTATTTCACCAGTAAAATATGTAAGTCTACAATAACGTTTACATCATTGCAGTCCATGTGTAGTCCATATTAGAACATGATCTATATCTGGTAGATATTTTAGGATGTCTAAAGTATAGACCAAATCGGTCACTCCCATTAAGAGTTATAGTGTTTTTTTTTTCTGAATATTTCTGAACTTTTGTGGGGGAGGTACCTGAAGGAATGGATCGATATGACTTATCTTCGAACTTAAACTAAGTTTGCACAAAATATTACAAAGACCAAATTGTGGACCGAATCAGCAGATCCGTTCGAGAGTTATCTTGCGCTCCAACCACTACACACGGTGTCATAGGGCTTTTTTGTACCTTTCTGGCTATTTCCTCAGGAAGTATGGACTTGCCCCTGATGAAGCTTATACCGTTATATGGGGGCAGTGAATGCAAGTTGCTACAACAAAAATCAAAGCGATTAATTAACAGGTCCTAAACTGAACATTTCCCAAATTGTGTGTGGGAGGTACCCGAAGGAATGGACCGATTGAGCCCATATTGGAACCTCATCTAAGTCTCGTAGAAATTTCACGATGTGCAAAGTATGGACCAAATCGGTTGTTTCGTTCAAGAGTTATCGTGCGCACAAATTTTCCGAACATTTCCGAACTTTTATGGGGAGGTACCGGAAGGAGTGGACCTATATAACCCATCTTCGAACTTAAACTAAGCTTGGACAAAATATTGCGAAAGCCAAATTTTGGACCAAATCGGTTCATCCGTTCGAGAGTTATCGTGTGCAACATCCAGCCAGACAGACAGACGGACGGACATTGCTAAATCGACTTCAAATTGTCTGAAACACATTTCGTCCAAACATACTTGGGTCTAAAACCATTATTTCGATGACGCACATTTTGCCCGTATGAAAATGTATATACCCTCCTTAGCATAAATGCATTTAAAAATGCTGTTCTATTTTTTTATTAAATTCCCATATATTTTTTGCTATTATAGTTAGTTTGTCTATGATATCCAAATTATTATACCAATCTTTATCATTTTATACTCCTCGTGAAGTTTTGATTCATAAACAATTTTTATGTAAGTGGACCTTTATTTTGAAGTCTGTTCTTTTTAAAATAATTAGCGTTTTTATATTTTTTCTTAAAGCAGAAATAAAACCACACAGACGTAGCACAGTGGTTGAGTATCGTTTTTCCTGGTCAAAACTCGGTAACTTTTGAACGGATAGATTTATTTTCATAATTCTTGTTTTGTTAGACACATTCAGCTTAAATAAAATATAATTTCAAAAAATTAAGTAACAGTGTTTTATTTATAAATGCACTTACAAATTAAAAAAAATAATTTTTCATGATGGAATCTCTCAAATAAAACGCTTGCATTTGAATTAAAAATTGTGACAATATTGAACGGCAAGCGTTTTATTTGAGAGATTCCATCATGAAAAATTATTTTTTTTTTAATTTGTAAGAGCATTTATAAATAAAACACTGTTACTTAATTTTTTTAAATTATATTTTATTTTTAACTTTTTAGTAAATACATTTTTTTGACCACTGAGAACAAAATTATAGCCAATTTAGGCCGAAAATTTAGATACAAACTTTAAAATGCCTGAAATCGTGTAGTACCGTTATATAAAGGCTATAACAAAATGTGGACTTATGTCCATAATTTTTGGTGGGGAAGTTTCTGTACCATTTAGGACTCCAAATGCCAAGTTACAGCCAATTCTGGCTAAAAATGAAGATAAAATCCTTAAAACACTCGAAATCGGGCGGTATCGGTATATAGGGGCTATACCAAAACCTGGACCTATGTCCATAATTTTTAATGGGTATGTTTCTGTACCATTGGAAACCCTAGTTGTCAAAAAACAGCCAATACGGGCTTAAAATGATGATAAAATACCTTAAATCGAGTGGTACCGCTGGATGGGAGCTACAGGAAACAATTGACCCATATTGGTTTTGGTTTCATATTCATGTATTGTCATCTAAATCTGAAAAGTGTACAAAGTTTTAGTTCGATTGGCCAACTACAACTTTGTGAAAAATGAGTTACCAGATTTGAAAAGCAAATTAGATAAAAAACTGTAAAACAGTGTAAAAATGGACCAATATTGGTTTTGATTCCATATTCGTGTATTGTCATCCATATCTGAAAAGTATGCAAAGTTTTAGTTCGCTTGGTCCATTACAACTGTGTTAAAAATGAGTTACCAGATTTGAAAAGCATGTAAAATTGAACACTGTACAACACTGTAAAAATGGACCAATATTGGTCTTGATTTCATATTCATGTATTGTCATCCAAATCTGAAAAGTTTGCAAAGTTTTAGTTCGATTGGTCAACTGCAACTGTGTGGAAAATGAGTTACCAGATTTGAAAAGCAAAATACCGGAAATCGGGTGGTACCGTTATATGGGGGCTATAGGAAAAAATGGACCCATATTGATTTTGGTTTCATATTTACGTATTGTTATCTAAATCTGAAAAGTGTGCAAAGTTTTAATTCGATTGGTCAACTGCAACCGTTTTAAAAATCAGTTACCAGATTTGAAAAGGGGGTTAAGTTAGACACCTTAAAAACACTGTAAGAATGGACCAATATTGGTTTTGATTTCATATTCATGTATTGTCATCCAATTCTGAAATGTGTGCAAATTTTAAGTTCGATTGGTCAACTGCAACTGTGTGAAAAATTAGTTACCAGATTTGAAAAGCAAATTAGATAAAACACTGTAAAACAGTGTAAAAATGGGCCAATATTGGTTTTGATTTCATATTCGTGTATTGTCATCCCAATCTGAGAAGTGTGAAAAGTTTTAGTTCGATTGGTCAACTGCAACCGTGTTAAAAATGAGTTACCAGATTTGAACTAAACACACACCAAGGCAAGTTAAATAAAACACTGTAATAAAACACTGTAAAAAAATAAAAAATTTTCAAATTTTTTTTCAAAAAAAAATTGAATTTGTTTCCAAAATTGAAAAAATTACTCCTTCGGTTTTCATAAAAATCTTATAAATCTTATAAAAACTCATATATTAAAAAAATGTCCATTTGTCTGAAAAAAAAATAATTTATATAAGAAACGATATGGAAATAACACACATTTTTACCCATGTAATTTAAAAAAGTGTTAAACGGAGAAAACGGGATTGATACAAAAGTATATATGGGCTGCAAGAGGACACTCTCGGGCATCATTCTGTGAAAACGGAACTTTGTTCCGTGAAAGTTCTAGAGCACTAAACTGGGAATTTCACTAAAATTTAGTACCTGAGGAAAAATAAAATAGCTCGCTTCGTTTAAACGCTGCGGTAATTTATTGAAACGACTCTTAAAAGCAACAATCCTACCTACCTAACAAAAAAACAAGTGAGCAAAAGCTATGGTATGCATGGGGCCGACTATGTGATATCCTACACCATTACCCCTGTGCATACGATTTTCACTCGTAAACATTCCTTGTAGGGATATACTAAAGTTTTCTCCTATCTGAATTTTATACCAAATGACTTAAGGCGAACTGAATCAAAATAATTAATATTGAATTTTATATTTGACTACTGTCGACATCTACTTAGTACTGATTGAAAGCTTTACTTGGCATTTTACATGTCTTCAATACACTAAATAGAAGTAGTGGTATTTGTCATTAAAATAAAAACTTCAATATATTAAAATTGTGATAGCTTAGCACCTTTTGCAATAATGCTGATATTTTACCATCGCTGCTTGACAACCTACTATAAGCTAGTTTACATCGTTAGAAAGGTGATATTTTCTGCTTTCACTGCCAGGTTTTGCTTTTGGTATACCTATAGAAGCTGAGATATTCTCTTTGGAAAAAAGCGTTGACTTTTTCTCCAAATATCTTTTTTGCCCATTCCGAGCCCTAAATATTATCCCACCATCACCAAAATTCCCCTACGGGACCCCCATCAACATACAAAATTTGGTGACGATCCGATCAAAATTGCGACCTGTAGCGTTATTACAAGCTTTAGATGGGCAGACTGACGGACGGACAAACATAGCCAATTGACTCAGCTCGTCGAGACATTTAGTTTGGAATATATGTTAGAGTTGGGCAATTGAACGACCTAGTTCACAATCTAGTTCAATGGACACCGATCGTTTGTATGAACAAAATGCGTATACTTAATATCTCACTTTAGTTTGAATGATGTTACTCATACGTTTTTGAAGTAGGACAGTGAACTTGGTCGTTCAATTGCCCAACCCTAATATATATGTATTGGTCTACGACCATTATTGCGATGCGTTACAAACTTTTTGGCCAAAACCAACTTATAATACCCTCCACACGTAGTGGTGTAGGGTATAACAATGAACACAATATCTGTTATAGTTTCCGAGAAATAACCCTTTCTTTCTCCAGAAATTTGCAAAAATCAAGTATTTTTCAAAATTGGGAAACATTTTTCGTCTTTAGAAGCACGCCACGCCCACACCTCCTAATATTTTGATCTATTTTTTTTTTCCTTAGTTTCAATATGTTTACTATCGCATATAGAAATTAACAATCGGTGGCAACAAAAACTTGGGGTTGTGGCCTGGAGTGTCACTACCGTGGCCAAAAATGGTCAAAATCAAGTACTTCGGAATACAAATTTATTGAGGAGAATTTATAGTAAACATTTCAATTTGAAGGAATTTAAATTAGGATATTGATTTGTCAAGTAGTGTTGTCCATGGCAAGGTTCAAATCCGATAATTGTTGGAAACATGTATTTTTGTCCTTATTTTACTAAAATTAATAACTTGTACTATACTCCAAAATTTTAATATTTAAAGTAATTTATAGTTCTAAAATAATTTTTTAAAGTTGCTTAGGATGTAATAAACATGGATTTAATTTTGTTTGGAAGTAAATACTGATCATGTGGTGTTTACAGCTACCCAAGTCTGTGGTACTTAGTACATCGATTTTGTGAACCTATTTTTAAAATAAGTGGAGTGGGAAAAATTGTATAAAAGTGAATATCGATATTATTTGTTGTTTAAGTTGTGAAAAGTGAGTACTTCAAACGTATAAAGGTTCCAGCTGCAGAGGTTTGCAGACGAACGTGTTATTTCTCTTTTTCAGTGACTACCTCACTAAGGGGTTACCACCTATTTTAACAAAGCGCTTTGCGTTGTTGGCTATAGCGCGAAAACGAATGAACCGATCATCATATATTTTTGTGGGTTTATTCAGTACGTAATAATCTTGCAAGAAACTTTTAAAAATATAATTTTTTTTTTTAAATGTTGAATAGGGAAATTCGAAATTCGATATTTTAAGCTGGGTATACATTGTCAGTTTTGAATGTCGATATTTCACAATTATCGATAACTGTCAAACCGTTCAGCAACCACAAAACATTTTGCGGTTGCATGATGAATGACAAAAATGAACGGCCACACTAGCAAGCAACAACAAAACTGTCATTCAAAACTGACAATGTGTACCTAGCTTTACAAAAAATGGACCGTTTTTGACCGTTAATCGGTCAAAAAACGTTTTTAAAGGGAACTTCTCATATATAAAGACAAGAGTTTGGTGTATTCAATAAGCTCACAAAAATATGAGACTGAACACCAAATTTCAGTCGTTTCGGGTGGATATTGAGGCCACAACATTCAAAATACCGAAAGTGGGGAGGTACGGTTCTATGGGGGCTAAATGAAGACGAGGACCTATACTGACAGATTTCTGGTGGAAAGTTATAAGCCCCCAACGAAGACTTTATACCAATTTTCAGCCATTAACGGTGTGATAATCAGGCTAAAACCTACAAAAATACTAAAAATCGGGAGATACCGTTCTATGGGGGCCATATCAAAAAGTGGACCTACACCCAGTTGGAATGTTTCATACCTCTGCTAACGACTAACTAACGACTGTAATAATAACTAGGAAAACCTTCGTTAAAAATTTCTAAAGGATCCTCGAACAGACCCTGAACCACACAAAAATGTTGAACATTTGTGTAGGTGATACCACAAGGAGTAGACCGATATGGCCCACATTTGAACATAAACTACGTTTGGACAAACCATTTATAGATCTAAAGTTTGGACCAAATTGGATGCTACGTTTATGAAATATTAGCGAAAATTTCGAACTTTTGTGGGAGAAGTACCGGAAGGAGTGGACCTATAAGCACCACCTTCGAATTTCATCTAATTTTCGAAGAAATATTACGATATCCAAATTGTGGGCGTACGCAGTATTCGGTTCGAGCTCTCCAGCCACAACATATGGTGCTATAGGTGTTTTACACCTTACGGGCTGTTTCCTCAAGAAGTATGGACTTGCCCCTGTAAAACTTTTACCTTCGTAATTGAGGCAACGAATGCAAATTGCTTCAACAGAAATCAAAGTGATTCGAGAGCAGGTCTTAAAGTGAACTTATCCGAAATTATGTGTGGGAGGCACCCGTGGGAGTGGACAAATGTAGTCCATAGTCGAACCTGATCTATATCTGGTAGATATATTAGGATGTGTAAAGTATGGACCAAATCGGTCACTCCCTTCAAGAGTTATCGTGCGCACAATTTTTCCAAACAATTTTGAACTTTTGTGGGGGAGGTACTTAAAGGAGTGGACGGATATGGCGTATCTTCGAACTTAAACTTAGTTTGGACAAAATATTACAAAGGCCACATTTTGGACCGAATCGGCAGTTCCGTTCGAGAGTTATCTTACGCTCCAACCACTACACACGGTTTCATAGGGGTTTTTGCAACTTTCAGGCTATTTTGTCAGGAAGTATGGACTTGATCCTGATGAAAGTTGTACCGTCGTATGGGGGGCAATGAATACAAGTTGTTGAAATAAAGCGATTCGAGAGCAGGTCCTAATCTGAACTTATCCGAAATTTTGTGTGGGAGGTACCCGAAGGAGTGGACCGATTTAGTCCATTTTGGAACCTTATCTAAGTTTAGTAGAAATTTCACGATGTGCAAAGTATGGGTCAAATCGGATACTTCATTCAAGAGTTATCGTGCGCACAAATTTTCCGAACATTTTCGAACTTTTGTGGGGGAGGTACCGGAAGGAGTGGACCGATATAGCTCATCTTCGAACACATTTGGTCCAAACATACTTGGGGTCTAAAACCATTATTTCGATGAGGCACATTTTGCCCGTATGAAAGTGTATATACCCTCGTTAGCATAAATGCTGAGGGTATAAAAAAAATAAGTTCTTTTAAATATATTATGTGTTTTTCCTTCCAAAATCGGGAGATACCGTCCTATGGTATCTATGGTATCTATCAAAACGTGGACCTATATAACCATTTTCTGGTAGAAACGTTTCTTAGCCTCGGGAAACACAAAAAACAAAATTACAACCGATTCGGTGGTCAAATGGGACTGATATTACATTTAAAAATTTGTTAATCTTTTGCAAATACTGCGTATACTGACTAACACTTTACAAATATTATATACTCGCTGAAGTTACTTAGATGGATTTTATATTAAACAGAACGTCTTGTTACATAAGCCGAACTAAGAATAGATTTCAAAACGCACCGATCTTTTGCTTTACTTCTCCAATTTTGGATGTCATGTTTAGTGATACCTTCTTCAACTTGGTCTTTGCATCGGAAATTTGGCCTTCCCTTGAGGCGTAAACCGTCGAGTGGCTCGTATTCAAATGCTTTTTTGTCGGGGGCATCTTTATCCAGCCTGCTGACATGCCCAAGCCAACGCAATCGTTGTAGTTCGATACGTTTTACTATATCGATGTCGGTCGGCTGGTATAGCTCGTGGTTCATACGACGTCGGTATTCACCGTCAACGCATATTGGTCCATAAATCTTTCAAAGAATTTTTCTCTCAAACACACCAAGTTCTGTCTCATCTGCTTTCGCAAGTACCCATGCTTCAGATCCATACATAAGTACGGGTAGTATCTTTTTCGGGTTTTTTAAACTGTTTTATTATTCTTCTTTTGATTTCAAAACTGATGTTGTTCGTTTTATTTATGGCGGAGCCGAGGTAAGTAAAGTCATTTACTACCTCAAAATTGTAGTTCTGAACATCAAAAGTTGGTTCGAATCTACTGGACGTCTTGCGTGTTGATACCATAAACTCTGTCTTATCGCCGTTGACTGCCTGATCCACTTTGCCAGACTCTTTTTCAATTTTCGCCAAGTTGGCTGTTACGGATCGAGTTGATCGACCTATTATATCAATATCGTCTGCCTAGGCCAGTAACACTATATCCTTATTGTATATAGTCCTATTTTTATCTCTATTGGTATATACATTCGCTTTTCGTATGACCTTTTTCAATAGAATGTTAAATAGGTCACACGATAGCTTGTCACCTTGCCTGAAACCTCGTTTCGTTTCAAAAGGTTTCGAGAGGTTCTTTCCTACTTTAACAGCTGATCTTGTATTAGCCAATGTCATCCTGCCTAATCTTATAAGTTGTGCACGGATACCAAACTCAGACATGGCTTGGAACACCTTTGATAGAATTGCGCTGCCGAAGGCGGCCTTATAGTCGACGAACAGGTGGTATGTGTCGATCTGTCTTTCGTGGGACTTCTCCAGTATTTGGCGCAGTGTGAAAATTTGGTCAATTGTCGGTTTACCAGGTCTAAAACCGCATTGGTATGACCCGATTATGTTATTGACCATGGGTTTTAAACGTTCACACAGTACACTCGACAGCACTTTGTATGCGATTGGGAGCAGACTTATGCCTCTGTAGTTTGTACACACCGTCTTGTCTCCTTTCTTGTGTACGGAACATAGGAGGCTGAGGTTCCAATCGTTGGGTATGCTCTCTTTCTGCCAAATTTCGTTAACTAACTGATGCATAATCCTTATCATCATTTCGCCACCGGTCTTGAACAGTGCGGCGGGCAGCCCATCAGCTCCTGCTGCTTTATTGTTTTTCAGCCGATTAATTGCTGTCATGACCTCGCTTTGGCTAGGTGGAAAACATTCAAAGTCGTCGTTTGCGATTGGTTCTGCTGTATCTTTATCGCCGCCCATACTCGATACTAAGAGCTTCATGAAATGCTCCTTTCTTATCATTTACCAGATTCCCTTCATGATCTTTGCAGGAGAATGCGCCTGCACCATTCCCTTCAGTCTGGTGTTTTACACTCTGGTAAAATTTTCGGACTTCATTCTGACTCCTGAACATCTCGAGTTTCTCACGCTCACGTTTTTCTTGTTCTTTCTTTTTTCTTCTGAAAATCTCTCCTCTTCTCCCGATATTTTTCTTTCGCGCTTCGTGTTGCTACTGAATGCAGGGCTGCTCTGTATGCCGCGTTCTTTTCTACTGTAGACTTACGGCACTCTTGGTCGTGCCATAGATTTTGTAGGTGAGGGACAAGGAGTGCTGTCTTCCAGCATGTGAGTCAGTTGAGCTGAAGAGGCTTGTGCTATCTGTTGTGTTTGCAGCTTCTCGACGAACAGTGTCCGATTTTCCGAAAAACCTGGCCAAAACTCTAAATATGAATAGATTTTGACCTAACCTTTGGTTCTTATGTTTTTCCGGCCGCTGATTACATTTTTCATATTATTTAACCCTCAGGCGGTCATTTAAGGGGTCTTTTTGGTCCCTCCTCCTATAAAATGTGATCTTATCGGATCAAAATATTCTACAAATTGGTTCGCCATAAATTTTTACTATGGGTCCTAGAATACACCAAAACTCTATACCTTACCTAAACTCCAGAAATATGCAAAATTATAAACACATTTTAGGGTTATGGGCGTACTTCATGTGAGTTTTGGCAAAATTTTCATACAAAGCATAATTTTAGAAGAATGCCGTCAAAGACAAAAATGTTCTCTGCTAAATTTCACTATAAGTTACCAAAGAGAAGAAATCTCTATTTGCATTACATACCAAGAAAATATCGGTATCAATTTTGCCAAAAAACCAAGAAACTAAAATAGGGTTGCAAGCTTCCACCATTTCTACAGTTTTGGAAATATTTGAGTTAAGATCCCTTGGATTCCTTACACTTTAGGTGTATAATGTCTTTGGTAACTATACTGAAAAGAATGCGAGGAATATTTTTCTTAAAAAATTAACCCTCGTGCGAGTCATAAAAGGGGTCCTTTTGGTCCCTTTTTCCACAAATCTTAAAAATCTCCTATAAAATGTGATCGGATCAGACCAAAATATTCTAGAAATTTTTTCGCCATAAAATTTTACTATAGGTCTTAGAATATACCAAAACTCCAAATTATACCCAAACGCCAGTTAGTGACCCTATACTATATTCTGACATTCTGAATGAAAGAAAATCTGTACATACCTGCAAGACAAAATATCACATAAAAACAAAAAGTGCAAATATGTGCAGCATGTTTCGATGGAAATTGGTAAAAAACCCTTCCTTTTTTATGAAATGATAAATTACACGGCCCAACTCGATCTTACTCACAACTATTTTCATAATTTATTGTGAAAATTGATCTTGAAAAAAATTAACAAGTACGGACATCAATTATTAAAGAACGCACAATTCATTGGCGACACTGAACATCTTAAATACGTTTCACATACCTTTCATTACAATTATAAAAATCAAATATTTAATAACCGTTGTTTATTTTGTATATTATCATAGATTTATAAACAACTTAAATATTGAAAAGAAAAAAAATCCAAATAGGGTCACTTCGACCTGCTTTTATACCCACTTATTAAACAAGAAATGTATATATTTTTTCATAACTACACGCACTGGGATCCTAAACAATATCTGACCCTTTTTAGTGTAAATTGATAATTTTTTTCGATTTTTGGCCAGGTTTTTTGGAAAATCGGACACTGTGCGACGTCCAGCTTCCGTCCTGTGTTAGATCGCACTTTTGCCGCACCATTAAGGCGAGTGCGTACCTTTGCTTCTACAAGGAATCGATCGGACATCTAACACACTGGACGAGTGTCTTCCGTCTACCACAACCTACTCAATCTGGTTTCTTGTTTTCCCATCTGGGGATATCCACGTGGCCTTGTGTATGTCGAGGTGTTGGAATCTGGTACTGCTCAATCGATCAGCCTCATTTCGTTGTCGGATGTTGCCTCATGAAGGCTGAACTTTCCGATCGTGGGACCAAAGATATTTTCTCTCCCAATTTAGCATTAAAATCCCCTAGAACAATCTTAATGTCATGGCCAGGGCAGCGGTCATATGCTCTCGCTAGGCGCTCGTAGAATATATCCTTGGTCTATTCACCTTTCTCTTCGGTCGGGGCATGAGCGCAGTGAGACTGATGTTAAAAAAACTTTGCTTTTATACGGATTGTGGCAATTCTCTCATCAACCGGAGTGAAGCTGGAGACGAGATTTTTAAGCCTCCTATTTACCATAAATGCAACACCTAGGTCATGTTTTGTTTCATGGCAGCTATAATACTCCACTCAAGCAATCAAAACAGTACGTAATCGTTTATTATTTTTACGTCTGCCCGGTTCCATCGCACTTCCTGTAAGGCGATAATATTAGCTTTGTACTTACCAAGTACACCCGCCAGTGCGCAAACTGCACCTGCTCTGTTGAGAGTCCTGGCATTCCAGGAGCAGATTCGCAGATCATGGTCCTTAAAACGTTTGCGGGGTTCGTCAACTTTAGAGGGGTTTATTTTTCTTCTTTTTCTTTGTTTTTTTTTTTCATAGTAGGCGGTGTTTTGACGGGGTGAGTTACTAGCCCTACGCCCAGCCCAAGTTTTTAACATTCTTGTGGGTGAACGCGCGGCACATGTTAGCTCACTACCTTTGACGGTTGTTAAAGGCAGCTCCCCAGGTGACATCACGGGGAGGTCAGTGTCCACTTGAGATGAAAGAGGGACCAAGATAAATCCTGGGCTTTGCCATGTTAAAGCCGGTCAAGACCGTTGCTTGGTATCATGCATCCCCTACGTCACGTCATTCATCGCTTAAGTTACTTCATCATAAATTTTAAGTGATAATTGTGCTCTTTAAAATAGTTAGCGTTTTTATAATATTTTTTTTTCTTAAAGCAGAAATAAAACCACAGGGACATAGAGAAAAATACATCTCGACACCATTTCGAGGAAGGCCCAACGGACAAAATTTGATGTTTTTGAAATATACAAAAATGTGTAAAAAATGTCAATTCGGGAGGGGCCCGGGTCCCTCGGGGTTAGTCGGTGTAAACCCGCATCAATCAAAAATAGGCTTGCATGCAAATTCGTACTGAGGTATTTTTTCTTAACCTATGTACCAAAAATAGTTGATGTAGCGCAAAAAGGCAACATTTCCCATACCTGTTTTATTGTCGAATATCCTTCAAATCACTGCACCGCCTAAACATCATGCCGTTTTATAATTGGATGTATAAGAGTTACCCATTCCTAAACATATTGTTCTCGAATACGGCATAGTGAATTCGATTGTTGGTATTATTAGCTGGAAAATAAAGGGGCATGACGTAATTCGAGGTTACATTTCAATTAAGTTATTCAAATTCCAGCATTCCATTAGGAACATACATTTGAAGAGAACATCTGAAAATGAAACAAAATCCGCAGAAGAAATTAAGACTTTATTTGACATTTCCATAAAATAAATATAAATTACATAACGAAATAGTGTTTTGAAAAAGCAACAAAATACTAGATGTCTATCTAACTTATACTCTTTTTCTTTTTGTATATTTTTTTCTTTTTTTGTGTACAGCTTTTGTAATTAAATTCATAACTTTTAAGAAGATTTTCAGTAGAAACCATAAATAAGGCTTTAGGAAATAGCAACGCAAATATATTGCAAAATGTTACAGAGTTCTAGGAAAACAGAGAATTTATATTCGAGGAGATTTATATATGTTTTCAACAAAAATATAAAGGCTTCACTTATATATTTCATTGAAATTTGATGGGCTTGAACAACAACAAAAGTTCAAAGCACTTTTGGTGAAAATTGAAATAATATGAAATAAGGCCGTTTTAATCACATTACAATTATCAAACAAAAATAACAGCCATTAGACCATTTTGTTAGGCCGTAAAATGGTAGCCACAATACCAACAATAAAACCAACCAACAATTATACACTACCAAAGAAGTCAGACAATTGTAAATCGACAAATGCGATTTTTATTGAATAAAAATCAAACATTTCTTTTGTGCACATCAACAAAACGGCAGCCAAAAAACGTGAGAAGATTCCCAATGCCCAAATGCCAGCAAAAAGTCATGAATGAATTTTTGTGTTGAGAAAAGAAATATGTACAAACGCACATACACACAGCAGAAAAGTAGGAAGCAGCAATGGCATAATAACAACAAACACATAAAAATATTAAGTATACGCTTAAGTGGTCAAAAAATGAACAACGTGTGGGTAAGAGCCTACTATTATTGACTCTCTTTGAGAGAATGAGAAAATTGGTTGCTTTTGGTTGAGCCCAAAAACCTGACCCACCATACACAACCATTGTTGTAGCAGTAGTGGTGGTAGCCATGGTTGCCTCTCAGCCAGCCAGCCAGCCATGATCCCTAAAGTTGTTGGTGTTACAGGTGCTTGGACGGCCAAACGAACGAGTAAACTGTTAATGCAGGGCCATGTCTGTCATTTCAATTGGCCAACAACAGCAGCATTACATTGTAGTTTTGTACACATCCACCATTGACAGTGAATTTCTTTGTGAGAGCCAGAAATCGATTGATTTCAGCGTTTTTTGTTGTTTTCGGTCAGTGGTTTGTTTTATTTTTGTGTCTGTTTAATGTTTAGTATAAAAAACGTGGACAATAGAAATTTAATTATTATTTGCAATTGTCATTTCACACTGACCACAGCTCAGGTGTTTCATTCATTGAGAAGTAGTAGAGTAGCTCACGGATAGCCGGGACAACCAAATATAGAAAATGATTTCCTCGAAGCATATGATCCTTGTGGCTTTATTGGGCCTTTCGGCCATTGGCTGTCATGCCGTCAACATGCAAAGCATGATCGATGATGAGAATGCCAAATGTGAAAGTGGTAGTGACAGCATGGCCTGTGTAAAGGTCAGAGCTATGCGTTTTGTGGACACTGTTGTGAACAAAGATGCCTTCAAGGTAAGTTGGGAAAGACAAATAAAAGAAAAATCTTTTAAAAATAATAATCATCATTTTGTTTTTTAGATCAATGATCTTGAAGTCACTGCTAATGGTTATCAAGCTCCCGCCGTTGAGGGCCGTTCCTCTAGCAACAGTTTTGTTGATGCTGTCGAAAACTATTTGAAGGGTCATGATGTTACCATGGACTTGCCTATGGCCGATGCCAAAGTCACTGTCTCCTCACGCAATTTGGCCGATGACGAATTAAGTCTGAAGGTCAAATTCTCTGGTGACGGTGTCGTCGAAGGCAAGGGTAAGAAAGGAAGCATTTTCAAGAAGGGTGTGTTGCATGTTATTTTGTGTTTATGCATGACAAGTTCACTAATCCATTAACTCTTTGCCATTGTTTCGTTTCTTCTCATTCTTTCAATCCCTACAGGCAAGAAACACCGTTTGCGTAAAATGGCCATGCCCATTATGGTCTTGATCTTGTTGAAGGCCATCACCATCATCCCCATGGCTATTGGTATCTTGAAAATTAAGGCTTTGAATGCCTTGGGTTTGGGTTTCTTCTCATTCCTTGTCTCGGTTGGTTTGGCCATTTTCCAAGTGTGCAAAAAGGTAAGTTCGAATAAATATTTTACTTAAGGGAATTTTCTTTTTCTTGTTCTAGGCTTTTGTGAGTTGTTAAAATGAGTGAGAGTGGAAATGTCGAAGAGAGAGAGCCAAAATTCAAAGGATGTCATAAAGAGTGAGAGTGAAGAAAAGAAAAGTGTTATGATTAAGTAAAAAGTGTATACGCCGAGGGGAATTTTTTAGATTTTTCTTACAAAAATTCCTCTTTTGAAATTTTCCCAAAAAACGTAGAAAACCAAAGACATAAATAGGTAATTATATAATTACTTATGACGTCATCCCACACGTGCCTCATTCATTCAACCAACCAACCAATCAACAAACCAAGAACTCTTGACACTTTTAAACAGTCAAACCCTTTTGAATTTCGGCTCTCATTTCCCTGTTGTTAATTTATTGTTCGTTACTATAACAAAGCCATAATCCCAAAATCACTCAACAACAACAACCACAAAACAAACATGGTCATTACTAACGTAACGTATCCATTTCAAAAGGGGTTTCATATCGAAATTCAATTACATCACCAAGTGACTGTAAAATTTTGAAAGAAAAAATTATTTTCAAATATTGAAAGTCAGTAGATGCCTTTAAATCGGGAGACAATGGTCTTTAAAATGTTGCCGCGTAACATCAAACACATAACTTTTTCCCAAACATTACAAAGTGTTGCTTCGACATTTTTTCAGCTTCGAAAAAATATATATATATATATATATATATATATATATATATAGTAAAATGTGGCTCTACATTTTAATTTCAACTAATAACAAGACTGTATGAACATGTGCCAATAATTCACAAAAAATCGTTCCCAACATTACAAAGTGTTACTTCAACATATTTTAACGGGCAACTAATATTGAAATATGAAATATTAAAAAAATTACCTTCAATCTAAAAAATGTTGCTTCAAAATTACAGAAACTGTTGTCTAAAATTAATTCAAAGTTTTGTCAATAAGTCTGTCCTTGTACTAGATAATTTTCACTAAATGTTGCTGAAACATCTGAAACAACTTTAGACAAATTTGTAGTAATTATTACAAATTATCGAGTACACGGATAGGCAGAATATTGTCAGTATATTTCAGTACTGCGAAATATTGACTCACAACTTGTTGTATCAGCAATAAAAACTTACATCAGATATCACGGCATAAAAAAATGTTCTCCAACATTGCTAAATGTTGCCACAGCATTTATAAATTAAAACACAGTATCTCAACATCATAGAGAAGAACTAAATCAAAATTATAAAATTGAGAAATTTTTTCTAAGCATGAAAAATTGCATCAGATATCCCAAAAAATGTTCTGCAACATCGACAAATGTTGCCATAGCTTTGCGAGGCGTGGCTTCAAGATTGATACATTGTATCTCAAAATAGAAATATGTTTTCCATTATAAAGAAGAGATTCTTTAAAAATTATAAAATTGAGAAGATTTCCTCAGCATGAAGATATGTCATGGCAATATTGTATGTCTTTAACCATCACAAAATATTCTCCAACAGTGACAAATGTTACTTTAGTGTCGATCAATTGTGTCACAATGTCAACTCAACATGTTGATATGTTATTTCAACATTGAAACATGTCTCCAGCCATCACTAAATATTCTGCTACATTGACAAGTGTTGCCTCAGTATAAACCAGTATTGCTTCCACATTGGTACATTGTATCTCAACACAAATAAATGTTCAATATCAAAAAACAAAAACTGTTCAGATGTCGTAAAATCATCCATCACATGCATTGAGATATATCTCAACATTGAAACATGTTTCCCTAAATATTCTGGTACATGGACAAGTGTTGCCTCTGTATGTTCAGTATCAAAAAAACTGTTCAGATGTCGTAAAATCATCCATCACATGCATTGAGATATATCGCCAGTCACCAAAAACATCTTCCTCAACATTGAACAATGTTGCCTCTGCATAAATATATTTTCATGCAGCAATAATAAATCGTATTTCAACATAAAAAGATCATCATTAGCACCAAGAAAAGCCACGTTAACATCATCAAGTTAAATTTCTTTCTAAACTTATAAATATGCTATTTCAGCATTGTGAGATAAACATCAAGAAATGTTCTTCAACATTGGCAAATGTTGCCTTAGCATTGAGAACATTTCCTTCATTGATTAACATTGAGAGATGTTACGCGTCTTCCAAGAACGTTCTTCAACATCGACAAATATTGTCTCAACATTGAGAAGAATTCCTTCTAAATTGATAAAATACCTATCAACAAAATCTTCTGCAACACTAAGAGGAGCTGTTCCAATATCAAAAAGTTGATTGACTTGTTCTCTGTATATTTAGAAGATATCTCAACATTGGAGGAGTCGCAAGCATCCCACAAACATGTTCTTCAATATTGACGAATTTTGTCTCAGCATTGATAATGTTGAAGGAACAGCTGATAAAGAACAAATATTGAACATTGTTGACCCAAAAATGTATTTGCTAATCAGTGATTCAAAGCTGAATCGAATTTTTCTGGTATCTTATAGTCCTTATTTGACATAGAACATTGGTCCGACATACATTATTCCAGCACCCAAACTCAAAATAATTGTCCAAACACCCTGATTCTTTTGAGTTGTTCTCAAATGTTCTCATTTCATTGATTTCATTGAGATTTACATTGACGTTTTCACTCCAACTCATAACAGTATTTGATGACTTTTTGCTGGCGAATCCTTATCGACTTTCGCTGCATTACTTGAAAACATGGCGCAAGTCAATATAGATCCAGTCTACAAAAGCTACACAACACTCAACTTTTAAGCATATTTTATGCACTTCCATGAATGTTAGATTTGCTTTTGATTAATAATAAACCTTTTTGGTGCTTTAATAGAAAATTTTATTACTTCTGTCTAATATATTCTTGCTTTAGTTGCATGGGACCTCTAAGTTTTCGTTCCATTATGCGGATTGCAGGAATTGAGGGACTTCTTTGCCCTTCTGAGAAAACGTGGTCTTAGCAGTTAGGCTTCATCTTTCGAGCCTAGCCTATATATGTATGTCTCGACGCAGGAGGTTGTCTCACCATCGGAATGTTAACTAAACGTTTCACAATGTTATTTCAACATCGGGAAATGTTGACTAAACATTTCACATTGTTTTCTGAACATTGGAAAATGTTGCCCAAATAGTTCACAATGTTGTCTCAACATTGAAAAATGTTGCCCAAATATTTCACAATGTTGTCTCAACTTTGGAAAATGTTGACTAAATATTTCACAATATTGTCTCAACATCGGAAAATATTTCCTAAACATTTCACAATGTTGTTGCAACATCGGAAAATGTTGCATAAACATTTCACCGTGTTGTCTCAACATCGGAAAATATTTGCTAAACAGTTCACAATGTTGTCGCAACATCGGAAAATGTTGCCTTAACATTTGACAATGTTAGGCCTGTTCGATAACTTCGCAAGTAAAAGTATCTGCAAGTTCTTGCAAGTACTTCTCATTTCTCTTTTACTGAACAAGTTTGTTATCGAACAGAATTTTGTAAAATTTGTATAAACTTTTCAGTTATCGTACAGATATGTTGTCTCAACGTCGAAATCTAAACTAAACATTCCACAATGTTATCTCAACATCGTAAAATGTTGACAAACCTTTTCACAGGGTTGTCTCAACATAGGAAAATATTGAGTAAATATATCACAATGTAATCTCAACATCGGAATATGTTGACTAAACATTTCACAATGTTGTCGCAAATCGAAAAATATCGACTTAACTGTGAGTTAAGTAAATTCATTACTCAAATTTATGGAATTTTCGCCAAAAAAAACGTATTGTCCTGTCGTAAATAGATTGCAAAAATTGTGAAATATTTTCTAGTTCAGAATAATAACCATAATCCTAATTTATCTATATCACAATCAATTTTGGAGCTATTGGAGTATTTCGAGTGCACATTAAAGCCAAATTAACATCGCCAACGGATCGTGACCTTACCTATATGCATAAACAGTTCAAGTCCGCTCAAAACATGATTGTTTTCTCAACATTAAAATATTGATTTAAAATCAAATCTTAATTCAAGTTCAAATGTTATCTCATTTTGAACCGTGATAGGACGTTATTAAATTTTGAAAAATCGTCGTTTCGTTAAGAGGGTTTCAGAAAATTTAAGTTCTTAAGAAGAGCAGATTTCAGTTCATAAAAAGGGCAATAGACATAATTCTGCTGTGTAGGGATTACTCTACAAATTATGGAAACACATACAAATTTAAAGCAGACTCCATAATCCGTGACCACAAATTTCAAGGCTTCATAACCAATAATAGCCTTAGTTATAAGGTTTCACTTCCAAAGGCCTTAATTGTTAAGTCAAAATCTGAAAATGTTTCCCAACATTCCACCATGTTTTGTCAACATTTTGAAATTGTATGCCATGTAAACTATTCACTAAATCGCTAGAAATCGTCTTCATTAGAAATTGTATATCATGTAAACCATTCACTGAATCGCTAGAAATCGTCTTCATTAGAGCGAAATTTCAACAACTTGGTTTCATCTTCGGAAATCGGATCAAAACTGTACAATTTATACTTCAACGTGTTGATGCAACATTTCAAATAACACTATTAACTTAATCTCTACAAATCGTCGCTATTAGAAGAAGACCTCACATTTCAGAGACTTGATTTTATTTCCGGAAATCTGATCAAAACTATTTTTATCTCAACATTCAAACATGTTGATGCTAAATTTTACAATGTTGAACCGCAAAATTTCACATTTCATAAAGATTTGGAGCAAGCTCCATAATCCATAACCACAAATTTCGAGGCTTCATTCTAATATAGCGAAGCCTTAGCTTCTTCAACTCCACCACCTCAACATTGTGAAATTGTAAATCATGTAAACTATTCACTCAATTTCTAGAAATCGTCGTCATTAGAACAACATTTCAACTACTTGGTTTCATTATCATTATTTGATCAAAACTATGCAATTTTTACCGCAACGTCCAAACATGTTGATGCAACATTTCACAATGTTGATGCAACATTTCACAATGTTGATGCAACATTTCACAATGTTGAACTGCAAAATTTCACATTTCAAAACGATTTGGATTTGGCTCCATAATCCATTACCACAAATTTCGAAGGCTTCATAACAAATATGGCGAAGCCTTAGCTATTAAACTGCACCTTCAAAAGTCTTAATTGTTATCTCAATATCTGAAAATGTTTCCCAGCATTCCACCATGTTTTGTCAACATTTTGAAATTGTAAGCCATGTAAACTACAACTTGGCTTCATAACCCATCACCACTAATTTCGAGGCTACATAACCAATATAGCGAAGTCTTAGCTTCTTCACCTCCACCACCACCATGTTTTGTCAACTTTTTGAAATCTTAAACCATGTAAACTATTCACTCAATTATTAGTAATCGTTGCAATTAGACCAGACATTTCAACAAGTTGGTTTCATTTCGGGAAGTTTGATCAAAACTATAAAAATTTTACCTCAACGTCCAAACATATTGATGCAACATTTCACAATGTTGAAGGGCAAGATTTCACAAAGATTTTGAGCAGGCTCCACAACCCATCACCAACACCACTAATTTCGAAGCATCGTAATCAATATAGTGAATTCTTGGCTATTCAAAAGTCTTAATTGTTATCTCAATATCAGAAAATGTTTCCCAACATTCCACCATGTTTGTCAAAATTTTGAAATTGTAAACTATTCACTTAAACTCTACAAATCGTCGTCAACAACTTTTCTTCATTTACGGAAATCTGCTCAAAACTATACAATTTTTACCTCAACAATCAAGCATTTTGATGCAGCATTTCATAATGATGAAACGCAACATCTCTCAATGTTGCATCAACATTACACCTGCAACATTTGCAAATTTTTTTTTTTTGTTTTTTTATCCGAATTTGCGAGAATAAATTAATAAAACGTCAAACATTAAATAAATAAATCATTATCTCCATCGAAACGTCTACAATGTGAGCTAAAATGAAAAAAATACCTAACAAAACCAATTCCAACAGAGTTAATATAAAATTTTGCTTCATTAATTATGATGTGAATGGAAATGTTTTCGATATGAATCTCTCTTGATTGAATTAATGAAATAATCGTTAATGTCTTGAAAATTAATTACATTTTATTAATTTTTTATTCTTCACATTTTCTTGCGTTTTTTACAGATCGCCTCTGAACATCATTCAGCCCACATTACTGCTCACGGTCCTTGGGATGGTCGTTCAGTCAGTTCTATTTCTAGTGTAGAGCAATATGAAACAAACCCCGCTGCCCAAACTTTGGCCTATAATGCTTACAACTAAGCTTTATGGAGCAACAACAAACAGACAACCAAATAAACCGCCTCAAACCTTACCCATACCCTGCCCTCCTAACGGAAACTGAAAACAAAACAACGAAAAAGAAAGGCAAGAAAAACAAAGGAAAGCGTTCAGTAGAAAAAAAAACACACAAACTGAAGTGCTGAAATGTGTAACAACAATGAACAAAAGAACTCTTGAAGAAGGTCCTTCTTCTTTATTGAAGTGGGCACAAATTGTTAATAATGATTGATTTTTTCTCTTCTGTGCAAAGCCTTTCGTCCATGCATCCATCCATTTGCTGGCTGGTTATGTCAATTTTCCTGTTTCCGGCTTACAGCAAACATTCATTCATTCACCGTACAATGTGTCGTGTCAGTTCGCATTTACAGCATCATTAATTCCAAAGAATTTTTCATTTATAGATTAGTTTTATTATAAATGAAATGGACGTTTTTTGTGTAATTCTTGTTGATGCCCAACATCAACAGTTTGGGTTCTTTCTTTAACTTTTAGTTGATTGCTACCTTATTTATTTATATATAAAATATTTATTTATTTTTCGCTTTAATTAATTTATTTATTATTTGTAATCTTAAAAGAAAAGAAAAAAAGAAAACATAAAGAATAAAAAATGTAAGAAAATAAAAAAACTGTATATTGTTTTTGCTTTTTTATAAGAATTTCAAAGTGTTTTTTGTTGTGGAAGCTTTTTAAAGCAAGGGATCTTTAAGCCATTTGGGTTTGGTAATGGTATAAGGGTAATTAACACGAAAATTGCTAAATACTTTACACGGCATATTTGGTAACAAAATATTTTGTTATAATTAACGCCAGATTTCAAAGGAATCTAAAGCAATCCCTTATTATTTTGAGTCAACAGACATGCCTCATAAAGGAGGATAAATTAAATATAGGGTATGAGAGTTGATTACACAAGCGGTAATTCTAAGGCAAATTTTAATCATTGATAATGGAAGGGGTGCACAGCTTAAGTAATAGGCCTACGCGTGTTATTTTGTTAACACCAGGCTAGACAAAAATGTTTATGTAAAAATATGGTAGAATAAAAATAGCAAGATTATTTACTTGTGAGACACAAATAAAAAGTTTTTCTTTTTTATTGAAGGATCGGACTTCTTTTAAAAATTAACTTGACAATTTGTTTTTTTTTTTTTTTTAATTTAAATACACAATAAATACCTAACATTTTTAATCGATTTCCCTCACCGCCTACCATACCAATTTCCAAAAACGTTACTTCATTCCTCCACTCCCTCCCTCTAATTGTCATCACAAAGAAATTTCCCTTACGGAATTCCCTTTCCCATATTGTGTTTGGCCAATAACTAATTGCTGAAATTACCTAAATAGTCATCACATTAACTATTGTTTTTTTATTGCCCGAATTGAATTTCTCCACATAATTGATTGCCAGGCACGTCCATTTGTCGAATAACTTCACGTCCATCAAGGTAATCATTGTTGTTTTTCTTTAAGAAATTTCTTATTTTCACTTGTTTTCACTTTCAATACATGTTTAAATGGACAAAGTATATATAAATTTATATTGAGAAATCACATAAATTAAAACGAGTAAGGCATATCAATAGTCAGCTTTGGTAATTATGTGATAACCTACACCACTATTCCCGAAATAATTGGCAAAATTATTTCATGTGTAAACAAGTAAAAAAGCATTAAGTTCGGCCGGGCCGAACTTTTCATACCCTCCACCATAAAATATTCTGAACTAAAATGGAATAATTACTTTTCATTCCTGTCCCCAACTTTAAGTGGGTACGTTAAAATGTCAGATAATGTTTATGTACATTTATGCTTCATTCGGGAGGCCCTTTTTTATGGTGCCTATATCTAATTATGTATGTTGACGATTTTTGGTGGGCTAGAAATTGGGAGGTACTGTTATATAGAAGTTATAATAAAACATGGACCTATGTTGACAGTTTTTGATGGCAGCCTTTAATGTCAAATAACTCCTAATTCGGTTAAAAAATTTAGCTAGAATCTTCAAAATATCGAAAATCGGTACATAACGTGGGAACTTCAAATGTCATTAACAGATAGTTCGGAGGTATCTGGGCTATACGAAAATATGAACTTAAATGAACCGTTATATGGGGGCTATACCAAAACGTGGACCTATGTCCACAAGTTTTGTCATATAAGTTTATTGACATTTAAGAACTTTAAATGTCAAATTATAGCTACATCGGTCTGAAAATGTAGCTACAAACGTCAAAACACCGCAAATCGGGGTTACCGTTATATGGGGGCTATACCAAAACGTGGATCTATGTCCACAAGTTTGGTTATATAAGTTTATTGACACTTAAGAACCCTAAGTGTCAAAATATAGCTAAATCGGTCTGAAAATGTAGCTAAAACTGTCAAAATACTGTAAATCGGGGGGTACCGTTATATGGGGCCATACCGAAACGTGGACCTATGTCCACAACTTTTGTTATATAAGTTTATTGACATTTAAGAACCCTAAATGTCAAATTATAGCTACATCGGTCTGAAAATGTAGCTAAAAACGTCAAAATACCGCAAATCGGAGGGTACCGTTATATGGGGGCTATACCAAAACGTGGACCTATGTCAACAACTTTTGTTATATAAGTTTATTGATACTTAAGAACCCTAAATGTCAAATTATAGCTATATCGGTCTGAAAATGTAGCTAAAAACATCAAAACACCGTAAATCGGGGGGCACCGTTATATGGGGGCTATACCAAAACGGGGACCTGTGTCCACAACTTTTGTTATATAAGTTTATTGACACTTAAGAACCCTAAATGTTAAATTATAGCTACATCGGTCTGAAAATGTAGCTAAAAACGTCAAAATACCGTAAATTGGGGGGTACCGTTATATGGGGGCTATACCAAAACGTGGACCTATGTCCACAACTTTTGTTATATAAGTTTATTGATACTTAAGAACCCTAAATGTCAAGTTATAGCTAAATCAATCTGAAAATGTAGCTAAAAACGTCAAAATACCGCAAATCGGGGGGTACCGTTATATGGGGGCTATACCAAAACGTGGACCTATGTCCACAAGTTATGTTATATAAGTTTATTGACACTTAAGAACCCTAAATGTCAAATTATAGCCAAATCGGTCTGAAAATGTAGCTGAAAACGTCAAAATACCGTAAATCGGGGGGTACCGTTATATGGGGTCTATACCAAAACGTGGACCGATATATCCCATCTTCGAACTTGATCTTCCGACGGCTAAAAAAATGGTATTCCCCAATTTTCAGCGAAATCTGTCAACAAATGCGACCTGTATGTTGCGAACGGACGGACGGACGGACGGACATGCATAAATCGACTCAGAAAGTGATTCTATGTATATCCCTAGAAGGAACTATGGGTCTATCTCGCTTCCTTTTGTATGTTACATACAAATGCACTAACACATAATACCCCTTACCACATAGTGGTGTAGGGTATAAAAACTAGTTTCTTGCAGAGAGAGGGAGAGAAAGAGCGATACTCCCAGTTTTGTAAACAATTTATTCGTTTTAAACGAATTGTACAATTTTGAATGAGAAAATATAGAGCGCAGATTTTTAAACGAGGTATTCTTAGCTATATATGGAACAAGAAGATGAAGAAAACCGATGAAGTCTCTACGTTATCTAGAGGCTGAGCAATTGATGCCAAAATTATTACGAAAACAAGTAAGAACGGTGTTAAGTTCGGCCGGGTCGAACTTGTTATAACCTACCCCACGAGTTGAATTGAAGTAAAATGGGGCAGTTAGTTTCCTTTCGTTTATGAAGAAGACTAAATACCAAATTTCAACAATTTCGGTATAACACTGTAAAACACCCATAAAATGCCGTTACCGTTGTGTGGGTCTATATCAAAACATCCATCTATACCGACAAATTTCTAGCGGAAAGTTTTTAGTATAGGAGGTATAGGAGGATCTTAGCTACAATTTTACCCGAACTAGCTGTAATTTGTCATTTGATGTTCTCAGTGGACACGAAACTTATCCACAAAAAATCGTCAATATAAGTCCACGTTTTGCTATAGCCCCCATATAACGGTTTGATGGTTTTATCTACAATTTTTAACGGAACTAGCTGTAATTTGACATTTGAGGTTCTCTGTGGTCACGAAACTTCTCCACTAACAATCGTCAACATAGGTGCACGTTTGGGTTTAGCCCCCATATAACGGTACCTCCCTATTTTCGGTATTTTGAAGATTTTAGCAAAAAATTTTAATTTGACATTTGAGGTTCTCTGTGGCCACGAAGCTTCTTGAACATTTTTAACTAGCTGTAATATGACATTTGCCCATGTGGAGTTTGCTAGATCCCCCATCGGGACCCTCCCATTGGCGATTTGGGGACTTTCTACTTGTAGATAATGCAAGATGGATATCGGGGAAATAAAATACCCGAGGGTGACCAAAATCTAGCCTAAGGGACGGCAGCTGGTCCCTTAGTACAAACGATGGGCAGAAGTCGCAGCGACCAGTATGGCTATCTTTGGTTAGCGGGTGGCTTAACGGAACCCGTGTAAGCGGCACTCGTACAGCGGAATGCGGACGTCGGTCTTGAAGCAAGCGGTTCGCTTTGTAAATGTGAATGATTGAGGTGGGATGGCATCTCTAATCTGGCAGCCCCAGTACCATCATAGGCTTCAGCAGGCCAATCACCCACTAATCCGAAATTCACAACGATTACAGAAACTTCTACCGAAATAAACGTAAATGAACCCCCCAACTCGATGACTACTATTGGCACACGGAAAAGGATAGGAATAGGACATTGGAACGTAAGAACGCTAAGATTAGTGCTTGGATCAAACGAACACACTCCGAATAATTATGAAACAGTGTGTAGAAGAAAAAAAGCTTTTGACTGGATAAAGCGGACAGCAATATGGAATGTATTGTACTCGAAGGGCGTTCCAGCAAAAATTGTTAATTTAATACGAGCGATGTACCAAAATGCTTCTTTGCATTTGAGGCACAATGGGATGATCAGCGAACGTTTTTGTACCAACGCCGGTGTAAAACAAGGCTACCCACTATCACCACTACTTTTTGCCATCGTTCTTGACGAGATAATGATAAAATTGAGCAAGCAGAAAAGAGGAATTGTCTGGAATTTCAACCAACATCTAGAAGACTTAGATTATGCGGACGACATATGTCTACTGTCTACGGTCTTGAAATCAATACAGAAAAAACATATGCGATGCGATTAAACAACACAATAGACAACCACTTCGTGATTGAAAATCACATAGTTAGCTATACGAACAATTTCTGCTATCTGGGAAGTATAATGGCAACCAACAACAGCGCGTAAGAAGATGTAACAAACAGACTCAAAAAAGCGAGATCTGCTTTTGGTCGTCTAAACAAGACCTGGAGGGCCACTCAGATCTCCCTTAAAACAAAAATAAGACTTTTTAATTCATGCGTTAAGTCCACACTTTTATACGGAAGCGAAACATGGCTCATGTCTAAGAGCATATCCCAACGGCTGCAAACTTTTGTCAACAAATGCCTACGGATTCTACAATACAATTTCCAATGTCGATCTGCTAACCTTAACTAATGAAGAGAAGATTGGAAAGCAAATCATTAGGCGGAAATGGAAATGGATTGGGCATACCCTCCGAAAGCCCCCAGAAGCTATTCCAAGGGCAGCCCTCGAATGGAACCCCCAAGGAGCAATGCGCACTGGCCGACCAAAGAATACTTGACGGAGAACAGTGCATGCAGACCTGAAGAAGACAATCATTCGATAAATTTAAAGTATTATGTCATGATAGATTAAGATGGACTAACTTTGTAGAAGTCCTATGTTCCCAAGAGGAATAAAAAAACATATGACATTTGACAAAGTGGTTACGAAACTTCTTCACTAAAAATCGTCAGTGTTTATGTTTTGGTATAGGTCCCATATACGTAGGGGATGGAAGATACCAAGGAACGGTCCTGACCGGTTTTAACATGGCAAAGCCCAGGATTTATCTTGGTCCCTCTTTCATCCCAAGTGGACACTGACCTACCCGTGGTGTCACCTGGGGAACTGCCTTTAACACCCGTTAAAGGTAGTGAGCTAACATGTGCCGCGCGTTCACCCATAAGAACGTTAAAAACTTGGGTTTGGGCGTCGGGCTAGTAACCCTCCCCTAGTAAAAACAGCCTACTATGAAAAAACGAAAGAAAAGAAAAACAAACCCCTCTAAAGTTGACGAACCCCGCAAACGTTTTAAGGACCATGATCTGCGAATCTGCACCTGGAATGTTCTTACTCTTTATAGAGAAGGTGCAGTCTTCGCATTGGCAGACGTACTTGAAAAGTACAAGACCGATATTACTGCCATACAGGAAATGCGATGGATTGGGAAAGGCGTCACAACAACACCTAAAGGTGACGCACTGTATTATAGCTGCCATGACGTAAAGCATGAGTTTGGTTGTGGATTCGTAGTTAGTCGGAGACTAAAACATCTTGTATCCAGCTTCACTCCAGTGAATGAAAGACTTGCTGCAATTCGAATAAAAGCTAAATTCTTCAACATCAGCTTTATTTGCGCTCATGCTCCCACTGAAGAAAAGGACGAACAGACCAAAGATATATTTTACGAGCGCTTAGAAGAAACATATGACCGTTGCCCTGCCCATGACATTAAAATCATTCTAGGCGATTTTAATGCCAAAATTGGAAAGGAGAATATCTTTGGCCCAACAGTCGGGAAATTCAGTCTCCACAGTGAAACATCTGACAATGGTATGAGACTGATAGACTTTGCAGCTGCAAAAAACATGGTAGTTAGCAGTACCAGATTTAATCATCTCGATATTCATAAGGGCACCTGGCTGTCTCCAGATCAGAAAACAAGAAACCAAATTGATCATGTTGTGATAGATGGAAGACATTCATCGAGCGTGTTGGATGTACGATCGTTCCGAGGCGCAAACATTGATTCGGACCACTACCTTGTTGCAGCAAAGGTACGCACCCGCTTAAACGTAGCAAACAAAGTACGAACAGACACAACACGAAAGTTAGACATCGGTAAGCTGCAATCACAACAGATAGCCACAGCATATTCCACTCAACTAGCCCAATTGCTTAATCAAAGCCCTCCTCATCCCGATAACATATCAGCGCAATGGCAAAGCATTGCCCACTCCATGCAAACAGCCGCAAAATCCATACTTGGATACCAGAGACCTCCACCAAGGAATCCATGGTATGATGAGGAGTGTCGTGCTGCCACCGAAGAGAAAAATGCGGCATATAAGGCTACTTTACAATCCGTAGCAACGCGTAGCGCACGAGAGAGATACAGGGAGAGAAGGAGAGAGGAGAAACGTCTTTTCCGCAGGAAAAAGAGAGAGATGGAAAAGCGGGAGTGTGAAAAAATCGAGATGTACAGGAGCCAGAATGAAGTCCGAAAATTCTACCAAAGAGTCAAGCATCAAACTGATGGCTTTGGTACAGGCACATCCTCCTGTAGAGACCAGCAAGGTAATTTGGTAACTGATACAGATAGTGTACTCAGGATATGGAAAGAACATTTTTCAAATCTGTTGGTATCCAATAGCAGCGAAGACGACGAAGATACCACAGTCCCAATCTCAGAAGATGGTATTAAATGTATACCGCCCAGCCAAGATGAGGTAAAGACAGCAATAAATCGGCTGAAGAATAATAAGGCAGCAGGGGCCGATGGCTTACCAGCCGAGCTGTTCAAAACCGGAGGCGACACGCTGATAAGGTGTATTCATCAGCTAGTTAGCACCATCTGGCAGGAAGAACGAGTACCCGACGATTGGAACCTGAGTATCCTGTGCCCCGTCCACAAGAAGGGAGATAAGACTGTATGCTCTAACTATAGGGGCATAAGTCTACTCCCTATTGCCTACAAGATCGTGTCAGGGATATTGTGCGAACGACTAAAGCCAATGGTCAACGAGATTATTGGACCATACCAATGCGGCTTTAGACCTGGCAAGTCCACCATTGACCAGATATTTACCCTGCGGCAAATCCTGGAGAAGACCCAAGAGATGCAGATCGACACCTACCACCTTTTTGTCGATTATAAAGCAGCCTTCGACAGTCCGCTGCGCTCAAAGGTATTCCAAGCCATGTCTGAATTTGGTATTCCCGCAAAGCTCATCCGGCTTTGTAAAATGACTTTAACTGACACGAGGTCCTCAGTTAAAATAGGAAAGAACCTCTCCGAAGAGTTTGGTACCAAAAGAGGTTTCAGACAAGGAGACAGCCTTTCGTGTGACCTCTTCAACATCCTGCTAGAAAAGGTTATACGAGAAGCAAACGTCAAAAGAAGTGGCACAATCTACACCAATAGTCACATGTTACTTGCTTATGCTGATGATATAGACATCATGGGTCGATCAGTAAAAGAAGTAACTGATACCTTTATAAAGGTCGAAGGAGAATCTGCTAAAGTGGGTCTGGCGGTAAACGGTGAGAAGACCAAGTTGATGGTGTCGACGCGCAATGCGTCCATTGAGCTCGGACCGACTGTGGAAGTTGGTTCCTATAATATTGAGGTAGTAAAAGACTTCGTCTACCTCGGCACCTCCGTCAACACAACAAACGACATCAGTTGTGCCAACAGATGCTACTTTGGATTAAGTAAGCAGTTTAAAAACAAAGCCACATCTCGTCAAACAAAAATAACGCTCTACAAAACACTGATACTACCCGTGCTGATGTATGGCTCCGAAGCCTGGGTACTTGCGCAAGCAGACATGGCAGTGCTTGGTGTGTTTGAGAGAAAAATTCTTCGAAAGATCTACGGACCAATCTGCGTTGACGGTGAATATCGACGTCGCATGAACCACGAGCTGTATCTGCTATACAACGACATCAATATAGTTAAACGTATCGAGATGCAGCGATTGCGTTGGCTAGGCCATATCATAAGAATGAGCGATGATGAACCCGCTAAAAAGGCGTATGAATACATGCCACATGGCGGTGCACGCAGAATTGGCAGGCCAAGGAATAGATGGCGCAAACAAGTGGATGATGAGATGAAAAGGCGCGGTATTCCAGAGTGCAAAGCAACAAATAGAGAGGAATGGAGATCTCTTCTTAGTTCGGCCTATAGAACAAATGTTCTGTAATGGGCCAGCTAAGTAAGTAAGTAAGTAAGTAAGTATAGGTCCCATATAACGGTACCTCCCGATTTTCAGAATTTTGAGGGTCTTAATTACATCGTTTGAATGAACAACCCGTTATTTGACATTTGAGGTTCCCTGCAGTTATACAATTTTGATATACGAGTAGCCCTGTAGTGTAGATTTTACCTTTCACCTGGCTGAACACATTTTTTAGATTAGATGATATAATTTAATGATTTGGGGTATCCATGATCGAAAACTGTTTCCGTCTAAAATTGTGAAAGGAAGCTAATTATTAATTTTTAATAAAGACTATTTCATGATTGAGGGTATAAAAAGTTCGGCCCGGCCGAACTTAACGACTTTTTACTTGTTCATAATTCAGATGACTTTTGTTGGAATTTATAATTTTATGTTACGGAGTTGGACACTCCTCATGATCTCAATAAATAACATTTTTGATTTTAATACAAAATAAAAAACAGCAAAATTTATTTTTTTATTTTTGGTGCGCAATAACGATAGCTTCAGTCCAAGTTTGGTGTGTGTACTAAAACTCGTTGATTTCTTCGATCATCAATGTCCAGCGAGTAATTTAGTTCCGTAATTGTGGTCTAATTATTTTCAAACTGCAGTTTAATACAACAATTTACATATTTTTTCAAGAAATACATGTTAAGCATGTCAGTATCGTAAATGTGATGTAAATGAACGTTAGTAAGCTCGAATCGGAAGAATAACAAGTAAAAAAGCGTTAAGTTCGGCCGGGCGGAACTTTTCATACCCTCCACCATAAAATATTCTGAACTAAAATGGAATAATTAGTTTTCATTCCTGTCCCCAACTTTAAGTGGGTACGTTAAAAAGTCAGATAATGTACATAAAATGCTTCATTCGGGAGGCCCTTTTTTATGGTGCCTATATCTAACTATGTATGTTGACAATTTTTGGTGGGCGAGAAATTGGGAGGTACCGTTATATAGGGGTTATAATAAAACATGGACCTATGTTGACAGTTTTTGATGGGAGCCTTTAATGTCAAATTACTCCTAATTCGGTTAAAAATTGTATCTAGAATCCTCAAAATACCGAAAATCGGTACATAACGTGGGAACTTCAAATGTCATTAACAGCTAGTTCGGAGGTATGTGGGCTATACGAAAATATGAACTTAAATGAACACTTTTTGTTGCAGAATTTTTGTTGGCTTTTAAATTTCAAATTACAGAAAGTTCGTCCAAAAAATAAAGCTAAGGTACGGAAAATCGGGAGGTTTGTTTTGGGGCTATACCAAAACATGGACCTACGTGGTTAAACATTTTAAGTAAAATCCTCAAAGTACCGAAAATCGGGAAGTATCGTTATATTGGGGCTATGCTGAAAATTGTTGATGCAGATGTGTGGTGACCACTACAACCTTCAAATGTCAAATTACAGTTAGTTCGATTAAAAATTGTAGCTAAAATTGCCAATTACTGAAAATTGGGAGGTACCGTTATATGGGAGCTATATCCGAACATGGACCTATGTTGAACATTTTTTATGTAGAGGTGTTGTAACCGCTAAGAACTTCAAATGTCAAATTATTGCTAGTTCGGTTTAATATTGTAGAGAGGTGTGGTGACCACTAAGAATTTCAAACGTCAAATGTTCAAATTACAGATAATTCGGTTAAAACTTGTAGGTAAAACTCTCAAAATACCGAAAATCCGTTATATGGGGATAGCGAAATCCGTTATACCGAGGTACCGTTATATAGGGCTATACCAAAACATGGACCTACGTTCATAATTATTTCGAATATAAGTTTTTTGGTCACTAAGAACCCTAAATATCAAATTATAGCTAATTCGGTCTAGAAATGTGAATTTAAACGTCAAAATACCTGAAATCAGGCGGTAACGTTATATGGGGGCTATTCCAAAACATAGACCTATGTCCACTAGTTATATAAGTTTATTGACATTTAAGAACACTAAATGTCAATTTATAGCTAAATCGGTCTGAAAATTTAGCTAAAAACGTCAAAATACCGTAAATCGGGGATACAGTTATATGGGGGCTATACCAAAACGTGGACCGATATAGCCCATCATCGAACTTGACCTTCCTGCAAACAAAAGACGCATTTTCCCAAAATTTCAGACACTTTATACTATTTTCGTTAAGATATAGTTACGATTTCGGAACAGACATCGGACGTACCGTTTGAATGTTGTTCCGTGGTATGTATACTTCGTTACTATTGAATTATTATCAATTTTGCTCAATGCATGAAGTAATTGAAATATTGTGAACTTTTTTCATATCATAAATATGTTGTTTTGTTTACATATGTATATAAATATGTAAATTTTATTGAAAAAGGTAGAGGTAAAGGTGAATAGCTTATTTATGGGGACCAAAAACATGGATCCTCACACTCTAACGGAGATATTTGAAATGTTTTCTGCAAGATAAGATTGAAACGTATTCTAACTTACGAAATGCAACAGCATTTGGCCCCAAAGTATTGTCGCCGATAAAGAAAGCATTTATAATGTTTACATTTCTATAAATACACATGTATATACATATATACAAACCATTTTCAGAACAGCGCAAAAATTTGCCACCGGCATTTTCTATTGAATAACAACACGTATCACAACAGAGACGGTTAGGAATTCGTTTGAAAAGTGACAGCGAATTTATGTGAAAAAATATCTACAAAGCAATGAAAGTAGTTTTTGTTAAAAAAGATAAGTGTGATAGAAGTTCTTACGTAGATTTTTTAGTATTAAACTTAATATAAATATTGATATTATGAAATCAACTTGTAAAAATTAATGACATTTTTATTACGTAAGATAGGACAATCGTCGGTCGAGGCCGAACATGCGATTGGTCTCCCTCTCAAGATCAAGAAGATCTCTCTGGAAAAGAGCTGGCATTCTATCGTTATACCATTTATTAGTGTTGGCGTGATACCAGTGTATTTGAAACCCAAAAAGAAAGAAAAATAAAAACAATTGGTGTATGTAAATTTGTTGTATGTTTATTTTCAAATCTTTATTGTAAAGTTGGTGGGTTTCAGAGAAACAAGACTTTACCTTTGGTGTGTGTTAACGACAAGAGCGAAAGAACAAGTGTAGTTGCAGGTGGGCAGAATAACGATAATAAGGCCGTGAACATCAACTACGACGCAGCATTGGAAAGCGCCCCTCTGCATCCGAACTATGCGAATAAAGCTTTCCAGGAGAGGTAGTAGAAAAGAGCGAACTCTCTCCTACAAAGAAGGCTCCTGGAAGAAGTGCAGAGAAGATTTCCCCATAGAGCTCGAACGAGCGGCCAATTAACGTAGTTAATTGGAATGCTGGGAAGGGGAAACAAAGTATCGAACGTATACATTGGCGTAACCAATATATCGAACTTATACATTTGCCGCCCACCTTGACGCGCTATCTGCAAGGCAACAGGGTTAGACTAATTCGCGAGCAAAACTTATACTAGTGTTAGTAGTGGAGTGAGTATGTTTCAAATGAGAGGTACGAAATTCAGTTTCTATTGAGCATTTTTAGAGATAATTCAATTTTTTATTCAATTCATTAAGTATAAATTTTGGATCTGTGTTTTTAATTTAGGGGTGTACTGCACCTGAGATGACCCAGCCAAACGAGGTGTATTGGGCGGTAGGCAAACCCGGTTGAGCCATAATGCGCGATGGTATTATGATCTTGGAATAAATTTCTGGCCCCAGCACCATTGCTACCGCTCGCGATCTAAAAAACTCGGGGTCCGCCAATGGCAGTCCTACAAATGAATCACAAATTGATGGCGGTATCGATAAAGCAGGCGTTCGATTACCGGATAACTTCGCTACTTGTGCAGTTATATATTGCCTCTGAGTATGGTCATAACAGGAAGTTACCATGACATCGCAGTAACGTGCACCATCCACCGACGATATAGGCCAGTTCAAGTGGGACACCAACGTCTCGCAAATCCGACTGACACCCGAACAGGGATCGATCAGCGCGCGCACATGCATGCTGCCGTTTCGGAAGCAGAGACGGACAACAGCGGTAGGCGCCAGAGTAACCAGACGGGTAATGGGGAGTGGTGGAAGGGCTCTGGTCGCTGGCGGTGCAACAACCTGACGTGCGGAGAAAGACGATTGAGGGGTACGATCAGCTTCATTGGTACGCGAAGATTTATTAGGCACGCATTTACGGTCATGTAATAGGATGTGATGAGATCCGGCGCAGTGTTTGCAATTTCGAGCAGCCCGACAAGAGGATGTCTTGTGATTGGATTGCAGACAATTAGCACAATAGCCATTGGACACAACAAACCGCAGGCGTTTTTGAAGAGGCATTCTCTTGAATTTGAGACATCTGTATAGTGGGTGGGAGCTGCGACAAAGACGGCATGCCAAACGGGTGGAAGGTGACGGATGACTTCTACTAGCAACGACGGAATGAGATGATGTCGTTGTTGGCTGAGGGTTAGTCGGCTCCTTACCAGTTGATGGACCTGGAGCAGACTGGTTCGGGGCTGCTACAGCTTCATCAATTTTGGTGAGCAACATCTCCTTCTCAACCTCTCCGTCAGACATCATATCATCGTCACTCTCAGGCATAACTACCACAGGAAAAATGTCGGAAGCAGACTCCATATCTAAACAAGTATTTACACGACATAGAAAAGGTATTTATTATTCGTTGTCGATTAATACTAACTTCGCAACTGGTCGTCGAACAATGCCTTGTTCCGTCCGAAGATCTACAACTCTAACGTGACCATCAGTTCCAGGATGGATCTGAACAACGCGACCTAGCTTCCACGAAGTAGGGGGTAATTGCTCATGACGGAGCACAACTAAATCATTTATTTGGATATCGCGCTGAGGATGTTTCCATTTATATCGCTTGTGCAATTCGACTAAATATTCCTCTTTCCAACGAATACAAAATTGATGAGTGAGAGCTTTTAACTTGCGATATCTATTGACCAAACTAAGAGGGGAATCGACTATTACTTCTTCAGGTGGCGAAAGAAGAGGAGAACCAATGAGGAAATGACCCGGGGTAAGTGCGACTGCATCAGTTTGATTATCATTTATAGGACAAAGGGGTCGGGAATTCAAGCAAGCCTCGATACGAACTAAAACAGTGGAAAGTTCCTCAAAGGTGTATTTAAATGTTTTTGCATGACGGCGAAAATGTTTTTTAAAACTTTTGACTGCAGCTTCCCACAGGCCTCCCATATGGGGAGCACCCGCTGGGATAAACTGCCAAGAAATCTCTTGATAACCTAACGAAGAACAAACTTTCTCACGACCCTCTTTAATGAAATTTCTGAAATTACTTTCAATTTCACGAGATGCACCGACGAAATTTGTCCCATTGTCTGAAAAAACTGTTTTAGGGCAACCACGACGACCAATAAACCTATAGAAGGCTGCCAGAAAAGACGCAGAAGATAAGTCAGTGGTGGCTTCTAAGTGAACTGCTTTAGTTGAAAAGCAGACGAAGACACATACATAACCTTTAGTAACTCGGCACGCCCTGCCCGTAAATGACTTCATATCAAAGGGTCCCGCGAAATCAACTCCTGTAGTGTGAAAGGGGCGAGTGACTACCGTTCGTTCCCGAGGCAGAGCAGCCATGATTTGATTACATGACCGCTTTTTCTCAAGGATACACGTCTTACAACGATTAATGACACAACGAACAAGATTTTTTAAGCGAGGAACCCAATACTCGATACGAAGTATACGAAGCATTAACTGATTTCCACCATGAATGGAAATGGCGTGCACGAATTCTGCAAGCAGGCGAACAAATCTACAAGAATATGGCAATACTATGGGATAGCGTTCAGTGTATGACAGTGTTGGGGACTTTGCTAAACGGCCATTAAGACGCATGACACCGTCTTGGTCCAAACGAGGGTTGAGTGGGAGGAGTGAACTTTTCGAAGGCAAAGGAGACTGGTCTAATAAACATTTATACTCCTCAGCAAAATACGCCTTTTGAGCAAGAATTGCTAGACGAAGCTTAACTGCTTTTATTTCGGAGGGATCTAATGTAGTAGAAGGGAATGTTCGACGACTTTGAGAGTGTGGACGACAATTATTGTAAAATCTAAAAACATAAGACAATACCCTCAAAGCCCTTCCAAGTGACGAAAAATTATCCAAAATATCTTGATAAGAGGAAAAGAATGCGAAATTACTTTTGACTGGACGAATTTCCAGATCAGTATCTATAGATGTGGTATCATTTATTTTCCATTGAGAGGAATCTGACAATAACCACTCAGGACCATGCCACCAAAGTGAAGAATTGGCTAAGTCCTGGGGCGAGATACCACGACTACCCAAATCAGCAGGGTTATCTTCGGATCTAACGTGGAACCATTGACCATTCCCTACATTTTCCTGAATTCGACATACTCGATTAGCTACGAAAGTTTTCCAAGTGGAAGGGGTTTTACGAAGCCATGAGAGGACTATAGTGGAATCGGTCCAACAATAAACTCTACTAACTGGAATTTGAATTTCCTGAACTACCGACTTTAGAAGCTCCGATGCTAATGTAGCCCCACAAAGTTCAAGGCGAGGCAATGATACCGATTTTATAGGTGCAACTTTGGTTTTGGAAGTTAAAAGATGAACATTAACTTTACCAAGTGGAGACTGAGTTCGCAAGTAAACTACCCCCGCATATGCCTTTTCCGAGGCATCAGAAAAGAGGTGTAGCTCAGTTATGTCTTCTGGACAATATTGAACCCAACGAGGGATATTAATCGAATTAACGGAAGAGTAATTTGCAATAAAAGACTCCCACGAGACTTTTGTATTGGTAGGCAAGTAATCATCCCAATCTATCTTGTCTAACCAAACTTGCTGCATAATAATTTTTGCGACAACAATTACAGGCGAAAGCCAACCTACGGGATCAAAAAGTTTGGCTATAATTGACAAGACTTCCCGTTTGGAGTATTGGGCCTTTGTTGGGATAGAGTCTACAACGAAAAAGAAAGTGTCGGAATGGGCATTCCAGCGAATTCCTAAGGGTTTGGAACTACTGGATTCTACAAATGAAAGGACCTGGGCATCAACGAGTTCGTTGGGAGAAAAACGAGATAAAATGGACTTGTGATTTGATGTCCACTTCCTCAGTTCAAACTTTGCAGAAGCTAAGGCTTCAACAAGCTGATCACGATAGGATAATGCGGTGTGAATATCGTGAGCGCCAGCAAGTACGTCGTCTACATACATACAATTGCGCAGAATATGCGCGGCGAGAGGATAATCGGACTGAGTGTCCTGAGCTAATTGCAGAAGAGTGCGAATGGCTAGGAAGGGCGCACAGTTTACCCCAAATGTGACCGTTTGCAACTCATAATCTTGAATAGGGTCTGAAGGAGACGATCTAAACAAAATTCGTTGAAATTGTGAATGTTTGGGATCAACACGAATTTGGCGATACATCTGAGTGATATCGCAGTTGAAAACAAATTTGAATAAACGCCATCGCAAAATTAAGAGCACTAAGTCTGCTTGAAGAGTTGGCCCAACATGGAGAAGGTCATTTAAGCTAACACCATTGGAAGTTTTATTTGAAGCGTTGAATACTACGCGAAGTTTTGTGGTCGGTTTTTCAGGATTGATTACAGGGTGATGAGGAAGGTAGCACACGAGAGAACTAGAAGCTTGAGGGGGCTGAACTGGACACATATGTCCCAACGACAAGTATTCTTGTAGAACTTGGTCATAAACTACTTTGACTGAAGGTCTTCGAAGAAGCGAATTTTCCGACCGACAAAACTGTTTTAAAACGTTACTACGAGAGTCCCCCAGTTGCAAAGTTTGCGGAAATTCGGATTTAAAGGGAAGCGTTACTACGTAACGTCCTTCCGAATCTCGCACGGTCGTGGCACGATAATTCTTCTCACAAAACATGTCCGATGGAGAAACGTGTTTCAATCTGGGAACTTCTTCGAGTTCCCAGAACCGGAGTAGTGTTTTGTTGAGAGATTCCTCCTCAGCTATATCCAACACAGTCGAAAAGACCTGGACTGAGGAAGAAGGCATGGGACCAGTCAGAATCCAGCCGAATATCGTGTTTTGGGCTAACAAGGAGTCCAGAATATTTCGACGCGTCCCTTCCCGCAAAATTTGTGGATACAAATCCGCCCCCAATAACAAATCAACAGGTCTAGAATCAAAGAGGTGGGAATCAGCGAAACGAAGATTAGGCAAGCGAGAAGTGATGTTTGAACTGAGGGAAAATGATGGAAGACTTCCAGAAATTTTTGGAAGAACAAATGCTAATGTCTCTACTACTAAGGAAGAATCGATTGGTGAACCAATGCGAAGAGGGCAATTTTTCTTTGAAGTGGCATAGGTAGAACCATTGACACCAGAAACAGTTGCATTAATGGACCGAGTTGGCAATTTAAGAACCTTTTGCAAATTTTCTGTAATAAACGAAGCCTCTGAACCGGGATCGATAAGAGCCCTAGCAGGATACGAAACTCCTAAATGAACAATGTCAACCATCGCAGTACCTAACAAAACGTTCCGATTTTGGGATGTATGGAACACTTGACTATTCATGGTTCTAGGATTAGCACCAGTGGATGTTGATGCGACATTATCAAGTCCTTGAGGAGGATTGGTATTGGTAAACGAGGGGAGTGAGGTAGGTGATCTAGAAGGAGCTGAAGTAGGCCTATGCAACATTGTATGATGGCGACCTTTGCAAATATTACAATTGTGGGTACTAGAGCAGTCTTTGACTGAATGTCCCACTGAAAGACAATTAAGACAACAACCCTGCTTTTTAGCGGCTTCAAATCTTTTTTCAAATGAAAGCGCCCTAAATTTAGGGCAAGAACGCAATGAATGAGATTCTTTGCGACAAAGTACACATACCGATTTCGACTTATCTTTGACCGAAGAAGTAGCAAGATTAGTTTTGACTCTACTTTTCGGAATTGAAATTGAAGAAGAACCTCTCATGTCCCTAAGGCAAGCTAATGTTTGGATTCGTTCTGTTAGGAACTTATCTAATTCATCCCACGAGGATAAAGAAGATTTATCTCTAATACTCTGTTCCCACAAAGTTGCAGTTAATTTAGGCAAACGCTGTTGACAAATAAATACCAAAATTGGATCCCAATGATCCGTGGCTACATCATAGACTGACATAGCAGAAATACAACTATTGATTCCACGCTGCAAAGTTTTCAAGTTAGAACTAGTCTCAGCTTCGAACACCGGAAGGTCGAATAGGAGCTTAAGATGGTTATGGACCAGAATGCGTTTATTATCATACGTATCTTTTAACGATTTCCAAGCTAAAGCGAAACTTCTATGGGTGAGCGGAAACTTTGCCACGATTTCCCTAGCCTCCCCCTTTGTTTTTTGTACCAAGTGACAAAGCCTCTCAATGTCACTTAGTCCAGCGTTATTAATGAACATGGCTGAGAAAAGATCCCGGAAAGTGGGCCACGACAAAAAGTCACCATGGAAAACCTCAATGTCGCAAGGTGGTAACTTGAGATTATGCATATTATTGGAAACGTATGGTGGTAGACTCCAATTACCAATGGAAATGTCCGAAGGGTTCTGAAAATCTAGATGAACAGGAGTGGACAAATGTGGAGAAATCGAATTATTGATAGACATATTGCCACCATTAGAAGCAGGTGGTTGACTAATGTTAGGCCTATTAGACCCACGAATCGAAGAATTGAGTTGTTGACTATTTTGAGATGGACGGTTTTGAGGCGTACTAACGAGCAAGGCAGATGGGGAAGCAGGGGAAGACTTTACTGACTTAAGCTCCTGCAATTTTTCATTAATTGTCGACAAACAAGCGACGTAGCTTTCGCAAGTAGTTTGATACTTTGCGTCAGCCGACGAAATGTCATTTGAACTAGTACCCTCTACGGTAATAAGATGATCCAGATACTTATCATAAGTATCCTTCACTTTATTCCACAAATCTTGAAGTTCCGTGTTACGAATCTCAAGATTGAAAACAGTGTGGTTTTCTGGCCTAATCAGATTAAAGCCAGCAATGAATTTGACAACATTGTCAGAAGCACGAATAAATTGTGTGACAGGAGTGACCGACATGATTTAAGACAAGAAAAAACCAAAAAGAATCGACAGAAAATTCAAAATTCTCAAGAAAATCACTTTTTTAACTATTTCAGAAAGTCAACTAGAACCGAATGTAGGGTACACGCGGTCTACTTTGCAGAAAAAGATCGGGAGAAATAAGCACGATGGCTAATAGCACCGAAAAGCGCACAAAAAAAGTACGAAAAATTTCGAAAAATCACAAGTTTGCGACAAAATAATGAGAAAATCGTCTATTACCGACAGTAGGGTGCACGTCACACTATGTGGTAAAAACGAATTTATCCAAAAAATATTTCGAAAACAAATTAGAATTGAATTTATAAATAAATATTTATAAATAATAGCAACAAAATATGTAAATAAAATGTCAATTTATAATATAAATATTATCAATAATGCCGATGGTAGGGTGCTTTATTCGAATAATATTACGAACAATCAATATTTAATCGCGACACGAAATTATATTCGAAAAAAATAACAAACAAAATTTTATTAAAAATTTATCAAAAAAATATTATTTTTTACACTGGTGCCCAAGGTGCGACAGCCAGCAACGAAAACGAATAAAAGAAAGGAAAACACAAGCAGCGTCGCGTCGGCAGAGCGATCAACGTATGTTAGTCAAACCACACACAAACCAACCAACGACAAGAGATTTGGAAAAAAAAGAAATAAATTGTTGCTAGCTTGTATGGATGCTGGAATTTTTGGGTATTTTTGTTGTTGCGATTAAACGACAAAAACCCAAACGACAAATGAGATTAGAAAATTGTTGGTAGTTTTTAGAATTGCAAAGAAAAGGGCACGATGGAGAATAGTAGTGTTGTTATTGTATTTTCTCACTAGTGGCTGACAATTTCAACGATTAAGGGAATGTGTGTATGTAATGTATGTAAGCCCTTAGGTAGAAATAATAAACAAACACTACAGAATCGATCACCGGCAAACAAATTAAAGCGATAGAATGCGAACAAATGCAAATTAGGCAGAAATTAAATTAGAATAATTTAGATTTTTGTAAATAATCACCGAATGTATTAAAATAAAAGCACAATATTGGGATTATTGGTTATTTTAATACGATTATTTAGCAAATTGTACGACGATAAGTGGACTGTATGATGGTTTTTATGTTATAACACACGCGTTAAGGCAATTGTAGGGCGACCAGTACGCGACGTAGGGAACAAATATCAAAAAATCACTTTTTTAAAACCGAAAAAAAATGCAAAACAACAACACTCGCGGTATGCTCAATATAAAAGAAACTGAACTACGTACCTTTTAGTAAATGATGTTGTTTGTGGATATTTTGGTTATTTGGATGATTTTTGATGTGGATGATGGTGAGATGATGCGCACTGATGAGGGGGGATGATGATGTTGATGATTTTTCTCCTTTGAAAATAGGGAAAGAAACCAAGATTAGCAACAACTTCAATATGCAGGTTATTGATCCGGCTCGATTGGATCAAAATGTTGGCGTGATACCAGTGTATTTGAAACCCAAAAAGAAAGAAAAATAAAAACAATTGGTGTATGTAAATTTGTTGTATGTTTATTTTCAAATCTTTATTGTAAAGTTGGTGGGTTTCAGAGAAACAAGACTTTACCTTTGGTGTGTGTTAACGACAAGAGCGAAAGAACAAGTGTAGTTGCAGGTGGGCAGAATAACGATAATAAGGCCGTGAACATCAACTACGACGCAGCATTGGAAAGCGCCCCTCTGCATCCGAACTATGCGAATAAAGCTTTCCAGGAGAGGTAGTAGAAAAGAGCGAACTCTCTCCTACAAAGAAGGCTCCTGGAAGAAGTGCAGAGAAGATTTCCCCATAGAGCTCGAACGAGCGGCCAATTAACGTAGTTAATTGGAATGCTGGGAAGGGGAAACAAAGTATCGAACGTATACATTGGCGTAACCAATATATCGAACTTATACAATTAGACATTTTCGATATTTCTTTTAAAAAAATCTACAGCTATCGATACTATCATTAATTTGTTATCACCATTAATTTGGAAATAAAAATGGCGCTTTTGTTTGACATTTTGCACAAGTACTTCACAGAATTATAATTAAAAAAAAAAAACTAAGTTACGTTGTTTTTTTATAAATGCACTTAAAACTAGAGAATAATTTTTCATGATGGAATCTCTCAAAGAAAACGCTTGCATTTGAATTAAAAATTGTGACAATGTTAAACGGCAAGCTTTTTATTTGAGAGATTCCATCATGAAAAATTATTTTCTAGTTTTAAGTGCATTTATGAATAAAACACTGTAACTTAATTTTTTTAATTATATTGTTACGAATGTAACTGATAGATTTAAGTTAATTTAGTTTAATTTCCGTTAATTTAAAAATTTGAATTGTAACGTAAAGTTTTATTACGCAGTTACTTTATTTAAGCAACAACAACAACTAACAACAAACATTGTTCCACAACATCCCATACGGGACAAGGGAGACTTCTCTCATATCAACGAGTGCACCCCGATTCATATTTAGCTCAATGATATGGGACCTACTGTTTATCGCCGAGTCCGAACGGCGTGTCTTAAGACACCACTTATGGAGAAGTTTTTCAAGGCTGAATACTCAGGAAATGTCGCCAACATTACTGAGGGGTATTTTGCCACCGTTGAAAAATGTTTGATGTTGCTTGGCCGGGGAATCGAACCCCGACCTTCTGCGTGCAAGGCGGGCGTGCATACCATTGCACCACGGTGGCACCCAACAACAACAACTACCATGTAGAAATCTCTTCATCATTCTAGTTCTTTACCTTTCATTAATGTGCTTTTATTTTGTTTTGCCATAGTCATGTAATTATTGTTTAGTTTGTCACTTCTTTATTTCTTGCATCTGTTTGTTGTTGTAGTTACGTCATTACTTTGTCCACTGTATTGATCATCCCCCATGTATGTGAGTCTTAGTGCGAATGTGCGTCTGTGTGTTCGTTGTACATATTCGAGGAGTTGCCAGACATTTTCTAGAGGACTCTCGAACAGGGAGACTTTGGGATATAAATACAGGGGAACTGGCAATGACGAGTTAGTTGTGTTTTAAGCGTTGAACTGAACAGATCGGTTAAATAAGAGCTGCGTGCTAACTAGAGACTTGCCGTGTGCTTTGTAATTAAAGTCGGTTCTGAATAAGTGTAATAAAGTAAATAAAGCATTGTAGAAACGTAATCTAAAACGAACCCTGTTTTATTTGGTACAAATCGTATCGGGGAATAAAACAACGTCTACACGGAGATTAGTTAAATCTAATTCCGTAACAATATTTTATTTTTAACTTGTTAGTAATAAAATTTGTTGACCACTGACCTTTTTTTTGACCAAAACCAAATTACAGTCAATTTAGGATGAAAATTTAGATAAAAACTTTAAATTGCCTGAAGTCGAGTGGTACCGTTATATGGGGGCTACACCAAAATCTGACACTTGTCCACAATTTTTGGTGGGGGAGTTTATGTACAATTGGGAGCTCCAAATGCCAAGTTACAGCCAATTCGGAATAAAAATAAAGACAAAATCGTCAAAGCACCTGAACTCGGGCGGTACCGGGGCAATAGGAAAAAATGGAACCATATTGGTTTTGGTTTCATATTCATGTATAGTCATCCAATGTTAACCCGTTGACTTCTAGAGTAAATTTGATAAATCGTGGGGCTTCAGGGTTCATTATACCCTCAGCATTTATGCTAACGAGGGTATATACACATTGATACGGGCAAAATGTGCCTCATCGAAATAATGGTTTTAGGCCCCAAGTCTATTTGGACGAAAACCGTTTTAGATAATTTGGAGTGGATTTAGCCATGTCCGTCCGTCTGTCTGACTAGCTGGTGCGCACGATAACTCTCGAACGGATTAACCGATTTGGTCCAAAATTTGACTTTCGTAATATTTTGTCCAAACTTAGCATACGTTTGAAGAAGGTACCTCCCCCACAAACGTTCAATATTTGTTCGCCAAAATTATGCGCACGATAACTCTCGAAGGGAAAAACTGATTTGGTCCATACTTTGCACATCGTAATATTTCTACCCGACATAGATAAAGTTCGAATATGGATTGACTATATCGGTTCACTCCTTCAGGTATCTCCCACACAACATTTCTGAAAAGTCCAGTTTAAGATCTCCTATCGAATCCTTTTGATTTTTGTTTTAACAACTTGTATTCGCGGCCCATTTACGACGGCGATGCATGTTTATTCAGAGACAAGTCCATACTTACTGAGAAAATGGCCTGAAAGATGTAAAAACCCGCTATGGCACCAAGTGTTGTGGTTGGAAGGCGCGGTAACTCCCGAACGGATAAACTAATTTGATCCAAAATTTGGCTATCGTAATATTTTTCCAAACGTTAAATCAAGTTCTAAGATGGGCCCTATCGGTCCACTTCTTTGGGTACCTCCCCCACAAACGTTCAAAACTTTTCGCTAAAATGGTGCGCACGATACCTCTCGAAGGCAGTTACCGATTTGGTTCATATTTTGGACATCATAGATCAGGTTAGAATATGGACTATATTGTATGTCAACTCCTGAGGGTACCTCCCACAACAAATTTCGGAAAAGTGCAGGCTGGGATCACCTCTCGAATCTTTTTGATTTTTCTTGCAACAGGTTGCACTCAATGCTATTACGATGGTACATGTTTTTTCAGTGGCAAGTCCACAGTTCTTGAAAAATAGACCCGAAAACTATATAAAACCCCTATGGCCAGCATGTGTAGTGGCTGGTGTGCACGAAAACTTTGGAACCGAATACTGCGTTGGTCCACACTTTGCATATCGTAATATTTCTTCGAATATTAGATAAAATTGGAAGGTGGTGCTTATGGGTCCACTTCTTCTGGTACCCTCCCCTCGCTAAAATGATAAGCGCAATATCTCAAACACGGAGCAGCCGATTTCGTCCAAACTTTGGATCTCGAAATATTTTGTCCAACCTAGTTTATGTTCAAAAGTGGGCCCTATCGGCCCATTCCTTAGGGTACCAACTATGCAAATGATCATCATTTTTGTTTAAGTCCGGTTAAGGGACTGTGCGAGAATCCTCTGACAATTTTTACCGAATGTACTCCTAGTAGCCCTGTTTACAGCGATATGATGGTTTTCGTGGGTAAGTCCATGTTTCCTGTCATAATAGTCCTATCGAGAGGAATGATTTCCAAAAAAGGACACACTACATCTCCCACGAAACTTTTGAGATTTTATCCTAATCCATATACTTGAAGACCCCCTAAATACATAAGTTTTTTTTGGCTGAGGCAGGCTGAGGGTATACCTCTGTCGGCAAAGCCAACTGATACTTTTTTACTTGTTTTTATTTGCCAGTACCAGCACCTCTCTGGAGCAGTGATTGGAATATTTTCTGAACCCTTGCCAATCAGCATTTCCGTGATTCAGAAAAATACTGCGGTCAGAGGTTATGAAGTCGGGTGGTCTGTTAACAGATACGATGATAGAAAGATGATCTGAGACAAGGGAAATTACGGGTTGCCAGGACATGTCCTTAATTAGACCGTGTACCATGTCGGGCGAGTTGTACCAATATTCTTTTATCCTCGTATTAGCGTCAGTCTCGCACTTTACTGCTACCCCAATACATTACATGTATAGCTCACTAGAGTCAAGCTTGAGCGAGATATGCCTGTATGGACAGACAGGCGTAAAAGGATGGCACCATGATGTTTATTCGACTCATAAAGTCAACAATTTCGCTGGCTTTGTTGCGGAGACCGTTGCAACTGACCTGCAGGAACGATGGATTTCGCTGGCTTTGTTTCGGAAACCGTTGCAATTGAAGGAACAATGTTTTTCAGGGCCGGTGAAGAATATCATGTGGTGTAAAATGTTGCGTTTGTTTTTCTTGCGGAGACTGTGGGGATGTTTCGTATTCTGATGACAACGATGAATCCGACAACGAAGATGGAGACACACAGGGAGACGTTCTGCCGCAGCAAGTTCCAACAGAACTCGTAGAACTCCTGGATATGGATAAGACCAGGTGGTCGATAGAACATAACCATTGTCCGAGATTCTTCCCTGCACGGCATGGAGTAACAAAGCTCCAGAATATATTCGCGCTTCCATGGCGAACAAATATACGAACACAATCACATAATTGTTGAGGTGACGGCCCCTGGTCGAAGATTGCTCCGAGTCAATTCGTTGCATAGAACCGGCCGCCGCATAGTGTTGCCGCGTCCATACAAAAGTGGACACAAATTACTTCTATTTGTGTCCACTTTTGACCTAGGTTGATGATTTTTTGCTCAAGTACTTTTATGGCATAGCAATGAAAAATTTAAATTTAGGTCCATATCGGTCCCCCCACAAATATATTTTCTTAGGTCCCTGAGTAGTTTTACCGATTTTCACAAAAATAGCTTCAGATTTGGAATGTGTGCCGTGCGATTGAAGATCACAATCGAAATAATGGTTTTAGACCCCAAGTATGTTTGAACATAATCCGTTTCAGACAATTTGGAATCGGGTCACAATAACTCTGAACTGATCAACTAATTTGGTTCCAAATTGGGTTATGTTTATCCTTTCTTTCAAGCACCTCCTCGGCAAAAGTAAAAATATAAGCGCTATAATGCAAATCAAGGTTATTAGTAAAACGTCCGTATATATTCGGAACATCAATAATAGTTAAGATAAATCCCTTAAAGTTTCTACAGATTTGTCGGAAGATCGTACTTCCATAAAAGTACATACAGTTTTGAAACCCATAATTTTACATAAGTACAAAGATGACTAGCTTCGATTTCGATGTGTGTTTAGAAGAACTGTCACAGCGGGCAAGGTTTGCACCAAAACGGGTACTCCCTTCGAGAGTTATCTGGCAGCGCACTAGCCATGTTAGTTGGTGGTCTTTGTTTTCTACAGCTGACAAATTTAAAATGCCCCCATTAAGGTAACATACTGCAATTGATACAGCTTAAAATACATTCTATATGCTTATCAGATATTTATTTGATAACTTTACTAATATGTATTTAGAATGACACACAATTCACCCAGAGTAAGGTCAGTTTCGAATTTACAATGTTTTCAATTATCGAACTAAAAAGCAAAAGTGTTTCCTATTTATATTGTCAACGTTGAACTCAAATTCAATTGCCTACCGTACATACACACGCAATAAAATTGTGTCACAGTCGTGTTTTGAATAAACTTCCCGAAAAAAAGACACAGAAATGGGGGTACACAACACCAATAAAGAGTAGTTCGCTGTTCGTGCTTTTTTGGAAATAATGTGCGAAGATTTGCCAATATGACTGATGATAAAGCAACGTGTTGATAATGTTCAGCAAACGTTTGAAGAACGGAAATTAATAAGTTTTTTTCGGAAGGTGGTTTGGGAAAAGAAGAATGGTAGTATGTAAAAGAAATTGGAATTCATTCAGAAACTAACAACAAAAAATAATCAGCTTTGGCTAAGACACACGAAAGGTAATGATAGGACAAGGGAGCTTCAACAGTTTGGCACCCACATTTGAAATAAGCTAAACGAAATTGTATGGTGAAAAGACAAAAATATAATAATTAACGAGGGTTGTATGGAAATTAGTGTTTGATTAAGGTAGATGCTACAAGTAGTGAGCTTACATGTGTCGATCATTCACCAATAAGAACGATTAAAACTTGAGCATCGCGTCCTATAAAAATATCCTACTATGATAAACAAAGGAAGGGAAAAAAACCCTCTAAAGTTGAGGACCTCCGCAAACGTTTAATCTGAGTCTGGAATGTTCGAACTCTTTATAGAATAGGTGCAGCCTACGCACTGAAAAAAGCGACGGCACAACCTTCTTCATTGACTTCTGAGTGAAGACTAAATGGTGGTTGTTTTGTTGTTATTCTCGTGTGCCCCTTTTTGCCTGATGCTGATATAAAGCTCTAGTTTGGTTGCTAATTTGTAGTTAGTCGTTTGGTCTCCAGTTTTACTCCGGTGTATGAACGACTTGCGAAAGTAAATGGTGGTCTTAGATGAATTTAAAAATCCGATTTGTAGCGTAAAGAATTAAGAATTTACTTTATTTGAATCAAATTTTCAACAACAACTACTGTATAGAATTTTACTCATTGTTTTCCATGTTTGTTTTGTTATTGTTTTTATTTTTTAAAAAATATCGAAAATGTTCGGAAAATGTTTGAGAACGATAATTCTTAAAGGTACTGATTTGATCTATACTTTACTTACTTACATAGCTGGCCCATTACAGAACATTTGTTCCATAGGCCGAACTAAGAAAAAATCTCCATTTCGCTTTCTAGAATACCGCGCCTTTTCATATCTTCATCCACTCGTTTGTTCCATCTATTACTTGGCCTGCCAATTCTGCGTGCACCGCCAAACGGCCCGTATTTATACGTCTTTTGGCGGCTTTATCCTCGCTCATTCTTATGACATGGCCTAGCTAACGCAATCGTTGTACCTCGATACATTTAAGTCGTTGTATAGCAGATAGAGCTCGTGGTTTATGCGACGCCGATATTCACCGTCAACGCAGATTGGTCCGTAGATCTTTCGAAGAATTTTTCTCTCAAACACGCCAAGCACTGCCATGTCTGCTTGCGCAAGTACCCAGGCTTCGGAACCATACATCAGCACGGGTAGTATCAGGGTTTTGTAGAGCGTTATTTTTGTTTGACGAGACGTGGCTTTGTTTTTAAACAGCTTGCTAAAGCCAAAATAGCATCTGTTGGCCAATACAATTCTTCTTTTTATTTCACAACTGATGTCGTTTGTTGTGTTTACGGCGGTGCAGAGGTAGACGAAGTCTTTTGCTACCTCAATATTATAGGAACCAACTTCAACAGTTGGTCCGAGCTCAATGGACGCATTGCGCGTCTACACCATCGACTTGGTCTTCCCCCAGTTTACCGCTAGACCCACTTTAGCAGAATCTCTTTCGACCTTCATAAAGGTATGTGTTACTTCTTTTACTGATCGTCCCATGATGTCTATATCATCACCATAAGCAAGTAACATGTGGCTATTGGTGTAGATTGTGCCACTTCTTTTGACGTTTGCCTCCCGAATAACCTTTTCCAGCAGAATGTTGAAGAGATCACACGAGAGGCTGTCTCCTTGCCTGAAACCTCTTTTGGTACAAATCTCTTCGGAGAGGTTCTTTCCTATTTTAACTGAGGATCTCGTGTCAGTTAAAGTCATTTTACAAAGCCGAATGAGCTTTGCGGGGATACCATATTCAGACATGGCCTGGAATACCTTTGAACGTAGTGGACTGTCGAAGGCTGGTTTATAATCGACAAAAAGGTGGTAGGTGTCGATCTCTTCTACAGGCTTTGCCGAAGGATAAATATCTGGTCAATGGTGGACTTGCTAGGTCTAAAGCCGCATTGGTATGGCCCAATCATCTCGTTGATCATAGTCGTTCGAGCAATATCCCTGAAACGATCTTGTAGGCAATCGGGAGTAGACTTATGCCCCTATAGTTAGAGCATACAGCCTTATCTACTTACTTGGGCGGGGCACAGAATACTCAGGTTCCAATCGTCGCGTTATCGTTCTTCCTGCCAGAGGGTGCTAACTAGCTGATGAATACACCTTATCAGCGTGTCGCCTCCGGGTTTGAACAGCTCGGCTGGTAAGCCATCGGCTCCTGCTGCCTTATTATTCTTCAGCCGATTTATTGCTGTCTTTACCACATCTTGGCTGGGCGGTATACATTTAATACCATCTTCTGGGATTGGATCTGTGGAATCATCGTCTCCGCTACTATTGGATACCAGCAGATTGGAGAAATGTTCCTTCCATATCCTGATGACGCTATCTGTATCTGTTACCAGATTACCTTGCTGGTCTCTACAGGAGGATGTGCCTGTACCAAATCCATCTGTTTGATGTTTCACTCTTTGGTAGAATTTTCGGACTTCATTCTGGCTCCTGTACATCTCGATTTTTTCACACTGCCGCTTTCCATTTCTCTCTTTTTCTTGCGGAAAAGCGAGTTTCTCTTCTCTCATTTTCTCCCGTTATCTCCCGTGCACTCCGCGTTGCTGCTGATTGTAAAGTAGCTATATATGCCGCAGTTCGGTAGCAGCACGACACTTCTGGTCATACCATGGATTCCTTGGTGGAGGTCTCTGGTATCCAAGTATGGATTTTGCGGCTGTTAGCATGGAGTGTTTCGGGACAAGGAGTGCTCTCATTAAGCAATTGGGCTAGTTGAGTGGAATATGCTGTGGCTATCTGTTGTGTTTGCAGCCTATCGATGTCCAACTTCCGTGTTGTGTCTCTTCGTGCTTTATTTGAAACGTTTAGACGGGTACGTACCTTTGCTGCAAGAAGGTAGTGGTCCGAATCAATGTTTGCGCCTCGGAACGATGGTACATCCAACACGCTCGATGAATGTCTTCCATCTATCACAACACGATCAATTTGATTACTTGTTCATTGATCTGGAGGCAGCCAGGTGCCCTTATGAATATCGAGATGATTAAATCTGGTACTGATAACTACCATGTTTTTTGCAGCTTCAAAGTCTATCAGCCTCATACCGTTGTCAGATGTTTTACTGTGGAGACTGAAATTCTCGACTGTTGGGCCAAATATATTCTCCTTTCCAATTTTGGCATTAAAATCGCCTAGAAAATTTTAATGTCATGGGCAGAGCAACGGTCATAATTTTCTTCTAAGCGCTCGTAAAATATACCTTTGGTCTGTTCGTCCTTGTCTTCAGTGGGAGCATGAGCGCAAATAAAACTGATGTTGAAAAATTTTGCTTTTAATCGAATGGCAGCGAGACTTTTATTCACTAGGGTGAAGCAAATCCGCAACCGAAATCATGCTTTATGTCATGGCAGCTATAATACAGTGCGTCACCTTAAGGTGTTGTTGTGACGCCTTTCCCGTTCCATCGTACTTCAGTAATATCGGCCTTGTACTTTTCAAGTACATCTGCCAATGCGTAAACTGCATCTTCCCTATAAAGAGTGCGAACATTCCAGGTGCATATTCGCAGACCATGGTCCTTAAAACGTTTGCGGGGTTCGTTAACTTTAGAGGGGTTTGTTTTTCTTTTCTTTCGTTTTTTCATAGTAGGCAGTTTTTTATAGGGGAGGGTTACTAACCCGACGCCCAAACCCAAGTTTTTAACGTTCTTATGGGAGAACGCGCGGCACATGTTAGCTCACTAGCTTTAACGGGTGTTAAAGGTAGTTCCCCAGGTGACACCACGGGGAGGTCAGTGCCCACTTGAGAAGAAAGAGGGAAGAAGATAAATCCTGGGCTTTGCCATATTAAAGCCGGTCAGGACCGTTCCTTGGTATCTTTCATCCCCTACGTCACCCAGCAGATATTCTTTACAGAAGCGAAATATTTGTTATTTATTTTTGATTTAAAATATGTTTTGACAGCAAATGAATACATCAGTTGGTATTATTGTATCTCGTTCTTTCTTGCACCATGGTTTTAACCATTGCTTTGCTGTTAATTTGCCAAAAATACGCTTGAAAATAAATGTAAATCGATTTGATTGTGAATTAAAAAATTTCTATACAACTTTCAAAAATTCACATATCGACACCTCCAAAAAATAGTATGCTAAGTCTAAAAAGTGAGTTTTGCAGGAGAAGCTCTCAAAGTTTGGAAATTTTTTTGAACTTCAGTACTATGCTAAGTCAATATTTGTTTATAACTTTTGTTCGGATTGACCGATCATTACCAAAATTAGACAGAATTTAAGTTAAAGGACGTTCGACACCTCCAAATAATAGTTTGCTAATTCTGAAAAGCGTGTTTTGCAGGACAAGCTCTTAAAGTTTGGAAATTTCTTTGACCTTCAGTACTATGCTAAGGAAATATTTGTTTATAACTTCTGTTCGGATTGTCCGATCATTACCAAAATTTGACAGAATTTAAGTAAAAGGATGTTAAATATAGAAATGTAAAGAACTTGAAAACATGCTAAGTCGACTTAGCATACTATTGTTTGGAGGCGTCGATATATAATTTTCGCCAAAAAACTATCCAAGAAGTGTCACGGTATACTCCAAACGCGAAGCTTTCTTCAAAAAATATTTTTGCAATTTTTTCGCAGATTTTCGCAATTTTTTTTTTTGGTTTTATCCTTTTCTGCCATGAGACCTTTCCGAATTGGTGAGAATTGTCAAATTTTTCCAATTCAGCGGTTCTTGACTTATCAGCGTAGTAAGTAACATCATCCCTTTTTAGATATATAGATTTTTATTTTATTTATTTTTTTTTTTTTTTTGTTACCAAGCGTACATAACATGTAAGCGAAATTAAGCGCTAATGCCTTTTTGGAAATGCTGTTTACAATATGGCAAAATTAAATTATTCTCCATCTTTTGTTGGAGCGAACAACCAAAACAGTTTTAACAACAATAGATGCATTTCCGAGAACATTTGAACATTTTTATTATTTCTCTTCGCAATAAATACACACAATAATACAAAAGAATCCAAGAAAAATAAAGTGCAACATACACGCATATAAAATAACATACATGACATGGTGTACAATGTTGTGTTCGAAATTCTTTTCCCCAGGAACCGTCAAGAGTGGCAATAAACTACATTTCTAGCTGTCGCCATCCATGTTCAACACACAATATTTGCATTTATTAAATATTTCCATGGTACAAGCCAATGCCAGTTGAAAACGGATGAAGAAGAAGCAAATTTAATGAAACTATAGTAGGGAGAAATATGCGACACAAAAATTGTGTAAATAGTTTAAAATAGCATTAATGTATCATCGTCAGTTTAAATTATGTTATCCTTTAATTCAAAGTGTCTTAAATTGTCATGGTGGGTACTATTAAAAGGAATGATTAAATCAAACATTAACAATTACATTAGGGTGATTATTTATCGCCTTTTTTTCTCAAAAACAAGTAAGAATGGCCTTAAGTTAGGCCGGGCCGAACTTGTTATACCCTCCACCACGAGTTGTATTAAAGTAAAATGAAACAATTAGTTTCCTTTCGTTACTGAAGAAGACTAATTACCAAATTTCAGCAAATTTCGTCAATCTATACCGACAAATTCCTGCGGAGATTAATTACCAAATTTCCCATATTTTGGTAAGACGATGTGGCTAAAACTTAAAAAGTTACAAAAAATCAAAAGGAATGCTTCTTTGGGGGATAAAGGAAGACGTGAACCTATACTAATAACTTTTTTCGGGATTACTTTATAACCCCCTAGAAGACTAAATAACAAAATTCAGTCATTTCGGTGGGATATTGACGTCACAAACTTTAGAGTTACGAAAATCGTAAGGTACCGTTCTATGGGGCTATATTAAGGCCTGGACCTATACCGACAAATTTCATATGGAAAGTTTTATACCCCAAATGAAGACTAAACACCAAAATTAAGTCAATTCGGTGGAATATTGAGGAAACAACCTTAAAAAAAACGAAAATCGGGAGGTTCTGTTCAATGGAGGCTGTATGAAGGCGTGGACCTATACCGACAAATTTCATATGGAAAGTTGTATACCCCAAATGAAGACGACTTTGATTATTGTGGCCATAACATTAAAAATACCGAAATTCGGGAGGTACCGTTTTATGGGGGAAAGTTTCTGGGGGGAAAATTGTATACCAACAACAAAGACAAAGTACAAAATTTCAGCCATTTCGGAGGAATATTGAGGCCACAACCTTCAAAATACCGAAAATCGGGAGGTACCAGCCTATTGAGGCTATATAAAGGCGTAGACTTATATCGACAAATTTCATATGGGTAGTTTTATACCACAAATGATGACTAAACACCAAATTTCAGCCAATTCGGAGGAATATTGAGGCAACAACCTTAAAAAAACCGAAAATCGGGAGGATCTGTTCAATGGAGGCTTTATGAAGGCGTGGACATATACCGACAAATTTCATATGGGAAGTTTTATACCCCAAGTGAAGACTAAATATCAAATTTCTGCTATTTCTGTGGAATATTGAGGCCAGAACCTCAAAATACCAAAAATCGGGAGGTACCGTTCTATGGGGGCTATATCAAGGCGTGGACCTATACCGACAAACTTCTGGGGGAAAGTTTTATACCTCCAGCGAAGTCTAAATACTAAAAACTTTAACAACTTCGGAGGAATATTGAGGCCACAACTTTCATAATACCGAAAATCGGGAGGTACCGTTCTATGGGGGGCTAAATGAAGGCGTGGACCCATACCAACAAAATTCTGGGGAAAGTTTTATACCACCAACGAACACTTAATACCAAATTTCAGTCATTTCGGTGTGATAATGAAGCTAAAACTTTAAAAATACCGAAAATCGGGTGGTGCCGTTATATGGGGGCTATATCAAAACGTGGACAGATATAGCCTAATTGCAATACCAAACATCTTAGGAGTAATTGAAACTTCTATACCAAATTACAAAGTTCTATCTTAAAAGTTGCGAGCTGTATCTTGATTTCAACAGACGGACGGACATGGTTATATCGACAAATTTGTCCACACTTGAGAGCATTGAAATCCAAATCCATCTCCGTCAGAAATCCACAAGGCTATGTACAAGGAAGTTGGTCGGGGTAAAGTATTACTTGGTAAGCTTACTTTACGTGGAGAAGTAGATCGCGTTGTTCTCGTTGTCATGGCAAATGAGCTCCATGGGTCGACAAAAGCATAAAACATCGAGTACTCCTTTGTGCAGGATGTGATGGGCAATTATGCTCAATTTAAATCAGCCTTCAACAAGACTGATATTAAGGAAAGAGACAGCTGTAAAGACAACATGGAGTTTCTCTGCCGGCACTTCACTGAAAAGAGTGAATCACTTTTGTAAAGTTTAAGCAGATCCCAATCATATGAAATGCACGGTGGAACTCTTGTGACATTCTAGGCCTTTTTAACATCAGCCTTTAGCCTATATACCCTCTATACATACACATGTATACGACCAAAAATGTGCCTCATCGAAATAATGGTTTTATACCCTAGACAGACGGCAGCGTTAATTTGCAGTAACTGCCTTAATTCAATTTAATTCGTGCATTATACACATTTTTAATGCACAAAATCAAACTGAATTTAAACTGAATTCAGTTATTTCAATATGACAATGCTGTAAGGGAGAGCCCACATTCATGTAAGAGAGAGAGAGAGAGACTGACGTCATAGGTGTCGTGTTAATGGCATAGACTAATAAATTTATAGACATTTATTTGCTCTCAGCATTTATCTTCGAATTTTTCGAAAACTGGTAGATGGCGTTAGTAGATTTATTTAAAGTTACTATAGATTTTAAACTATTTATTCTGATAAAAGACAAAATATGGATAATCTTTGGCCAGATCAACATCCTCATATAAACAAATCCAAAAAAAATATTGTAATTTGCCTCAAAACATTGTGCAATTGTGTGAAAATATTAGGTACTTTGCATACCGGCGACACCTACAAAAAAGAAGCACACTACAATTCTCTTTGTCTATGAATTTATTAGTCTATGTTAATGGTGTCGTCGCGCAATGCGTCCATAGAGATCGGGCCAACTGTTGACGTTGGTTCCTATAATTTTGAGGTAGTAAGGTATTTCAGTTGTGAAATAAGAAGAAGAATGGTGTTGGCCAACAGATGCTACTTCGGGCTGAGTAAGCAGTTTAGGAATAAAGCCACATCTCGTCAAACAAAAAACAGCGCTTTACAAAACACTGATACTACCCGTGCTGATGTATGGTTCAGAAGTCTGGGTGCACGCAAAGAAGAGATAATGCAGGAGCAATCATATTCTGAGAACAAAATAGTGTATTTTAAAATTCTGAAATAAAATCTTCAAAATACCTGAAATCGGGAGGTATCGTGACATGAGAGTTATACCTAAACCTGGACCCAGGACTAAAATTTTTGGCGCAGAGGGTTTTTGACCATTGGGAACCCCAAATACCAAAGTACAACCAAGTGGGGCCGAATATGTAGATAAAAGCGTCAAAAAACCTGAAATCGGGTTGTACCGCTACATGGGGGCTATTGGAAAAACTTGACCCATATTGATGATTTTTTGGCTAAAGTATTTTTTACTTATTTTTAGCATATACTGAAAAAATCAGATTGATCCGACGATTATAATTATTTTTGTCGCGCCTTCCCATACAAGTGGGACCACTGTGCAATCTGCGTTGACGGTGAATATGGACGTCGTATGAACCACGAGCTGTATCTACTATACAACGACATCAGTATAGATAAACGTATCGAGATGCAGGGATTGCGTTGGCTCGGCCATATCATAAGAATGAGAGATGATGACCCCGCTAAAAAGGCGTATAAATTTGGCCCGCATGGCGGTGCACGCAAAATTGGCAGGCCTAAGCTTAGATGGAGCATATTGGTGTATATATTTTGAGTATCGTAATATTTTGCCCAAACTCCTTTAGGCACCTCCCACACAATATTCGGAAGAAGTAAAGTTTAAGAGCTAATCTCGAATCGTATTGAAATTGTTTTCAACAGGTTACCCCTTTACGAGTTTCTGAAGCTTTGCACATCATATTGTTTCATCTAGTCCTGTATCAGGTTGGAATATGCACTATATTCTACTACTTCTGGTACCTCCCACACAAAAGTTTAATATATAAACGACAACTCTCCAAGGGAACGATCGATTTGGTCTAAACTTTGCACATCGTATTATTCCTCCCAGATCGGGTTCGAATGTGGACTATGTTGTTACACTCCACAATGGTCCAAATCCAAATTTTCTGGCCAAAACTATTTCAACGTCCATTTTGTATTGAAATTAATTATTATTTATAATAAACTAGCAAAATACCCGCTACTTCGTATGCGGAAAGGAATAAACAATATTTCATATGGAAATGGTGATGTATGAAAATTTTGTTGTTAATTGATACTTGATTTCATTTAAGTACTATTCGTACCACTTTAGTCTGAATTTCCAAAAAAAAAAAAAAAAAAACGGTATACCTCACCACAAAACATCAACAGCTGTCAATTCATTTAAGGTATTTCAATTAAGGGATAAAAACCTTCTTGTAAAAAAAATTGTCACATATCTCTAATTTAATTACTTAATTTCAGTAAGTTACTTCGCGTTCACATAAAACCAATGGTACAATATATAATACAACTTTTCAAATCCTGGACCTTATCTAAAATTTAACAGTTTTTGCACTCCTTGTTCACCTAATGCCTATGGCATTACATGTAGAAACATGTCATACGTTTTAAATTCGAATTTTCATAACGATTTTAATGAAATCCCAAATCTCAAAGCACTGGATTTAACCGTTCACTCAATATTAATACTAAAAATTTTAGTAATATTTAGTACTTCTAGTACACTTAATTTTTATTACCCTTTGGAACTTGTATTACACTAATATTATAATTCCAAATTACATAATTTCAGTTTTATTCTCACACGCAATACCAAAATGGTATCAACGCTATATACCAACCGGGATTCTCATTTCCAGCTCTATCTGTTTCCCCAGATACAATTTTCATATACATACGTACGAATTTCCAAAATCTCCTCCTTAGATTTCAAAATTCTATCTCATCCTCATTACACAATAACAAACTATACCAAATTCTGTACCATTCAGTAATTTCCTTAAGTCCAAATTTCAGGATTCCAGCTCTTTCTCACAAATCCAAACTGTACCAAATTTGGTACCAGTTAGTACTCATAAGTACGAATTTACAAAACCTCCTCCTTATCTCCACTCTATACGCCAACTGCTATCCCAAAGTTCCAGCTCAACTCCTTTAGTACTTATTGTATTTCCAAAACCTCAACCATACACCTCTACCTTCTCGATATTAAAACCCCACATACGAAAAGGGACTCTAATACCAAATTTTAAAATTCCAGCGCTATCCGTACACCAAATACCAGATTTAGAACGATTTAGTAGTGTTCGTATATTTATGGTACATACATATTTCCCAAACCACCTCCATATACCAACGCTACACTCCAGCTCTATCCGTACATCTAATAACAAATTGACTACGATTTAGTACTTTTCGTATACTTATGGAACTTATTTCCACAAGCACATCCCTACGCACCAACAGCGACTTTAATACCAAATTTTCGAATCCCAATTCTATTCCTTAACACAACATCAAAGTTAGCAATATTTAGTATGCTTACATAAGCACTAATTTCCGAAATTTCTTTCTTATCTCCATTCTACACACCAACACTAATACTAAAATTCAAAATTCCAGTTCCTTAGTTTAGCAAATACCAAACGGTTCCAAATTTAGTTCCACTTATAACTTTTCATACACACAAGTACGAATTTCCGAAACTACCTCCATATAATAATCCCACTGTTAATTCCAAATTTAAGGATTCCAGCTCTATGCGATCACACACATCCAAAATGTACCAAATTTAGTAAACATAAGTACGAATTTCCAAAACTTCCTCCATATCTCTATCCTACACCGCAAAAGTAATCTTAATTCCAAATTTCGGGATCCGAGCTCTATTCTTTCATCCAAATTGAAATTGTACCCCCATTTACTACCAAATTTTACTTTTCGTACACAAAGATAAGTTTCCAAAACTACATCCATATCTCTATCCTACACTTCATGTGTAATTTTAGGTATTAATTTCATGATTCCAGCGGTATTCGTTCACCCAACTCCAAAATGTACCAAATTTAGAACCATGTACCATATAGTTCAGAAAGGAACGATTCCAAAACTTTTTTCATATTTCAATCCTTCGCTCCAACAGTAATCTTAATTCCCAATTTCAGGGTTCTAGCTCTATCCGTTCACCCAAATTCAAATTGTACCAAATTTAGTACCATTTCCTACATCCCAATATGAATTTTAAAAACTTCCTCCATATTTCAATATGACACTCCAACAATGATCTTAATTCCAAATTTTAGAACTCCAACTCTGTTCGTTCACCCAAATCCAAATTGTACCACATTTAATCCCATTTAGTAGCTTTAATACACATAGGTACGATTTTCCTAAACCTCATTCTTATACTCCAACTGTAATCATTGTTCCAAATTTCAGGTTTCCTGTTCTATCAGTTCTCACAAATCCAAATTGTATCAAATTTAGTACCATTTAGTACTTTTCGTACAAATAAGTACGAATGGACTAAACTACCTCAATCCTATACTGCAACAGAAATCTTAATTCCAAATTTTATCATTGTATCACTATCTCTGTAACCAAATCCAAATTGTACCAAATTTGGTACTTTTCGTACACATAAGTACGAATTTCCAAAACTACCTCAATCCTACACTCCATCAGTAACCTTAATTCGAAATTTCAGGTTTCCATGTCTATCTAAATCCAAATTGTACCAAATTTGGTACATTTAGTACTTTCCGTTCCCATAAGTATGAATTTCCAAAACTACCTCAATCCTTCACTCCATCAGTAATCTTAATTCCAAATTTCAGGTTTCTATGTCTATCTAAATCCAAATTGTACCAAATTTGGTACCATTTAGTACTTTTCGTACACATAAGTATGAATTTCCAAGTCTAACTCAATCCTACACTCCAAAAGTAATTAAATTCCAAATTTCAGGATTCCAGCTCTATCCGTTCACCCAAATCCAAATTGTACCAAATTTAGTACATTTATTACTTTCCGTACCCATAAGTACGAATTTCCAAAACTTCCTCAATCCTACACTCCATCAGTAACCTTAATTCGAAATTTCAGAATTCCAACTCTATCCGTTCAACTATATTTAAATTGTACCAAATTTAGTACCATTTAGTACTTTCCGTACCCATAAGTACGAATTTCCAAGACTAACTCAATCCTACACTCCAAAAGTAATTAAATTCCAAATTTCAGGATTCCAGCTCTATCGGTTCACCCAAATCCAATTTGTACCAAATTTAGTACCGTTTACTACTTTTCGTACCCATAAGTAAGAATTTCCAAAACTACCTCAATCCTTCACTCCATCAGTAATATTAATTCCAAATTTCAGATTTCCATGTCTATCTAAATCCAAATTGTACCAAATTTGGTACCATTTAGTACTTTTCGTAAACATAAGTATGAATTCCAAAACTACCCCCATATCTCAATCATACACTGCAATGGTAATCTAAATTCCAAATTTCAGGTTTTCAGCTCTATCCGTTCACCCAAATCCAAATTGTACCAAATTTAGTACCATTTAGTACTACTCGTACACATAAGTACGAACTTCCAAAATCATTTCCTTATATAAACACCACTTCCCAACCTTGATTCCCATACCAAATATGAAGATTGTAGCTATATCCGCTCAAAATATACAATTGGTACCAAATTTAGTAACTTTTCGTACACTTATAGGTCGAATTTCCAAAACCCCTTTGGTACATCTTTCTTACTCTCCATCAGTTACCCTCATTCCAAATTTCAGAATTCTAGCTCTTCCCGTTTGCCTAATACAAAGGGTACCATATTTAGTATCTTTTAGTACTTTTCGTACCCTTCTAGGTCGAATTTCCAAAAACCCAGCCTTATCTCACCCCTACACACCGACAGCAACCCACAGTCAAAATTTCAGCTTTCTAGCTTCAGCGGTTTCGTCTGGGCGATGATATGTCAGTCACTCAGTAACTCAGTCACTCACTCACTAAGCTCTTTTATATATATACTAGCAAAATGCCCGCTACTTCGTATGCGGAAAAGAAATAATATACAAATAAACAATATTTAATAAGGTGAACACTAAAAATTTTGATATTTGATATTTAATTTTATTTAAGTACGGTTCGTACGCCTTTTGTTCAAATTTTAAAAAAGACCTTATCTCATCTCTGCACTTTAACAGCGGACTACATTTTAAATTCCAGTCAATATATAATTAGAAAATTATTTTGAAAATTTTATCCACATTTTTTATCCCCATTTTTCAACCGAATTGTGGAATTTGTGATATCAAAATAAAGAAAACCTTTATTCAAAAGATGTTACCCTATATTTCAGTTAGTTTTTGAGACATTTTATTTTATGCCTTTTTATTCTCAGGGTGTAAAAACCTTCTTGTAAAACATTAGTCGCATAGATCTACCTTTTTAAATGATCTTACCATAACGTTCAGAGTACAACAACAATAAAAACAAATTTTGTTGAATTGATATGTTTGACTTTTTGATTTCAGTACATTATTTACAAACCGAATTTGTGTTAACATTAAAACAATAGTACACTATTCAATACAATTTTTAAAATTCAGGACTTTAGCTCAAATGTTACAGTTTTAGCTCTATGCCAATGGTATTACACATAGAAACCTTTCATACATTTGAAGGCGGAATTATAAAAAAAACATTCTGATCCAATCTCAACAGTGATCCTCATAACAAATTTCATTTATCAATTCACTCAATACCAGTGCTTCAATGTTTAGTATTATTTAATACTTATAGTACACTTATTGAACGACCACCTGTAACAATGAACAATGAATGAATAATATATCAGAACTCAACTTCTATTCCTTAGCCGAATACCAATTTTATTGCAATTTTGTACTTTTCACACACTAATTATATAATTCCAGCTTCATAGCTACAAATTGAATACCATTTAGTACATTTCGTATTTCTCAATAAATCAGCCAGCCCTCAGCCTAATTTCAGAATTTGTATGCATTTCAAAAATCCTTAGTTAAACACCAACACAATCCCTCATACAACAATTCGAAATTCCACCTATATCCCCTCCATGCAACACCAAACTGGTACCAAATTTAGTACTTATAATATGTATATGTTTCAAAAATTACTTCCTTTTATCCAAAACTATATCCCAACAGCGATTAGTATCTTTCGTATACATAAGTACGAATTTCCAAAACTTCCTCTCTATCTCCACTCTAAACGTCAACTGCTATACTAATACCGAATTTCACAATTTCAGATCTACCCCTTTACACAATAACAATTTGAACCAAATTCTGTGCCATATGGAAATTTTCGTACACTTATTGTACGTATATATATCCACAACCACATCTATATCTCAACCCTACACACCAACAGCGGCTATAATACCAAATTTCCAAATTCCACCTCTATTCATAATACCATTAATACTTTTCGTATAAAAGTACGAATTTCAATAACTATCTCTAACAGTAATTCAAAATTTCAGGAATCCACCTCTATCCGTCCAACCAAATCCAAATTGTACAAAATTTAGTTTCATATACTCCAACAGTAACGTTAAATCAAAATTTCAGGATTCCTGCTTTATCCGTCACCCAAATATAAATTGTACCAAATTAAGTACCATTTAGTACTTTCCGTACCCATAAGTACGAATTTCCAAGACTAACTTAATCCTACAGTTCAGCAGTAATCTTGATTCCAAATTTCAAGATTCCAGCCCTACTCGTTCCCCCAAATCTAAATAGTACCAAAATTTAGTACTTTTCGGACCCATAAGTACGAATTTCCAAAACTTCCTCAATCCTATACTCCAACAGTAACCTTAACACGAAATTTCAGGATTCCAACTCTATCCGCTCAACCAAATATAAGTTGTACCAAATTTAGTACCATTTAGTACTTTCCGTACCCATAAGTACAAATTTCCAAAACTACCTCAATAGTAATCATAATTCCATAAGTAATCTTAATTCCAAATTTCAGGATTCCAGCTCTATCCGTCCACCTAAATTTAAATTATACCAAATTTAGTACCATTTAGTACTTTCCGTACCCATAAGTACGAATTTCCAAGACTAACTCAATCCTACAGTCCAACAGTAATCTTAGTTCCAAATTTCAGAATTTCAGCTCTAGTCGTTCCCTCAAATCCTAATTGTACCAAATTTAGTCCCTTCCGTACCCATAAGTACGAATTTCCAAAACTACCTCAATCCTACACTCCTTGGGTAACCTTAATTATAAATTTCAGGATTCCAGCTCCATCTGTTCACCCAAATCCAAATTGTACCAAATTAAGTACTAATTTAAGTACCATTTTCCATACTCATAAGTACGAATTTCCATAACTACCTCAATCCTACACTTCATAAGTAATCTTAATTACAAACTTCAGCATTCCTGCTCTATCTGTTCACCTGAATCCAAATTGTACCATTTTTAGTACATTTAGTACTTTCCGTACCCATAAGTATGAATTTCCAAACTACCTCAATCCTTCACTCCATCAGTAATCTTAATTCCAAATTTCAGTATTTCAGATCTATCCGTTCACCCAAATCCAAATTGAGTACCATTTAGTACTTTTCGTACCCCCTAAGTACGAATTTCCAAAAATTGTTCAATCCTACACCCCAATAGTAATCTTAATTCAAGATTCCAGGATTCCAGATCTATCCGTTCACCTAATTTAAATTGTACCAAATTTAGTACCATATAATACTTTCCGTACCCATAAGTACGAATTTCCAAAACTACCTAAATCCTACACTCCATAAGTATTCTTAATTATAAATTTCAGGTTTCCAGGCCTATCCGTTCACCCAAATCCCAATTGTACCAAATTTAGTACCATTTAGTACTTTTCGTACACATAAGTACCAATTTCCAAGCTATCTCAATCCTACACTCCAAAAGTAATTAAATTCCAAATTTCGGTATTATAGCTCTATCCGTTCACCCAAATCCAATTTGTACCAAATTTAGTACCGTTTAGTACTTTCCGTACCCATAAGTATGGATTTCCAAAACTACCTCAATCCTTCACTCCATCAGTAATCTTAATTCCAAATTTCTGTATTTCAGCTCTATCCGTTCACCCAAATCCAATTTGTACCAAATTTAGTACCGTTTAGTAGTTTCCGTACCTATAAGTATGAATTTCCAAAACTACCTCAATCCTTCACTCCATCAGTAATCTTAATTCCAAATTTCAGTTCTTCAGCTCTATTCGTTCACCCAAATCGAAATTGAACTAAATTTAGTACCATTTAGCACTTTTCGTACCGATAAGTACGAATTTCAAAAACCACCTCAATCATAGACTCCACCAGTAATCTCAATTCCAAATTTCAAGATTCCAGCTCTATCAGTTCACCAAAATCCCTATTATACCAAATTCAGTACCATTTAGTACTTTTCTTACACATAAGTACGAATTTCTAAAATCACCCTCATATCTCAATCCTACACTTTAACAGTAATCTTAATTCCAAATTTCAGGTTTCCAGCTCTATCCGTTCACCCAAATCCAAACAGTACTAAATTTAGTAACATTTAGTACTTTCCGTACCCATAAGTACGAATTTCCATAACTTTCTCAATCCTAAACTCCACCAGTAATCTCTATTCCAAATTTCGAGATTCCAGCTCTATCCATTCACCCAAATCCCCATTGTACCAAATTTAGTACCATTTAGTACTTTTCATACACATAAGTACGAATTTCCAAAATTCCCCAATAGAACACTCCAACAGTAATCTCAATTCCAAATCTCAGGATTCTGGCTCTATCCGTTCACCCAAATCCCTATTGTACCAAATTTAGTACAATTTAGTACTTTTCTTACACAAAAGTACGAATTTACAAAACTACCCTAATATCTCAATCCTACACTTTAACAGTAATCCTAATTTCAAATTTCAGGTTTCCAGCTCTATCCGTTCACCCAAATCCAAATTGTACTAAATTTAGTACCATTTAGTACTTTTCGTTCCCATAAGTACGAATTTCCAAAACTACATCAATCCTACACTCCACCAGTAATCTCAATTCCAAATTTTCCAGCTCTCTCTGTTCAACAAAATCCCCATTGTACCAAATTTAGTACCATTTAGTACTTTTCGTACACATAAGTATGAATTTTAAAAATCATCTCTTTTTATAAGCACCACTTACCAACCGTGATTTCCATACCAAATTCCATGGTTCTAGCTATATCCGTTCAAAATATACAATTGGTACTAAATTTTGTAAATTTTAGTACATTTCGTACGCTTGGAGGTCGAATTTCAAAAAACCCTTTGGTACATCTTTCTAACACTCAATTATTTACCTTCATTCCAAATTTCAGAATTCTAGCTCTTCCCGTTTGCCTAATAGAAAGGGTACCATATTTAGTACCTTTTAGTACTTTTCGTACCCTTCTAGGTCGAATTTCCAAAAACCCAGCCTTATCTCACCCCTATACACCAACAGCAACCCACACCCAAAATTTCAAGATTCTAGCTTCAACGGTTTCGTCTGGGCGATGATATGTCAGTCACTCACTCACTCACTCATCACTAAGCTCTTTTATATATATAGATAGATGTGTACAAACAGCAATTCTTACATTTTATCGACCAAAATTACCAAAAACTGCCAAAATTTGTTAAACAGGGTGGTCCCGTTGTGTGGGGTCTAAACCAAAACATTGACCTATGTTAATCATTTTTGGTATGAAGGATTCATATCTTCCAAGAGGTCAAAATACCAAATTTCAGCCGAATCGGTCATAAAGTGTCGCTAAAATCCACAAAATATCTAAAATCGGACGGTACTTTTATGTGGGGGCTAGGACAAAAAATTTACCTATTTTCAAAAAAATTATACATACTTGTTTTCTACACTCTGAAAACCGTAAATATGAATTTTAAGGAAAATCGGTTGATAGATGTGGGTATTACCGTTCTATTTCAATTGGATTCTACGTACAGTCACAACAGGTATTTACAAAAAAATTCTCCCATCTTAAAATAGAAAAATCCACTTTATTTTAACCGTGGCAAATTTGAGCACGATTTGACTTCTGAATTTATTAGTACAGACCCCCTGCTATCTTCCGAATTCGATTTGGAGGTGGACATATTTGGACATTTTTTAAAGTTTAAATATATATAAAAAATATTTGTAAAAAATCATTTTCAATATATATAAACACATCGATAGCAAGTATATTGAAAACAAAAATCATACAAAAATCATAATTTAATTCGAAAATTTTTTAAAATTTAAACCAATTTTCACAAAAACTCCAAAAATTTGACGAAAAAAATAATAGCACCATTATTAAAAATTCTTTTAAAATTGTAGAAATTGGACAAAGTGTAGATATTCAATCCCTCAAGAATACACAGAAGAAAAATTTCAAGAATTTTTACATATTATCGTTCATACTGTACAGGTACATCACATAAGATACATGTGTAGTTTCTTATTTCCATCCGAAGGCCACTATTTTTTTATATTTTTTTCAAAAATATGTACGATTTTCATGAGATGCAAAATCACTTCCCTATTTTCCCCATATTCCACTATATTCTCTTTCACATTTCCTCTCTTGTTTGGTAAATGATCTCAACTTTCTCACGATCGTATTGACAATGTATTAACAAACCACAACACAACCACCACCATCGTCTCACCATCACATTGAGACTATATCAACAAACCTCACCACACGCATACGAGGGCGGTTCGGAAACTTATTAGCCTATCAATGAAGAGAATAGTTAGTTTTTCAAAAATATTTTTATTTTTCAATATAATCTCCTGAAACTTCAATACACTTAGTCCAACGCTTTTCTAGCAATTCTATCCCTTGATTAAAATAGTTTTCCTCAAGGTCTTCAAAATAGTGGTTTACAACTGTAATTGCATCTTCATTTGAGGTAAAACGCTTGCCAGCAAGGAATTTTTTTAGATTTGGGAACAAGTAAAAGTCACTGGGAGCTAAATCAGGAGAATAAGGTGGGTGGTGGTGGTCAAGCAACTCGTACTTTAATTCGTTGATTTTAGCCATTTTTAAAACACTCTTGTGCGCTGGTGCGTTGTCTTGATGAAAAATTATTTTTTTGTGTTGTAAGCCAGGACGTTTTTCTCGAATTTATACATTTGATTGATCCAAAAGGTTGCAATAGTACTCTGAATTTATTGTTTTACCCTTTTGCAGATAGTCAATCAATAAAATACCTTTGAAGTCCCAAAAAACCGTTGCCATAACCTTACCAGCCGATTGAATTGTTTTTGCCTTCTTTGGGGCACTTCCTCCAGCTTCAGTCCATTGTTTGGATTGTTCTGTTGTCTCTGGAGTATAGTGGTGGATTCATGTCTCATCAACAGTTATGAAACGATTCTTAAAATCCATTTTATTTCGCTTAAAACGATCCAAACAAGCTTGAGAAATGTTCATTCTTATGCGCTTTTGATCGACTGTTAACAAATGCGGCACCCATCTTGCAGAAAGCTTTTTCATCTGTAGTTCTTCATGCAAAATTAAATGGACTCGATCATTTGAGATGCCCATGATATTATCAATTTCACGCACTTTTATTCGTCGATCATTTAATATCATAGCATGCACTTTGGCAACAATTTCTGTTGTTGTTGCTGTTTTTGGACGTCCACTACGTGGTTCATCTTCAATGCTTGTACGACCACGTTTAAATTCAGCAACCCAATTTTTTTACTGTTGCATATGAAGGATCACTTTCACCTAACACATTCACCATATCATTATGAATTTCTTGTCCCGATAAACCTTTTTTATGTAAATGTTTAATGACAGCATGCATTTCTAATTTTTCCATTGTAAAAAAATTGCGGATGCGTCTTTTTTGTACACCTGTTTCTATATGAAGGAGTTGCCATATCGAAACAATATTTAACATGTGTTCATAACAGAGATGGAAGTTTCCAAAACACTTAACTTGTTTCTGTTTATACCGCGCTTTTAGTGCTAGGCTAAGAAGTTTCCTCTCTGCCCTCGTACACACCCCTACCACTGTGGGTCGCAACAATTTGGTTGTTAGTTAACTGACAAACCAAACTGCAGTGCGTTTAGTGTCGAAAAAAACAAAGTGTTTAGCTGTATAGTTCGCAACTACAAATTTTTAATTTCTTTAATATAAAAGCAACATCTCATATCTCAACCTAGTGGTGATAGTCTCACCATGTGTGTACATATGGTTCGAATTGTTCTGCTATGTTTACAAGACGATAACAACCACAGTGAAAATCATTAGAAGAAACGGTAAGTTACAATAATACAAAATAAATGAATTAATAAAAGTAACAAAATTTGCATCCGGTTCGGTTGCTGGTTGTGGCGGTTTGTTAGTCAATAACAAGAAAAACAACAACTTGTTAAAATGTTTTTTTTTAATCTCAGAAAAAACCAGTATTTTTTTGCTTTATGAAAGGCGTTCATGAAATGCAGAAATTTGAACCTGGCAAGACTTTATAAACACTATTCTTGAAATGCAGTATTTTTTTTTTCTGTGTATTAGTTTAGAATATTTCATGGGTGGGGGTACAAAAAGTTTGACCCGGCCGGCCTTAACTCTTTTTAACTTTTTTGTAAAAAGAGTTGCTAATGACCTATAACGTAATTGTAGCATTTCCAAGAAATATGTGCATACACATGCAATTATAAATAATTAAGCAGGAATGCAATTAAAACAAGTTATGTTCATTTTTCCATTTCCACAGAAAGTGACTGCATCATATCCTTTTGAAATGTCTTTTCACAACGTAATAAATAAAGCTGCAATCATTTATTCAAGGAAATTTTCCATTCCTCTAATTTTATTTTTTTCATCAAAGAATTCTTATAAATATTTAAAAATAACATTCATGTTTAGATAGGGTTGAATTTTTTTGTTTTGGATGACGACTTCTATTTTATTTACTTATTATTAATGTTTTTTAACAAACAGGCATAATCTCATATTCAATATTTGTCGATATTCGATATTTTATCAAAAGAATTTTTATTTATCAGGGGTAAGGCTGAAAAACCTTAGTTTCGCATATAATCACAGATTCTCATCACTTCCATTGTGATAATTGTTCTCTTCTATATATATTTACAAGTGTCCAAAGAGATGCTCTCATTGAGAATATCTTTATTTTTATTTATGTGTGCCCGTTACTTCGTTAGCGAAAAGTTGTAACTTATAGAAAAGAGGATGCAAACAGAATTTGTATAAACCTTTATAAACCTCTTTTTATTTATCCCAGTAGTAATAAAATACATTTTTAGAATATTATTCAAGTTAGAGAATTTTATTCCTAACCTTGCCACTACTAACCGTACAAAATTAATACTTTTCGGACACTTCCAGTTTGTGTAAAACAAATCGAATTCAAATTCGTTGCTACCGAACTCCTGTTTATGAAATCGAATCATTTTAGAGCAAGACTGCTCAAAGGGCGCCCTTCAGCTGTCGGTGTGTGTCAATTTGCTCACTCACACAATTAACAAGTAAAAAAGTATCAGTCGGCTTTGCCGACAGAGATATACCCTCAGCCTGTGTATATTGAAACAATTTTTTTCCAAAAAACGCATGTATTTAGGGAGTTTTAAAAATTTTGGGCGTTTGAACTAACAAAAATGTTGATTAGGATTTAATATCAAAAGTTTTGCGGAGGAGATACTAAAAAGAATGGATCTCCAGCCACTGCATATGGTACCATAGGGGTTTTTTAGAACTTCAGGGATATTTGCTCAAGAAGTATGAACTTGCCCCTGAAACAACTTTTACCATCGCAATTGAGGCAGCAATGCAAGTTGCTTCAACAAAAATCAAAGTGATTCGAAAGCAGGTCTTAAAGTGAACATGTATCCGAAATTTTGAGTGGGAGGTACCGGATGGAGTGGACAAATATAGTCCATATTTGAACCTGATCTATATCTGGTAGATGTATTAGGATGTGTAAAGTATGGACCAATTCGGCCACTCTCTTCAAGAGTTATCGTACGCACAATATGGCTAACGATATGGCTTATCTTCGAACTTAAACTATGTTTGGACAAAATATTACTAAGGCCAAACTTTGAACCGAATCGGCAGACCTGTTCGAGAGTTATTTTGCCCTCCAACCTCCTCACACGGTGTCATAGGGGTTTTTTTGCAACTTTCAGGCTATTTTCTCAGGAAGTATGGACTTGCCCCTGATGAAACTTATACCGTCGTATGGAGGGCAGTGAATACAAGTTGCTAAAGCAAAAATCAAAGCGATTCGAGAGATGTTCCTAAACTGAACATTTCCAAAATTTTGTGTGGGAAGTACCCGACGGAGTGGACCGATTGAGTCCATATTAAAACCTGATCTAAGTCTGGTACACGCTCCACGATGGGCAAAGTATGGACCAAATCGGTTACACCCTTCAAGAGTTATCGTGCGTACAAATTTTCCGAACATTTTCGAACTTTTGTGGGGGAGGTACCGGAAGGAGTGGACCGATATAGCTCATCTTCGAACTTAAACTAAGTTTGGACAAAATATTACGAAAGCCAAAATTTGAACCGAATCGGTTTATCCGTTCGAGAGTTATCGTGCGCTCCAGCCAGCCAGACAGACAGACGGACGGACATTGCTCAATCGACGCCAAATTGTCTGAAACACATTTCGTCCAAACATACTTGGGGTCTAAAACCATTATTTCGATGAGGCACATTTTGCCCGTATGAAAGTGTATATACCCTTCATAGCCTAAAGGCTGAGGGTATAAAAAAGAGAGCTTTCGTTTTTGAAATGAAAATTTTAAATACACAATTTTTTTCCATTTCCGTTCGAGTAGTTTGGGTTTCAAGAATCATATTTTCATTTTAACCTAGTACGCTTAGGGTCACTGACCTTCACTCAATATTTTTAATAGAATTTAGTACTTTTTCACACATATAGTACGCATTTTTCAGATCTATTACAGCAGCCTGATTCCAAATCTCAGGATCCCAGTTCTATCCTATCACCCAATACCAAAGAGTACAAAATTTAGTGTTTTTTGTACATATAGTATCCATTTCCAAAGTGACCTCCCTAACCCTACAATCTATTCCAAAAAACCCTAATAAAAACTCTGTCAACTCTATCCATACATCCAATACAAAATTTTTGCTGCCTTTCGTACTCTTATAGAATGTATTTTCAAAACCGACTCCATATCACAACCCTACCACAAACAGTGACCCTAATGTAGGCCAGGGGCTGGATTCTCGTTCTATGAAAATTTGAAATGAAAAATATTTTCTCTATAATTTTTTTCATTTGACAGTTTTTTCCTTTATAAAAGTTTTCATTTCACATTTTCATAGAAACAGAATTGAGCCCCTGCTCACACACATACAAACACATTTTGTTATTGTGTTGGTTTTGACACACAAACATTTTGATAGTTTCCCAACATACCATTCAGTCTGATTTTATAAAATTTACGAAAAACAATTCGTACAAATACATTCTACAATAACACGGATAAGCTAATAATTGGCATACACATTCATTATTTTCAAGAGAATCAAGTTTCGTTTATTGTCCAGAGGCTACACAAGAATTTATAATTCAAATATGATGTTTTGTTCGAGTAATGTTGGTTTGTCTGTTGTAATGGAAAAAATGTGTGTATTGAAAATTTTCATTTCAAAAACAAAAGCTCTCTTTTTCAATTGTGTGAGTGAGCAAATTGACACACACCGACAGGAGAAGTGCGCCCTTTGAGCAGCCTTGTCCTAATGCCAAAATTCCTCTTCTATTCCTAAGCCCAATTTTGTACCGTTTAGTACTTTTCGTACCACCACCTCCATATATACCCTGCGCCCCAAGAGCGATCCTGCAATCTATTCGAAATTTAGTACCAGTCACTACTTTTCGTATACTTTCTGTACGTATTTCCAAAACCACCTCCATATCACAACCGGACACAAAATGTAGTATCCTTACAACCAATTCTAAATTTAGTACAATTTAGTACTTTCCGCACGCATAAGTACGCCTTTCCAAAACTACCTCCATACTCAAACCCACAATCCAACAGTAATATTAATTCCAAATTTCAGGATTTCTGCTCTATCCGATCACCTAAATCCAAATTGTACCAATTTGGTACCATTTAGTACTTTTCGTACCCATATGTAAGAATTCCCAAAACTACCTCCATATCTCAAACCTAGAAACCCACACTCCAGCAGTAATCTTAATTCTAAATCGCAGGATTCCAGCTGTATCCGTTCACCCATATTGAAATTGTACCAAATTTTGTACTATTAAGTACTTTTCGTACGGACTTCTAAAATTACTTCCATATCTCAAACCTACACTCCAACAGAAATCTTAATTCCAAAGCTAAGGATTTCAGCTCTATCCGTCTCCCAAATTTAGTACTATGTAGTTCTTTTCGTAACAAAACTACCTCAATCCTACACACCAACACTAATTTTAATTCAAAATCTTAGGATTCCAGCTTTTTACGTCCACCCAAATCCAAATTCAGTACTTTTCGTACCCATAAGTCCGGATTTCCAAAACTACGTCCATGTTTCAATCCAACCTCCAACAGTAATCTTAATTCCAATGTTCACGAATCCACGTCTATCCGTTCACCAAAATCAAATTTGTACCAAATTAAGTACCTTTAGTATACATTTCATTCCAAATTTCTAGTTATACCCTCAGCAGGGTACATATATACACTTTGATACGACCAAAAATGTGCCTCATCGAAATAATGGTTTTAGACCCCAAGTATGTTTGGACGAAATTCGTTTCAGACAATTTGGAGTCGATTTAGCCATGTCCGTCTGTCTAGCTGGTTGGTGCACACGATAACTGTCGAACGGATCAACCGATTCGAGCCAAATTTTGCACTTCGTAATATTTTGCACAAACTTAGTTTAAGTTCGAAGATGGGCCACATCGGTCCACTCCTTCTGGTACCTACCCCACAAAAGTTCAATAATTTTTCTGTAAAATGGTGTGAACTATAACTGTCGAAGGGAGCAATCGATTTGGACCAAGCTTTGCCCATCATATCCTTCCACATAGAGATCATGTTCGAGTATGGACTACGTCGGTTCACTAATTAGGGTACCATTGTGAAACATTTGTTATTTTAAAAAAAGTTAAATTTCTAATATTTGTTTTGTACTTTAATTTTGGAATTTATCTTAAACATCTTAAAAACTTCGTCATTTTCGATTTTGAAAATGCTTTAGCTGTTATTGTACCAGCCGGACAATAAGCTAACTAAATTGATGATCAAAAGACTACAGTTTGGGAATCATATGAATGGTCATCCGAGCCATCTACCAAATAAAGTGATATTTTGCTTAAAGTAGCACCTAGCCAAAGTAGCATCTGTTGGCTAATACAATTCTTCTTTTTATTTCACAACTGATGTCGTTTGTTGTGTTTACGGTGGTGCCGAGGTAGACGAAGTCTTTTACTACCTCAAAACTATAGGAACCAACTTCAACAGTTGGTCCGAGCTCAATGGACGCATTGCGTCGACACCATCAACTTGGTCTTCCCGCCGCTTACCGCCAGACCCACTTTAGCAGATTCTCCTTCGACCTTTATAAAGGTATCAGTTACTTCTTTTACTGATCGTCCCATGCTGTCTATATCATCAGCATAAACAAGTAACATGTGGCTATTGGTGTAGATTGTGCCCCTTCTTTTGACGTTTGCCTCCCGTATAACCTTTTCCAGCAGGATATTGAAGAGATCACACGAAAGGCTGTCTCCTTGCCTGAAACCTATTTTGGTACAAAACTCTTCGGAGAGGTTCTTTCCTATTTTAACTGAGGATCTCGTGTCAGTTAAAGTCATTTTACAAAGCCGAATGAGCTTTGCGGGGATACCAAATTCAGACATGGCTTGGAATACTTTTGAACGTAGTGGGCTGTCGAAGGCTGTTTTATAATCGACAAAAAGGTGGTAGTTGACGATCTGCATCTCTTGGGTTTTCTCCAGGATTTGCCGCAGGGCAAATATCTGGTCAATGGTGGACTTGTTATGCCCAACTATCTCGTTGGTATGGCCCAATTATCTCGTTGACCATAGGCTTTGGTCGTTCGCACAATATCCTGACATGATCTTGTAGGCTATGGTTAGAGCATACAGTCTTATCTGCTTTCTTGTGGATACTCAGGTTCCAGGATACTCAGGTTCCATCGTCGGGTACTCCTTCTTCCTGCCAGATGGTGCTAAGTAGCTGATGCGTGTCGCCTCCGGCTTTGAACAGCTCGGTTGGTAAGCCATCGGCTCCTGCTGCCATATTATTCCTTAGCCGGTTCATTGCTGTCTTTACCTCATCTTGGCTGGGCGGTATACATTCAATACTATCTTTTGGGATTGGATACGTGGTATCTTCGTCGTCTTCGCTGCTATTGGATACCAACAGGTTAGAATTTTTGAACTTCATTCTTGCTCCTGTACATCTCGATTTTTTCACACTCCCGCTTTTCCATCTCTCTCTTTTTCCTGTGGAAAATACGTTTCTTCTTTCTTCCGATACCTCTCTCGTGTGCTACGCGTTGCTATGGATTGTAAAGTAGTCCTATATGCCGCAGTTTTCTCTTCGGTAGCAGCACGACACTCCTGATCATACCATCGATCCTTTGGTGGAGGTCTCTGGTATCCAAGTATGAATTTTGCGGTTGTTTGCATAGAGTGGGCAATGATTTGCCATTGCGCTGATATGTTATCGGGATGAGGAGTGCTTTGATTAAGCAATTGGGCTAGTTGAGTGGAATAGGCTGTGGCTATCTGTTGTGGTTGCAGCTTACCGATGTCTAATTTTCGTGTTGTGTCTGTTCGTACTTTGTTTGCTACGTTTAACCGGGTGCGTACCTTTGCTGCAACAGGGTAGTGGTCCGAGTCTATGTTTGCTGCTCGGAACGAACACACATCCAACACGCTGGGTGAATGTTTTACATATACCACAATGTGATCAATTTGATTTCTTGTTTTCTGATCTGGAGACAGCCAGGTGCCCTTATGAATATCGAGATGATTAAATCTGGTACTGCTAACTACCATGTTTTTTGCAGCTGCAAAGTCTATCAGCCTCATGCCATTGTCAGATGTTTCACCGTGGAGACTGAATTTCCCGATATTCTCCTTTCCAATTTTGGCATTAAAATCGCCTAGAATGATTTTAATGTCATGGGCAGGGCAACGGTCATATGTTTCTTCTAAGCGCTCGTAAAATATATCTTTGGTCTGTTCGTCCTTTTCTTCAGTGGGAGCATGACCGCAAATAAAGCTGATGTTGAAGAATTTAGCTTTTATTCGAATTGCAGCAAGTCTTTCATTCACTGGGGTGAAGCTGGATACCAAATGTTTTAGTCTCCGACTAACTACGAATCCGCAACCAAACTCATGCTTTACGTCATGGCAGCTATAATACAGTGCGTCACCTTTAGGTGTTGTTGTGACGCCTTTCCCAGTCCATCGTATTTCCTGTATGGCAGTAATATCGGCTTTGTACTTTTCAAGTACGTCTGCCAATGCGAAGACTGCACCTTTTCTATAAAGAGTGCGAACATTCCAGGTGCAGATTCGCAGATCATGGTCCTTAAAACGTTTGCGGGGTTCGTCAACTTTAGAGGGGTTTGTTTTTCTTTTCTTTCGTTTTTTCATAGTAGGCTTTTTTTTTCTAGGGGAGGGTTACTAGCCCGATGCCCAAACCCAAGTTTTTAACCTTCTTATGGGTGAACGCGCGGCACATATTAGCTCACTACCTTTAACGGGTGTTAAAGGCAGTTCCGCAGGTGACACCACGGGGAGGTCAGTGTCCACTTGAGACGAAAGAGGGACCAAGATAAATCCTGGGCTTTGCCATGTTAAAACCGGTCAGGACCGTTCCTTGGTATCTTCCACCCCCCAGTGGAAGTGACCAAAAAACGTTATCCAAAAAATTATGGCCATCGGTCCATGATTTGGTATAGCAACCATATAACGGTGCCACCCGATTTTCGGTACTTTAAGGATTCTAGCTAAAATGTTCAGCCAAACTAGCTGTAATTTGACTTTCAAGGTTCTCAGTGGGCTCGAAATTTCTTCACAAAAATCGTCAACATAGGTCCATGTTTTAATATAGCCCCCATATAACGGTACCTCCCAATTTTCGGTATTATGAAAATTTTAGCTACATTTTTTAACCGAACTAGCAGTAATATAACATTTGAGGTTCTCAATGGTCACGAAATTTCTCCACCAAAAATCGTCAACATCGGTTCATGTTTTGATATTGCCCCAAAAAATGATACCTCCTGATTTTCGATATTTTGAGGGCATTGGCAACATTTTTTGACGGAACTGCCCGAAATTTGATAGTTGACGTTCTCTTCAGTCACGTCCACACTTTTATGCAGTCCCCATATAAAGATAAAGGTCGAAAATTGTTTGCACCTTAAATTATGGGCAGGAAAGGAAACTACATAATTATTCCATTTTAGTTAAGAATATTTTGTGGTGGAGGGCCGAATTTTTTACTCGTTACTTGTCATACACTGCATTCCGTGTGCTCCAGAAGAGGTCCTTCGCAAAGTCGGTTGGGGCATAGCATTCGCAAAATTATTAAACCAACCCCCGTTCTGATGCAATTTGGCACCCAACAAATTTGGTCTGCATTAATGTTATTTTCTTCAACTATTGTCACATGTAAGTTAACGTCGTAAGACCTATGAGTTTTGCATACTAATTAGCCAATCACACAGAGTTCGTTCGTTTGGACAAATAATATTCGCTCTAAGGGAACACATATAACAGGTGTAGTTGTGTGCGTGTGTGTGCCTTTTTATACCAACAACCTCAACATTGTAAAAAGGCCAAAACAAAAGATATCCAAAACAGAAAAACAATTATAATTTTTTTGGACATTTAAGGGAGATTAAGCGCGTGCTCGACCGGCGTTAATAATGTCGGCCAACTTTATAACAGTTCATAGAGGAAAAAGTTTTTATGTGTGAATTGGCTGAAATTTTACAAAATGCATTCGGCGGGGATGGTATTGGGACACCATGTATCGTCGTAACAAAAATAATATTGGCGAATGTTGAAATAATATGACGACAATTTGTTGGCATGTGAATTCAATTTGTTTCTTTGTTTTGACTGGCGGCTGGCTATTTGACTGTATAGAAAGCCCAGCCAGCCATGCCAAGCAATTGGAGTGTCCAACACATTACCAAAAAATCAATCAAAATATCAGAAAAAAGACATTTTTAATATTTGGTAAATAAAAAAATATTTACAAGCAATTGCTGGTCGGCTTGCGACGTCGTTATTGTCCAAGTGTTTCGCCACTGCCCAAAAAAGTACATTGAAATTTGAAAATGTCATCATTCCAATGGTAAGGTTTGCGGCCGTTGTTGGCGGTGTTTTGACTTTTGGTGCGTCTTCGATGGCCATGCGTTTTGGACTCTCTGCATTTGGTGGCGACTTGTAATTTCTTTTATATATATGTTGGGGGAGCGGCAGTATAAAACAATGGGGCCCACATGAAATTTAAATCATTGTTTTCCTACCAATTCCATTGTGAACACCAGTGGCACTAGAATAGTTTTAACGGAATTTATTTAATAGCAATAACTTAGAGATTTAAATAAACAATGGCTTTCCGCTTTACATCCTTTTTGGCCGTTGGCTGTTTGCTGTTGGCCGCCACCAATGCTGCCGCCATTGATAATTCTGTGGCCGAGCCACGCATTCACAACTCAGAAGAATTAATCACAACCATTGTGGATAATTGCTTCCATGCCAATGGCATGCACTGTTTGAAGGAGAAAGTGTTGACCTATTTGGATACTGTTGTCGGTGTTGAAGAGGATGTAAGCGGTCGTGCTCTCAATGATGATGTTATCGAAAAGGTTATCACTGATCGTGTTGCCCGCATCTTGAACACCAATGAAATCCGTGTACAATTGCCCGAAACTGTCTTTGCCAATTCCGTGTTGTCCTACCGTGCTGATCGTGGTTTCGATTTGGAAATTCCCCAAAGTGAAGGTGAGTTAGTTGGAGGGAGATCTTGAATATTCTAATGTTATTAACCTCTACATGTTATTTCACAATTTCAGCCCGCAGCGACAAGAAGAAGGATAAAGCTTTCTTGCCCTTGTTGTTGTTGATGAAATTCAAATTGAAGGTCATCATGCCCATCTTGATGTCATTGATTGGACTTAAAGCTTTCAAGGCTTTGATTTTGTCTAAAATCGCCATCAAATTGGTTTTGGGTTTCATCATCTACAACATTGTCCAAAAATTGGGTGGTATGAAAATGACCATGTCCCCCATGATGCCACCACCAATGCCCGCTGCCGAATATGGTGTACCCACCACCACTGCCTCTTCATATGATCCCAGCAGCTGGGAACCATCCAACGGTGGCCCATATGCCCGTTCTGATGCCCAATACATGGCCTACAGTAGCTATCATCCCAGCAGCAGCAGCAGCTCCAGCGCTAGCTCTGGCTCATCATCCTCCTCTAGCAACAGCTACAGCAGCTCTTCTTAAATCATTGTAAGAAAACAATGAAGGAGAGAACGAAAGAGATTTTAAACGTCTTTCCAACTCTCTCCTTAAGGAGTCGAAGAAGAAGAGAAGACAAAATGTTCTTCTGAAATATCGCATAGAGAAAACCTCAATTTCCTCACCCAAAAAAAAACAAAAAACACTGGACAAATCATAGGTAATACGCGCTCAAATCCCGGATATTTGGTACCTACACACACGAAATAATCCACAAAAATTATATTTTATTGTGGTAACTGTAAATTAATTTATTTATTCTCATCTCCGCAAAACTCTTTAAGAAGAGACCATCAAGTCATCAGCATACCAACAACATTTTCTAGTCTTCTCAGTTTTTTATGCAACTATTGCTATTTTCTTTCCTTTTCCCCTTCCGCTCTGTTCTGTTCTTTCTATTCTTTCTGTAACATTCTAAGAATGTCTTTCCTGTGTTTCACACTATCCCGATATCTATCATTTGCATCCAAACAAAACGACCAAATAACATAAAACAAAGTTTAAGTTAATATTTATTTAATTTATTTTAAAAATGCAATTAAAAAAAAAATAAACAAAAAAATAATATAAAATATTTTAAAGTAAAAATTTGTTTTATTATCTGAATACACGTCATTATCGCAGCACTGATTCTACCTAAGATTCAAAATTAAAAAAAAATGGTGGTTGTTCCGGCAATGTGGAATCGTGATTTAACTGTCTGCTCTGGTGCAGTACAAAACGAATCTTAGAATCGTTCTTTACATTTTAACAACATTTGTTATGACATCATTTGTTCCAACAAACACCAACAAATATTTACAAAGTTTTGTAATAAAGTAAACAAGTAATTCGCAAAAAAGAAATTCATTATGGCCAAAATATGAACTGATGAATGGGAAGTTAATATAAACACCGTTTAACAGAAGAAGGAAATACATTTGCTCTGGGATTTAATGAGGAGCAGAAAGCGTAAATTCAATTGCGCTTAGATTTAATGGAGTAATAAAATTCGTAATATTATTATTTTACATCAGTGATTGACAAAATATCGCAGCGACGTCTTTGATTTCGGAGTTAGCAGCAGAAAGACAATCATCACCATTACGCAGCTAACATTTTTTTCGGTCAGTATCTCTGAACAGAATTCTGATTCTAATGCCGAATTCAATACGAAAGTTGTATGGAAAATCTAGATTTTCTGAAAGAAATCGGTCCAAATTCAGTAATTCAGGAAAATTCGGGGAAAATTCAGATTTTCTGAAAGAAATCGGTCCGAATGCGGAAAAAATCTGGAAAACTTTCAAAAAAGATTAGATTTTCTGAAAAACAGGTAAAAAAGTATCAGCCGGCTTTGCCGACAGAGATATACCCTAAGCCTATGTGAATTTAAACGTTCATATACGGACAGATCGAATGGACCGACTAGGCCCACTATAGAAGTGGATCTTATTTCGGGAGTCAAATCTTTTCGATAGATATCGCACCCTCTAGTCATTTCAGTGGGTCATCGTATAACTTTTGGACCAGTATGTGAGTAAGCATGTACATGTCCACGGAAAATATAATATCGCTTTAAACAGGACCACAACGAACAGCATAGGTATACATTTCCAAAGGATCTTAGAACAGACCCTAAACTGCACTTAGACACAAATGTTGAACTTTTGTAGGAGGTACCTCTCCTCCTAAGTTCTAAGGAGAGGACCGATATGGGCCATTCTAGATGTTAAATTAAACCTGGACAAAATATTAGGAGATCCGAAGTTTGGACCAAATTGGTTGCTCCGTTCAGGAGATATTGTACATACCATTTTAGTGACATTTTTTAATATTGAGGGGAAGTACCAGATGTTGTGGACCGGTAATGCCCATCTTCGAACTGAAACTAAGTTTGGATAAAATATGACGATGGCCAAATTTTAGACCAAATCGGTTGATCAGTTCGAGAGTTATGGTACTCTCCAGCCACAACATATAGTGTCATAGGGGTTTTTTACAAATTACGGGCTCTTTTCTCAAGAAGTATGGACCTCCCCTGAAAAAAATTTTACCGTCGTAATTGAAGCAGCGAATGGAAGTTGCTCCAACAAAAATCAAAGTAAGTCTAGAGCAGGTCCTAAACTGAGGTCACTCCCATCAAGAGTTATCGTGCGCACAATTTTTCCGAACATTTTTGACCTTTTGTGGGGAAGGTACCTGAAGAAGTGGACCGATATACCTTATTCTCGAACTTAAACTAAGTTTTGACAAAATATTACGAAGGCCAAATTTTGGACCGCATCGGCAGATCCGTTCGAGAGTTATCTTGCGCTGCAACCCTACACACGGTGTCATAGAGGTTCTTTTTTGCAACTTTCAGGCTATATTCTCAGGAAGTATGGACTTGCCCCTGATGAAACTTGTATCGTCGTGTAAGGGACAGAGAATACAAGTTGTTACAACAAAAACCAAAGCGATTCGAGAGCAGTAGTGGAATTCTGTAACTCAGTTTTCGAGTTACCGACAAATATCGGTAAAATTAAAATGCTTATAATTTCGGTAATTAACGAAAAGTTTCGGTAAGTTAACAACCAAAATAGAGCTGTTGCTAAATGCTACCGATAGCAACTTTTATTGATACTTTTCATTCATAATTTTGCGTTTTAATGTTACCGATTTTTGTCGGTAACTCAAAAAATGAGTTACAGAATTCCACTACAGGTCCTAAACTAAACTTTTCCGAAATTTTGTGTGGGAGGTACCCTAAGAAGTGGCCGATTGAGTCCGTATTTGAACCTCATCTATTACAGGTAGAAATATTAAGATGTGTAAAGTATGGACCAATTCCGTCACTCCCTTCAAGAGTTATCGTGCGCACAAATTTTCCGAACATTTTCTTACCAGAAGGAGTTTATATCGGTCAACTCCCATCTTCGAACATTAACTAAGTTTGGGCAAAATATTACGAAGGCCAACATTTTGACCGAATCGATTGATCCGGTCGAGAGTTATCGTGCGCTCCAGCCAGCCAGACAGACAGACGGACGGACATGGCTAAAACTACTCCAAATAGTCTGAAACACATTTCGTCCAAACATACTTGGGGTCTAAACCCATTATTTCGATGAGGCACATTTTGTCCGTATGAAAGTTTATATACCCTTGTTAGCATAAATGTTGAGGGTATACAAGACACAGAACAAATACCCCTCAGTCAACGATGTGCACGAGAACAACACTAGCTTGTATTATTATGTGTTCCCAGCAAAAAAATCTTTACTAACTAATGGGGTTTTGGTAGTCGTAACTACTTACAAAACCCCCTACAAACCTATTATTTTAACAAGGGCATGTCACACTGAATTACTAGTTATTCTATGACACTAGAATAACTAGTTGTAACTATAACTATAACTAGTTGAAAAATAACCTATAAGCTAAAAAAATATTTTCTATTTTTAGAACAGTTGAGGTGGAATATGTTTTCAATTTCAAACACACTTCATATTTTTATTTTCGGTCCTTGCTGGATTTGGACACACGAACTTCGTCTTTGTAGCCGAACACACTACACACTAGGCCACGCGCGCGTTCATTAAGCGTGGTTTGAACGCTTACATGTGTACCACCAACTGATCTTTGTGATGTTAACATCACAAAAGTACCCATCCGACTGTGAGCGTTGAGGTTGATTTGTAGTCGGAAATACACTCTCTGTTCCACCATACTCATAACTTAGTAAGATATAATAAAGTAGTTATGTTTGCATACATTACTTTGTAATGGGTTACATAATGACCTACAGATCCGCATTTTTGCTGGGTTGGATTTATATTTTTTAAGTTTGATTTTCCGTTTTTAATGCATTGAAATAATCATTTGCGACCCAATAAAGTATATATATGTATATTCTTGATCAGGGTAAAATTCTGAGTCGATCAATGCATGTTCGTCTGCCCGTCCGTCTGTGGTAATCACTCTAGCATCCACACAAATGGAGATAGGACGCTGAAATTTTGGGAAGATGCGTCTTTTTTGCAGGCATGTCAAGTTCGACGATGGGTCATATTGGCCCACGTTTTGGTATAGCCCCCAAATAGCGGTACCGCCCAATCCCATGTGTTTTGACGTTTTTGGTCACATTTTCAAACCGAATGACATTAATTTGACATTAAGAGTTCCTAATGATCGACCAACTTATATTCCAAAAATTATAGACATAGGTCCATATTTTTGTATAGACCCCATATAACTGTACATCCCGAATTTGTGGATTATTTTGCTAAAATTGTTTAACAGAACTAGCTGTTATTTGACATTTCATGTTCTGTGTGGTCACGAAAATTCTTCACTAAAAATCGTCAAAATATGTCCATGTTTTGGTACAGCTCAGGGAAGCCAAGGGGGCCCCACCCCAAATCCAATTTGGCCACCAAATTCCGAAAACTCCCAGAATACAAATTTTGGGGAAAAATATGTTGTCTGTGAAGCCGATTTTCGATTTGCCGATAGGTAAAAGTATCAATCCACACAGGTAGCAAAGCCGACTGATACATTTTTACTTGTTTTCCAAAAGATAAGTGACGGGTTTTCATGAGTTTATTTATAGCTGTTTACAAGTTATGACTTTTGGAACACATGATTAATCGGTGTGGGCAGAGTACTTGTTGATTAGAGATATTTGCTTATTTTTTCAAAATATTGAATTCTAGTTCCAAAAAATAGGAAAAACGGTATCCAGAAAAGTTTTTAATGTCATCGAGTTCAGAAATTTCTTCTCGTACAGATAATAAATAAATAACGCTTCTTCTGTAACATTATATCATCGATAAGGAATACAGTCGGAACAAAAATCTTGGAGTTTCTCGACTTATAGTATTATGTTAGCACTTAGCTACAAGTTTAACGATTGGTTTCAGATATTGTTTTCTTAAATATTTATTCGACCCAGTTTTGGCAAAGCTGTGGCACTTTACCACCTTACACTTTGTGAAAAGATTACAAGTAAATAAAATTTGGGGGAAAAACATAGTTCGTTTGAAATATAAAAAATTTGAGCTTTAAAAACTTTTGATAGAAATTGTTTTAATTCGGAAAATAATATCGAAAAGATAAGAAGCTAAATTTAAAAGTTATTTTTTTTTTTTTTTTAAATTAAACATTTTTTGTGAACGCCATCGAAGATTAACATCAATTATCCAATTGAAGATAACAAAATTTAGCAATTGACCGAATAAGAAATCTCACATCAATTGTTCTTCCTCATCAAAAATGTGCTGAAATAAAAGTGTCCTGCGCGTATTCCTATAAGCATATGGGAAAGAATTTTAATTTAAAGAAGATTGATGTGCATATTTGGCTGTACGTCTCTGAGGAAGATTTTTGCTATCAAACTTCACGCCATTCAATGGACCAATATTCTTCAATATTCTGAAATTTGTAAATCCCTGAAGTCATCAATTTATGCAATATTCGATTTTTGAATTTAAAAGATTTTTGGAAAATAATTACGTCAACGTTACTGAATTAAAACTTCCGGAAATATAAAACTTCACCATCACATTCCTCCTACATGCAAATTTCAAGTAACGATTGTGCCACGCCATATCATTGTGAATATTTGGACACTTCATACCATAGATTTAATAATTTAGTACATCATTTCCACATACTATCACTATTAATATTATTAGTTTCAACATTTAATCCTACATCTACGATGCAGCGATCGCTTCATGGCAGAAAAATAAAGAAATATGTAAGTTAATCTCATATCTTTTATTACATTTAAATCTAACAATTTTAACATTATACACTAAAACATCTTAATTTCCATTTAACGTTATTCTTAATTACAATTCTAATAAAGACCACCATCTGTTGCATTGACATTTTCCTAGTTATATCCACTTGTTTCATATTGTTTCATATATACACTGAAGAATATAAATGTTATTGTTAATCATGAAATTTAACTAAATATCGCATTATTAATGTTGAAACATAAGGTAATCTGGGTAAACATGATCATATAATATCTCGACGTCCTTTCGTTCCTATTTTCTTTAACGGAGTTTAGGACAGCGGTTTCGTTACAAAGCCCAAACATATGTTTCGTATTCACAAAGAGTATTGGATTTGGAGCACATGAGTCGTAGTCTGTATTGCCCGACACCAGGTAAAAACGCTTTATTTTTTAAATTTACTTTTTAGTTGGATTGTTCCGGCAATCCAATCACTTCGAATAAAAAAAATAAAATTTTGGCGTTTTATGACGTAAAAAATGTTTTCTTAGGTTATCGACACAATAGCAGCAGACAATTTTCGATTGGAATTATTCGATACAAGTCCAATATGTACTCGCGAATGCGAGTTATTCTTCTTTTTAATAGGTATTTAATTCATAGAAGTCGTTCAGATAATAATGTAAAAGAGATAATAAAATACCTTGATATATTACAATATACCAAATTCCAATAAATTTTTTATAAGATGATGGTAAAAGATTTGTCCAACTAAATACTTTTTGAAAAATGGAACTGAAAAAGGACGATATCTCGATATGCATTATGGATCTATTTTAACCACTTTCAGCATGCAGGTTCTCCAAACAAAATAAATCCCATAATTTTTATTACAGCCCATATTCTTAGAAATTATGGTAAGATCTACGAATGCTGAAAATTTTGCGATAGCGAAATTCAAAATATCCAACAACTAATACATAGTATATAATACTCTGTACCAAATTTCAAATTTGTATTTTAAATATTTTAAACTCTCTCTCTCTCTGTATTGATTTAATATAATTTGTCTCAATAATTAATAAAAAAAATCAACTAATAACCTTTTAAATAGTATTGCGTAACCCTATTCTTCCAAAAAAATAAATCCTGCGTACGCCCCTGGTATAGCTTCCATATAACGGTACCTCCCGATTTTCGGTATTTTGAGGGTCTCAGCTACATTGTTTGACGGAACTACCCGTAATTTGACTTTTGAGGTTCCCAGCAGTTATAAAACTTGTCCACCAAAACGTGTAGGTCCACACATTGATATATCGGACACTTTTTCAAAAAGATTTTTGATTCCCTTTATTTTGTGCTGTGGTGATGCTTCTCATCAGAAAAACATTTAAGTATATTTTCAGATTTTTTTTACTTATTTTCATCGTAAACGTGTAATAAAAATTACCTACGAGAGTTCTGAATGCGTTATATTTACATTTTGATTCAAATTTGTTCTATTTTAGATGATTTTCAAAATGCATTTATGTGTTTCCTGAAAAAATTTTTGGAACGACCCTATTATTCAATATTTTCTTTGACAATTAATTTTCAATAACAACAATGTTATTTTTGTAGAATTTTTAGTTGTTGTAATTCATGCACATACCTTCTATAAATTTGCCTTGGATAAATTGTATTGACAAATTGAAAAAAAAAGTAAAAAAGTATCAGTCGACTTTGCCGACAGAGATATACCCTCAGCCTGTGTTGATTGAAATACTTTTTTCTAAAAAAAAATTATGTATTTAGGAGGGTTTTCACAATTTTGGGCGTATGCACCGACAAAATTATGGATGAGATTAAAGCTCAAATATTTGCGGGGATATCGATAGATATATTGCTGTAAACAGGGCCACTAGGAAAACCTTCGGTAAAAATTTCCAAAGGATCCTCGAACCACACAAAAATGTTGAACATTTGTGTGGGTGGTACCACAAGGATTGGATAGATATAGCCCAAATTTGAACATAAAATAAGTTTCGACAATATTTAGAGATCCAAAGTTTGGACCAAACCGCATGCTACGTCTATGAGAAATCGCGTGTACCATTGTAGCGAATATTTTCGAAATTGTGGGGGGGAGGTACCGGAAGGAGTGGACCTATAAGCACCAACTTCGAATTTCATCTAATATTCGAAGAAATATTACAATAATCAAAGTGTGGACGAACGCAGTATTCGGTTCGAGACCTCCAGCCACTACATATGGTTCCATAGGGGTTTTTTTAACTTTCGGGCAGTTTTCTCAAGAAGTATGGACTTGCTACCGTAATTGAGGTAGCGAATGCAAGTTACTTCAACAAAAATCAAAGTGATTCGAGTGCAGGTCTTAAAGTGAATTTATCCAAAATTTTGTGTGAGAGGTACCCGAAAGAGTGGACAAATATAGTCGATATTTGAACCTGATCTATATCTGGTAGATATTTTAGGGCGTGTAAAGTATGGACCAAATCGGTCACTCCCATCAATTTTTCCGAACATTTTTGAACTTTTGTGGGGGAGGTACCTGAAGGAGTGGACCGATATGGCTTATCTTCGAACTTAAACTGAGTTTGCACTAAATATTACGAAGACCAAATTTTCCGAACATTTCCGAACTTTTGGGGGGAGGTATCGGAAGGAGTGCACCGATATGGCTTATCTTCGAACTTAAACTAAGTTTGCACTAAATATTACGAAGACCAAATTTTCCGAACATTTCCGAACTTTTGGTGGGAGGTACCGGAAGGAACTTTGGACAAAATATTACGAAAGCCAAATTTTAGACCTCCAGCCAGACAGCCAGACGGACGGACATGGCTAAATCAACTCCAAACTATCTGAAACGGATTTCGTCCAAACATACTTGGGGTCTAAAACCATTATTTCGATAAGGCACATTTTGGCCGTATGAAAGTGTTAGCATAAATGCTGAGGATATAAAAATTTAGATCCGCATAAGAAAACCAAACTGACATAACATTCGTTGAAAATTTGATGTTGCCACGTCCTTTAGCGTGCATACCATTGCAACCCTGTGGCACCCAATAAACGTTACTTATGTAAGTGATTAATAGGCAAAATTTCATTCATCCGTGGTACAGGAAATCTTTTTTGGGAAAAAATGACGAAAAGTCATAACCTTAATGTATATATTGTGTAACGCTCATCAGAGCCATGAAATCGGACGAAAATATATATTGGAACTGTATCCAAATTTCAACGGGTTTCAGCAGAATGGACAAACTTCTTTCCAGACAAAATTTCTTTACATGCTCCATTTTTTTTTTAAATTGTACCGACATAGCTTGATTTGTGCACCAAATACTGAACTCGGACGAACCGATTTCAATATCATTAGGCAAACTTATTTCTAGACAAAATTCCGTCACACGTTTCAAATGTCATCGAAATCGGACATACGTATTAAGCGTGATTGGTGCACCAAATACCTTAAAACGGACGGAAATAGTTTGGGAGCTATATCTAAATCTGACGGCTGGATCCTCCCGGGCCACACCTGGCTACGTCTGTGGTATGGAGAATAAAAATATAGCGTTATAACCAAGACTGCTCAAAAACAGTTGTGGAGAGGTGTATGAAGGAGTGGCATTAAATATATTAGGATATTTCGGACGAAGTATTGTCTTCCCCTAGCAAAAAATAAAATGGTGTTTCACCCAGGGTTTCGGAGTCGAGTTTTTTTCACGACTCCATCTCCGGGTCGACTCCGAGAATGAATTCCTATACCACTAAAATGAATAAAATGTGCACAATTGTTTAACTTTTTCCTATATTTTGGCCTTTATAAGCTAATCTGTTAGTTTTTCCTTACATCCTCTTTAGAAAGGGTATTCGTTCGAATATAATACTCAACTACAGAACATAAATATGAAGTAAAATTTTGCGGAGCGAACTCTAGCTCGAAAACTAATAAACCGATTGTCATATATTTTTGTGACCGATTTCTACATGTCAGTTCGAGAAAAACACGTTTGTAGTTTATATGCCTGCATAAAAAATACAACGCTCATATCTAAGGAAATATTGTTCCGATCGACTTGAAAATTTGACCACATACCCAATGGTATTTATACCCCTTAAACTAAAATTCAGCGCACACATTTTGAACGTTGGCGTCCTTTATTACCTTTCCCCATCCTACATCCACCGCAGACCTTCCTTGATTTCCATTTTGTGTCACAGTGTATTCAGTAGGATTTCCCATAGAGACCACAATGTCCTTAATAGAAGACAAGTATGACTTCTCATAAACAACAAATTGAGAAGACCAGTAGAGCTTTGTGAGAAGACCTGTAATTCTTCTGACAAAAGAGGTTAAAGGTCTAATCTTAATTCGATTGTCACAGAACTTTACTTTTGTTTGCAAACATTTAAAGGATCGATTGGACCAACAAAATAGGGATAAATTGACTAGACGTCAGAGGATAGTAGTATCCTAGTATCCTGTGAATTGTCCTCTAACATACCCAGCACAAATTTGGATCCGGTAGTCATTACGTAACCCTTTACAAAGTAATGTAAACAAGCTTCTTTTCCCATTACAAGTAATCTGAAAAGTAGTGGGTTACTTCTTAAAAAATTTACAAGGTAAACCTACTTACTTTACTCCTCACTAAGTAATGACGACGGTGGCACAGTGAGGTCCGACTATAAATCCTAGGGTTGTGTGTTCAACGCTCACCGTCGGCACGCGAGTTTTTTTTAATTAAAAAATAACAGTTCGTGGTGCACATGTGTACTGCACATTTAAGTTCTTAAGCAATCCTTAATATTCGTGTGCGTGGCATAGTGTTTAGTGTCTTTGGCTAGAAATCAGAGGCTTCTTGGGTTGAATTCGGGCAGACAGCGAAATAAAATAAAGTAAAATAAAAGTAAAAAATGTGATGAAATTAAAAACAAATTCTCTACATCAACTGTTCTAAAAATAGATTTTTTTTATCCTTACTTTTCAACTTCTAGTGGCCACAGAATAACTAGTTATTCTAGTGGTCATAAAATAACTACAAACTGAGTGCGACATGCCCTTGTAAAAATAATGGGGAAGAAAGGGGATTTGCGAGTTTGGGAGGACTTTTTTTGCTGGGTAGTATAATACAACCTTTGTATATAAGTTTTCTTATCGCTTTTTTTAAATGAATAATAATTTTGTAAAATGTTTTGGTGTGCCGATTTTATGTTATATTTCGATAACGTAAAATTATCCCCGGAGTCGGAGTCGTGTCATTTTTTTCGACTTGGCCGGATTGGATTTGCAGCCCAGACAATAGAACATTTTCAACGATGGCAAAAATCCCCTAATGTCATGAAGACGACATTTCTTGAGTATTTCGCCATTCGGATTCGGCGATAAAAAAGGAAGCCCTGTATCATTTGAGCTAATATGAATTGGTTTGCACTTATTGATATAAGAAAAGTCGTATATAGCTTGATCTTATTATATAATATGTATTGACATATTAACCAAATACAGCAAAAGAAGTCAGTTATAAATAAAAAAATTCAAACTTTTTAGATGAGTGAATTTGTAAGTCTTGACAACATCTCCACTTCCTAAAAAGAATCTCGGAATAAAATCAATATGATAAATAAATATGTTTTGACTTACCATGAATGCGCTGCTCCAGTTTAACAAAGATCACCTGAAAAAAAAACAATTGGTATTTTTGATGTGTTATTTTATACGATGTACTTTGAAAGTTAATTTTACTGGCTCATTTTAAAGTATTGAATAGAAAATGTTGCAAAAATTTCGCATCGATTGGACAAAACTGATCGGAGATGTGAGTGGTCAGAACTAAAAGCACGCTGTGTTGTTTGTGCGTAGAGGCGCAGATTATTTGTATTATACCTGTATAGCGGCAAACGACCACTTTTTTCGTTAAAATCAAAATGTTGACTTTGACAGTTTACCATTTAAGGACAAGACTTAATGGTAAACTTAATGACCACACAAAAATATGTGCTGATAGGTTTATTAGTTTTCGGACTACAGCGGGTACCGCAAACTGCTTCAGTAGAAAAAGTGTTTCGGAGGCGGGGGTATGTCAGAAAACTATGAAATATTTTTTGTGTGTGACCTTTCAAATGAAAAAAAAAAATCTTCTAAAAAAAGCTTGGTAGATTACTTGTAAAAAAATGGAAATGTTATTTTTTGCTAGAAAGTTTAAAAATTAACAGAGAGGCCAGTGATTTGAACCAAGCCAATATTTTGTTTAATTTTGGCCTATAGATCTCTGTTTCATTGAATAAGGTATGTATTCACATGCATTCGTAAATCAAAAATAGAGGACATAGAGTACGTCCAATGAAAATAGAGGATAAAAAGAGTACGTTAAAGAAATAGAGTACGGGAGCCTTAAATAGAGTACTGTACTCTATAATAGAGTACGGTTGGTCACCGTAAACGATAAACACTGTCTTTATAAATAACAAGTAAAAAAGTATCAGTCGGCTTTGCCGACAGAGATATACTCTCAGCCTATGTGAATTTAAACTGTCTATGAAACTTTCAATCCAATGTATTTAGGGTCGTTTCAGAAATTTGGATTAGTATGTGGATTAGTATTTAAAATCATATCTTTTCGGTAGATATCGCGCCCACTAGTCGTCTCAGTGGGCCATCGTATAACTTTTGGACCAGCATGCCAGGAAGCATGGTCTTAAATATCGGGGGGAAATACCGGAAATTGTGGATCGGTACGAGGGCAGTTCGGAAACTTCTTAGCCTAACACAAAAAGCGCGGTATAAACAGAAAAAAGTTAAGTGTTTTGGAAACTTCCATCTCTGTTATGAACACATGTTACATTTTGTTTCGATCTGGCAACTCCTTCATATAGAAACAGGTGTTCAAAAAAGACGCATCCGCAATTTTTTTACAATGGAAAAATTTGAAATGCGTGCTGTCATTAAATATTTACATAAAAAAGGTTTATCTGGACAAGAAATTCATAATGATATGGTGAATGTGTTAGGTGAAAGTGCTCCTTCATATCGACACCTCCAAATAATAGTATGCTAAGTCTAAAAAGTGAGTTTTGCAGGAGAAGCTCTCAAAGTTTGGGAATTTTTTTGAACTTCAGTACTATGCTAAGTCAATATTTGTTTATAACTTCTGTTCGGATTGACCGATCATTACCAAAATTAGACAGAATTTAAGTTAAAGGGCGTTCGACACTTCCAAATAATAGTTTGCTAATTCTGAAAAGCGAGTTTTGCAGGACAAGCTCTAAAAGTTTGGAAATTTCTTTGACCTTCAGTACTATGCTAAGTAAATATTTGTTTATAACTTCTGTTCCGATTGTCCGTTCATTACCAACATTTGACAGAATTTAAGTTAAAGGACGTTAAATATAAAAATGTAAAGAACTTGAAAACATGTTAAGTCGACTTAGCATACTATTGTTTGGAGGCGTCGATATGCAACAGTAAAAAATTTAGTTACTGAATTTAAACGTGGTCGTACAAGCATTGAAGATGAACCACGTAGTGGCCGTCCAAAAACAGCAACAACAACAGAAATTGTAACCAAAGTGCATGATATGGTATTAAATGATCGACGAATAAAAGTGCATGAAATTGCTAATATCATGGGCATCTCAAATTATCGAGTCCATTTAATTTTGCATGAAGAACTACAGATAAAAAAGCTTTCTGCAAGATGGGTGCCGCATTTGTTAACAGTCGATCAAAAACGCATAAGAATGAACATTTCTCAAGCTTGCTAAGCTGGAGGAAGTGTCCCAAAGAAGGCAAAAACAATTTAATCGGCTGGTAAGGTTATGGTAACGGGTTTTTGGGACTTCAAAGGTATTTTATTGATTGACTATCTGCAAAAGGGTAAAACAATAAATTCAGAGTACTATTGCAACCTTTTGGATCAATTAAATGTACAAATTCGAGAAAAACGTCCTGGCTTACAACACAAAAAAATAATTTCTCATCAAGACAACGCGCCAGCGCACAAGAGTGTTTTAACAATGGCTAAAATCAACGAATTAAAGTACGAGTTGCTTGACCACCCACCTTATTCTCCTGATTTAGCTCCCAGTGACATTTACTTGTTCCCAAATCAAAAAAAAATTCCTTGCTGGCAAGCGTTTTACCTCAAATGAAGATGCAATTACAGTTGTAAACCACTATTTTGAAGACCTTGAGGAAAACTATTTTAATCAAGGGATAGAATTGCTAAAAAAGCGTTGGACTAAGTGTATTGAAGTTTCAGGAGATTATATTGAAAAATAAAAATATTTTCGAAAAAGTAACTATTCTCTTTCATTGATATGCTAAGAAGTTTCCGAACCGCCCTCGTATTGTCCATCTTCGAACTGAAACCCCACTCCAGCCACAACATATGGTGCCAATGGGCAGACGCACACGGTGTCATAGGGTTTTTGCCACTTTCAGGCTATTTTCTCAGGAAGTATGGGCTTGCCCCTGATGAAACTTGTACCGTTGTATATGGGGCAGAGAATACAACAAAAATCAAAGCAATTCAAAAGCAGGTCCTAAACTGAACTTATCCGATGTTTTGTGTGAGAGGTACCCAAAGGAGTGGGCCGATTAAGTCCATATTGGAGCCGATGTGCAAAGTATGGACCAAATCGGTTACTCCCTCCAAGAGTTATCGTGAGCACAAATCTTCCGAACATTTCCGATCTTTTGTGGGGGAGGGCCGTAAGGAGTGGACCGATATAACCCTTCCTCAAACTTAAACTTACCGTCTGTTCATGTACGTCGCACGGAAACCTGTACGAAAGGAAAGCAGTCACTCACTTCCGTCTAAAAATGCGTTCATGTATTTCGTAAACTATCGTGCGACTGCCGTTACGAGTACGTATCCTATGCGAGATACTACTAATTTGAATGTACATTTGTACAACTATGTTTATAAATGAGAGACAAATGAGAAATGAAAACAAAATCCACATATACATACAAGCATTGGAATATGTGTGATTTGTTTTGTTTGAAAAATAAACTGTGTCGGTATTTTGAATTATTTTATTTTATTGGTTTCTTCAAAATAATGAATGAAACCGCCATTAAAACATGTCTATAAAATTTTTATTTTGTTTCAAGAATGTGTTGCATTAATTTGTTTTAAGATTTTCGGTGTTATTCGCGAGTTTACGTTCTACTCGGCAGCTACAAAGCAAGTGAGTGATTTTGACATTCTCTTTCTATTGAGACAGTCCTTTCGAAATACATAAACCCAAATTTAATGGAAAAGTGTACGTTTACGTGTTATTTCGTATGGCTCGTCGGTAGCATAGATTTACGTTTCGAAGGCGTTTACATGAACAGAAAATGATTTTTTTCCACTTCCGAAGCGCAAAAAACCTTTCGGTCGACATACATGAACAGGTTGTTAGTTTGGACAAAATATTACGAAAGTCAAATTCTGGACCGAATCGGTTGATCCTTTCGAGAGTTATCGTGCGCTCCAGCCAGACGGACGGACATGGCTAAACCAACTCCAAATTGTCTGAAACGGATTTCGTCCAAACATACTTGGGGCCTAAAACCATTATTTCGATGAGACACATTTTGCCCGTATGAAAGTGTATATGGCGAAAAACAAAAACCCTTTGCAATTCCATTTGAAAAAAATTAAACAATTTTTTGCGAGCACTTCTACATTTTTTCATAGAGGTTGAGAACAAAATTCTGGTTTCAAATCTGTTCGCGTTCACAAAATTGGACGATGCGCGCAAAAGTTATAACGGTTTTTATTCTCATATAAAGAAAAAATATTTACTGATACCTTATTTGTTATTATGAGAAAATGTATGCATAAATCGTTAACTGCATTCCATATCTATTCGTAGGTGTTTAAATAGTTATTAAATTTATTATTATTTTCGCGGAAAATCAACAAATAATAAAAAAAATTTGAAGAAAATCCAAATTATCCTGACCCAGAGTCCGCACAAACCCTCAAAAAATAAATTAAAAAATATATGCGGAATCTAGACAATGCACAGAGGGGAAACATAGGCCTAAAGTTGCTCAAAACTCAAAATATGAAAATCGTTTTTTTATGAAAAAAATGTTGATAAACGGCAACCAGACTCTTTTCTACATTTGCTATGACCATCCTCGACTTTGTAAGATTAACCAATCCAATGCAGCAGTCGATTGAACACAGCCATACTGAAAACAAAAAGTAAATTTTCGAAAACTAAAAAATTAGGTGAACATTAAAATGACATTATTTTCGCGAAAATTAATATTTTTCAAGATTTATTGTTTTTGTACAGTCTCCGAACAAGATTAGCATTTAAAATTTTCAGATTGATTCTACATCTTTGCTCTTTAATAGTGGTGATACATATCCTCTTTATAAACATTTTTTATGATAATTTTTAAGATTACTACAATTTCAATAGTGAAAAAGTCTATTTCCCCGTCGTTTCCCGACCATAGTTTCTTCTAATGTTTTATGCGCTTGAGTCTCAAATATCAGATTCAATCATAAAAAATTGCGCATATTTGCGCCATTCCGAAAAAATCTAATTTTTCTCAATTAAAATATGAAATATTTTTATATGGAATTGCAAGGTGTACTCACAATGAATTTTGTTCCGCCTTATAACCGGGACTCTTATTTATAAGACTAAACCAACACCTATCAAATATGTTTGCATTATTCAGTAACATTCACGGCTTTTCTCATGTGAATTGAGAAAAATTTAATTTAAGTAAGTTTCAAAAAATAAAATTTGGAATGAAATATATGTATATGGGACTATATATACATCTGTACCGATTTGTTTGAAAATTGGCTCAATGTGTTTTTAGGCTAGTTCAGGTTGCATGTGACAAATTTCAGTGATTTTGGTGCATTTTTATCTTATGTCAGATGCGAATATATATTGAAGCTGCATCCAAATCTGGACCGATTTTCATTATTTTCTATAGAATTAATCCTTGTACAGAAGATATGCTTTGTGCAAATTTTATATCAATCCGACTATAAATGAGCTTTCTAGGGCTTTTGATCAAATTTTAACACAAGTTTCCCCTATGTGCAATGCGTAGAAAAATATGATACCAAATTTATAGAGATTGGGTACATAAATTGCATATTATAGCAACAACAAAAGAGAAAAACTTATTGTTGGAAAATATTGTTGCAAATATATTTTTTGGTTTGATTCAAAAAATTAGAAATAATATTTGGGAGTTCTTCAACTATTTCGCTAAAATCCCATACAATAATTATTGTGTACTGCTAAAACTTCATCAAGGAATATGGTTTACCATCGTGAAAGCTTATTTGCTTACTGTGATAACTTATAAGGATAGGAAATTAAGAGTAATATTGAAATTACAATCATTCAAAAAATGTGGAAATTAAAAAGCATATTATTCGCGAATTAGTTAAAATCAGTTGATGTGCATCCGTTTTTGGATACAGCGAACCAATCTCTTTCAATATTTATGCATATTTCGATGTTTCACTCAGCGGTCAAAGTGTGCCGCCAGTTGCATCACACAATGCAAAAAAACCTTAAAGTGGGTAAAAATCGCGCAATTTGCATACGATTTTCAGTAGCGTTCATCAAAATACGTCTATATACATATAGTTCAAACAGATTCTTCAAGAACCGCGGATGTGCCTCCACATTCTATTTTTGGTAAAAAACCCATATTACTCGCGAATCTCTGTAATTTATGACACGCGTTTTCGCAAATATTATAATCGCGTATAAAGGATTCCATTTACGTAAAAAATTTTAAAGAAAATCGCGGTTTAGTATGCGGATTTGTCAAAATAAATTTTTGCTGATTTTCCCATTTTCAGGGTATCTATATATGGACCTTATGGAATTCCTCCTAAAACACTTCATTTTAAAGAATGTCTATCATACTATATAGAATATGTTAACAGTTCGCGAATTCTGAATGGTTGAAACTCGGTATTCAACAAGAATTATAAAAAAAATTGAAAATACGTAAAACGCCTTAAAATTTAATGGTCAAAACAATGCAACAGAGTTAAATCGCATGTAGAAATCTTCAATATTTTGTAAAATATCATTTTTAATATGATTCAAATTATTTGTTGTTTTGTTTTGGGAAGTTTGAAAGTGCGTAAAATTTTAAAACTAATATCAGTCATACTTACTTCATCGGGGGAGTGGCGGATATAGGTAAGCATGGGTGCAAGAGTCAGAAATTTAGAAAATAATGAATATTTTGTGACATTTAAACTTTGGATTTAATGAAATTCAGAGTCCAGAGTGCAGTTATATCGCTTATTACCAAAAGTCAAAGTCTGGGCCTCGAAAAACATATGAGCGTAGGGGTCGGACCCGTATCAGAGTAAGTACTACTGATCTAGTGACGTTAAAACAGGCGATATCACTGGAAATTCGGGATTCTATAGAGGCAATAAGTGTTAGAAAGCCCGTTCGATGATAATTTTCCGAGTACATTTTGTGTACAGAAAAGCTTTCATCACAATTAGTGCTCGCTAGAATACATAAGACATTATTTATGAAAAATGCGTTTATTACGGAATTGCATGTCGAAAAACATTATTTATTGTTCAAAAAACAGGAATCTGTCAAAAATTCACTCAGAAGGCTATAAAACACGGTAGTTATAATATTATGTTAATGGGTTTTAGAGAGTACTAAATGTGTTGAAAACCATTTCCTTTCTTGGGAAGCCTGTACTCTTCCCGGAAATGTCTATATACAGAATGTTTGCGGCAAATTATCATCTGACGGGTTTTCTAAAACGTTTTGCCTTTATAGAATCCCGAATTTCCAATGATATCGGCCGATATAACGTCAATAGAGAAGTAGTACTCACTCTTATAAGGGCCCGAACCCTACTCTCATATATTTGTCAAGACCCAGACTTCTGACTTTTGCTAATAAACTATATGTCTATACACTGGACTCTGAATTTTATTAAATCCAAAACCTAAATGTCAAGAAATTGCCATTATTTCCTAAATTTTTGACTCTTGCACCATGCTCATACCCCTCCCCTAGATCCGCCACTCCCCCGATGAAATACGTATGACTGATATCGGTTTTAAAATTTTACGCACTTTTAAACTTCCCAAAACAAAAAAAAAACAAATAATTTGAATCATATTAAAAATGACATCTTACAAAATATTGAAGATTTTTGCATGCGATTTATCTCTGTTGCATATGCTTTGACCATTAAATTTTAAGGCGTTTTATGTATTTTCAAATTTTTCATAATTCTTGTTGGATATCGTGTCAAAACTTTATATTTTTAGAGATGGGAAATGAGTAAATACCCAAATGGTAAATACACATTAAAATGGGTAAATTGGGTACAAAACAAAATGTTCATTTCAAAACAAATTTTTAAATACCCAAATAAACACCCGAAAAAGTTATTTATCGGGAATTTACCAAGTATTTACCCAAGTTTTGTGTAAATACCGGGTAGAATCCCATCTATATTTATTTTCTTATACTTGAAGCATTGTACTACAAACAATTGAAAAAATACCTAATTTTGCTTTCAAAAAAATATTTTACAGAAAATGTCCTAAAATGTACAATTTTGTTGCAAATATATTGGCCACCACTGTACGTACATACTTATTTGGGGCCTATAGACCCGACCACGTCCACTTTGTTTCAATGTTATATCTACAGAGCTATTGAACGGGTTTTCGGAGGGGGTGCTCCTCTCTTTATCCTATTTATACTCTACACCAGCCCAACATACCAAATAACAAGTAAGTACGTATCAGTCAGCTGTGCTGACGGAGAAATACCCTCAGCCAATGACCAAGAAAAAAACAAAACCAAACCAAACACAATAATTATGCCGTATATAAAATATATTGATTTTATATCACCATTTTGCTTTAAAGTCTGTAGGTACCGTAACGTGGGCTTACACCAAATCAATGTTATATACCAAACATTTTTGGGCACCAAACTTCCTCATAAAGGACTCAAAATATTAAATTATGTTAAAATAATTTTGAAAGAAATTTTTGAAAAAGTTTTAGAGTTATCTTGCACAATATCCAACAGGGTTTTGAAGCTTTTGGGCCATTATCTTAGGAAGTATTGACTTACTCCGGAACAAAATGTACCATTGCAATTCAAAACGATTCGAGAGGAGCTCCTAAACTTCACTTTATCCGAATTTTGTGTGGGAGGTACCCGAAGGTGTGGACCGATATAGTCTATATTTCAATTCCATACTGGACTGGATGAAATAATACGATGCGCAAAGCCTGCATCAATCAAAAACTCCCTGCGAGGATTATCTTGCGGATTTGCCATTTTGGTTGGTGCCGTCAGGGTTTCTTGGAACTTTTAGACCAATATCCCAGGAATTATTGACTTACTCCGGCAAAAAATGGTACCGTCGTAAAGCTAGCCACAAAAAAAAACTTACTGAAAAACATTTCAAAACGATCCGTAAGGAGCTCTTAAGCTTCACTTTATACGAATTTTGTGTGGGTGGTATTCGAAGGTGTGGACCGATACAATCCATATTCCAACCTGATACATGACTGGATGAAATAATACGATGTGCAAAGCCTGCACCAATCAGAAATTCCCTGCGAGGATTATCTTGCGGATTTGCCATTTTGGTTGGTGCCGTCAGGGTTTCTTGGAGCTTTTAGGCCAATATCCCAGGAATTATTGACTTACTCCGGCAAAAAATTGTACCGTCATAAAGGGAGCCGCAAGGAAAACTTCCTGACCGAGAGGAGCCCTTAAACTTCACTTTATCCGAATTTTGTGTGGGAGGTACCCGAAGGAGTGGACAGATATAGTTCATATTCGAACCAGATCTATATCTGGAAGAAATAATACGATGTGCAAAGTTTTGACCAAATCGATTGCTCTCTTCGAGAGTTATGGTTCAGACAATTTTACAGAAAAATTTTGAACTTTTGTGGGGGAGTTACCAGAAGGAGTGGACCATCTTCGAACTTAAACTAAGTTTTGACAAAAAATTACGATACCCAACATTTGAATCGAATCGGTTGAACTGTTCGGGAGTTATCGTGCGCACAAGCCAGTCAGACAGACATTTTTCGTATCAAAGTGTATATGACGAAAAGTCAAAAAATTGGATCAAACTAAGTGTTTTTAATCAAAGCTGGCTAAAAATAAATTTCGTCAATATATTTTTTTGTTTTTACTATAGTATGCAAACCACTGAACGGATATGTATAGTTTTGGTTTCTTTTGAATCTTCGCGATGTTTAGATTACGTACATAATTTTTATATATTTTTCAGATGCATAAACAGGTTGAATTTTATTAAAACAAGTTGCAAACTACCAATTGTTTGGAATTCTTTCCGTTGCAGACAATTTGGAGTTGATTTAGCCATATCCGTCCGTCTGTCTGGCTGGAGCGCACGATAACTCTCGGATCAACCGATTCGTTCTAACTTAATTTAAGTTCGAAGATGGGTTATATCGGTCCAATCCTTCCGGCACCTCCCCCACAAAAGTTCGACAATTTTCGGAAAATTTGAAGGGAGAACCGATTTGGTTCATACTTTGCATATCGTGAAATTTCTACCAGATATACATCGGGTTCGAACATGGACTATATTTGTCCACTCCTTCAGGTATCTCCCACACAAAATTTCGGTAAAAGTTCAGTTTAGGACCTGCTCTCCAATCGTTTTGATTCTTGTTGTAAAAACTTGTATTCACTGTCTCCATTATGACGGTACAAATTTTATCAGGTGCAAATCCGTACTTTCTGAGAAAATAGCCTGAAAATAGCAAAAAAAAACTCTATCGAAAAGATATGACTCCCAAAATAATATCCACTTCCATAATGGACTATGTCGGTCCATTCTTTGAAGTACGTCCTCAGCAACACTTTTGAACTTTAATCCTAATCCATATTTTGTAAGGAAGTTTAAAAATGTCCAAAAGGGCCACAAAATTCTGAAAAAAAACCCTAAATACATTCGATCTGTCCGTAGATGAAAGTTTCAATTCACATAGTCTGAGGGTATATCTCTGCCGGCAAAGCCGACTTATACTTTTTTACTTGCTGTTCCTATTGCTTCTTATGCTATGAATAGAGTAGCAGCATTCATTTCGCGTCTATCTCAACTTATCCTCTAATTTCAGAGACTCTGTTAAGTCAATCCTCGTTTAATTGGTCAAAATGAATTAGATACAAATTCCATTCCATTTATTCCACATTTTTACACTATTATAAGTTTTCTTTTGTTATAGTTTGGGTTTACTGAACAGATTTATAGCGTTCCGGTTAACTTAAAGTTAAAAGTGATGATTGAATTTCAAGGAGGAGCTTCTTGGCATTAACTTTCAATGTAAAAATTATATTTTAAGGACTCCAAATTGGTCTATTTTGCGTTTTAAAATCCATCAGATAGTAATAAAAGAACACACACAGGGGCTAACCTTTTTTTATAAAATTTTTAGTTTAGAAGGTTCTAGTTTTAAGATTAATTATTTTGGAGAACATTTCTCCATGATGTCTACATTTCTCCAAGTGTGTCTTCTTTAATGTAACACAAACATTCGTTTATAAACACCTGATCTGCAAGACATAATAGTTTTAAGTTCTTCATTGTAATGTTTCGAATTCCTTAACTGTTATACAAGTCTCAACAAAAAAAACTTCAACTTCATTATGCTGTTGAACACTTTTTTGATGCTGTATAGCTTAGGAATCTAATCCTGGCATTCAGCGTGCAAGACAGGCCTGACAATCATTGCACCACAATGACACTCAGTATTTGAATAAAACAGGAATACATATGTTGTCGCTTCTAGATTTTGAATATGTATATTTTTTCCGTGCGGAAATCCTACCAAAAGCTCCTTGTGTTGTAACAAAAAAAGTACATACGTACTCGTACATTATTAACAATTAAAAATGGAATGCCATGATCAAAAACATATTTACCAAAAAAGGCATAAAAAAGAAACCTTGAACCCTTTTGGCTCAATGTCAAATCGAGTGTCGCGTGTCATAAAATTGAGGATGACCACAAATGGCCGCAATAAAAACGTCAACAACAATTATGCCACAAAATGAAATCCCATTGGAATTTGGGAATTAGACATTCGCTGGATTACGAAAAGAAATTACATGGCGTACTAAATGTGAATTAATTAAATGTAAATTTCATTTTCAATTATGTTGAGGCGCAATATTATGCTGTGTTGCTGGGGACCGATTGCTATTGCTTTCCCATTTGGTGGGGGTGGTAGAGGTGATGGAAGTGGTGACAGCAATTGTTGTGATGACAATTTATATTCGAAAATGCGTCTAGTGAAGACAAAAAAATATATTCGATAAAAATATGCACACCGTTGATTGAGTTCCACCGCAGGCCGGCAGAGAGACAGACGGACAGCCAACTAGAAAGAAATACATTCATACATACGCCGAAGAAGAGTTAAACAAATGGACAGCATAGCAAAGTTTGTTACTAAACAAACCAAATATGTGCGTATAACATATTAAAAAGCCAAAAACCAATTGCTGTAATTGTTGTTGTTGTTGTGCTGCGATTGCTACTGGGCTTGCGTCAATTGTTGGTAATTTCATAGTGTTAGTGGTGGTGATATTGTTGGTGCCTTTGGAAATTGTCGGTCGATCGATTTCCCGTGTACGTTTTGGGCTCTTTTGGCCTCTCAGACTTTGGTGTTGTATTTTTGCGTCACCACCAACATGTCTACGAATTGTGAATTTCTTTGGCACCGCTCAACATTGGTATAAAATCATGAGTATTTGGTGAAATTGGTATCATTGTTTTCGAATCAATTCTATTGTGAACATCGGCAGCACATAGAGTAGCCCGGATTTTTACTATCCCAAAAAAATAAACGAACCCTTTTTGCTACTTAAAACCACCATTACATTGAAGATGGCCTTCCGTTTTACGCAATTTTTGGCCGTAGGCTGTCTCTTGTTGGCTGTTGCCGCTCCCTTGAATGCTGCTGCCGTTGCTGAGGCACGCATTGACTCCGGGGAGGAATTGATCTCGAGCATTGTGGATAACTGCTTCAATTCGAATGCCCTTCGTTGTCTGAATGAGAAAGTTTTGACTTATTTGGATACTGTGGCTGGTGTTGATGAGGATGTAAGTGGACGTGCTTTGAGTGATGATGTTGCCGATACCGTTATTGCTGATCGTGTTGCTCGCATCTTGAAAAATAACGAAATCCGTGTACAATTGCCCGAAACCTTGTTTGCCAACTCTGTTGTTACATACCGTGCTGATCGTGGTTTCGACTTGGAAATTCCCCAATCTACCGATGGTGAGTTTTAAATCCTTGGCAAGTGGTTGGGTGATCACTGCTAATCATTAATCAATTGTTTTGTGTATTGCAGCTCGTGGCCACAAGAAGAAGAACAACAAATTGATGTTGCCCTTGTTGTTGCTCTTGAAATTGAAAATGGGTGTTGTTATGCCCATCCTAATGGCTTTGCTTAAATTGAAGGTCTTCAAGGCTTTGATCTTGTCCAAGATTGCCATCAAATTGGTTTTGGGCTTCCTCTTCTACCAATTGATCCAAAAATTGGGTGGCGCTAAGATGTCCATGACTCCCGTGCCTGCAGCTTCCTCCTATGAACCCAGCAGCTGGGAAACTCCCAGTGGTGGTCCATATGCCCGCTCTGATGCCCACTACATGGCCTACAACAGCTACCACCCCAGCAGCTACAGCAGCTCCTCTTAAGTGTTGTGCGCATTAGCATTAAGCAGGGTGTGAAAGGTATGGAGAGAAGATTTGTATTAAATCTTGCTCTCTATTTACATCACAATCCCTTTGCCATTAATCTCTAAGAGGTTGAGGAAAGCAAACAAGGAAACATGCTTTCATACTACCCCCACTCCCCATATAACGAACTCCCATAACTAATATCAAGGACAAGCTATAGGTAAACGTAATCGAGGATTTCCTTACATGCAAAGCCGCAAAGGGAAATCACAAAAACCAAAATAATTGTTAATTTATTTTTTGTAATAGTTGTTAATTAATTTAAATAGTTCACATTCAACGCTCTTCAAGAAGAGGCCATAAAGTCATTTACCTGCACGCTCTATTCTCTATCCTCTGCTTATCCATTCCTATATCTATTGCTTTACTTTTCCCTTTTTCATCATTTCTTTTTCTTCCTACTCTCTGTCTATCTATCTGCCTATCTTTTATCTTCCCTACTCTTTCATTATAAGACTGTCTAAACTCTTTAGAACTTTAATTTCCTCTTTTCATCTTCATCGATCAAATGACATCAAAAAAAAACAAAGCACAAACAAAGATTAAGTTAATATTTATTTAATTTATTAAATCAAATTCTATTTAAGAATGAAGAAAGAAGAATAAATATGTAGAAAATATAAAAAATCCGTTTTTTATTATTTTTTTGTCTCTATCTTTCGGTTAATCAAAAAGATCGAGTAATCGAAAGTATGAAATTAACATAGCCGGTGGCACGCATCAAAAAACGTATTACCAAATAATGGGTATCTAACGCAAAAATCTCACTACCAAACAATGGATACATAGTACATTTTGGTACCTATGTATATCTATTCACAAACAAACCTACCAAACCATTATATTAACAAGTGCATGTCACTTAAAATAATTATTTTTATACCCTCAGCATTTATGCTAACGAGGGTATATACACTTTCATACGGGCAAAATGTGCCTCAGCGAAATAATGGTTTTAGACCCCAAGTATATTTGGACGAAATGTGCTTCAGACAATTTGGAGTCGATTTAGCCACATCCGTCCGTCTGTCCCTCTGTCTGTCTGCGCACGATAACTCTCGGACGGATGAACCAATATGGTCCAAAATTTGGCGTTAGTAATACTTTATCCAAACTTAGTTTAAGTTCGAAGAGGAGCCATGTCGGTCCACTCCTTCAGATACCTCCCACACAAAAGTTCGAAAATGTTCGGAAAAATTGTGAAACTTCTACCAGGAATAGATGAGATTCCAATATGGACTCTATCGGTCCACTCCTGTAGGTACCTCCCACACAAAATTTCGAAAAGCTCAGTTTAGGAGCTGCCGTCGTATCGCTTTGATTTGTGTTGAAACAACTTGTATTCGCCGCCCCCCTTACGATGGTACATATTTTTTCAGGGGCAAGTCCTTACTTCTTGAGATAATGGCCCAAAAGCTACAAAAAACTTTCCGGCATCAACTAAACTGTACGTAAGATAACACTATGCTACACGAAAATTATTAACCATATTCTCACACCGCAGCGTGATAGAAGACTAAAAATGAGAACACACGTGTCTCGCAGTTTTTACCTATCTCATCAAATTTGCGGTTATAGGCCTACAAATGTTTGAGGCTTTGATGTCAGAGGCAAAGTGGTAGCACAAAGAACAATAATTGTGAACACATAAACTCCATCAAACTTCATCTTCTAGGTCAAAATCGTCAAGATGTAATTTCTTTTTACATTTTTCTCGGGTTTTTGTCTACAGATATCAAACCGATCAAATGTGAAGCAAACAAGCAACTACAAAAATGTACCTCAGATCTCAACAAACATCTTTCTACAATATACGAACTCTGTATTCTTCTTCTTTATTTGCACATCCGGTATTCGGATATAAAGCGATCATACAATATAATAGATATGTTCTTTATACATTTTATTTTATATACTTCATTTTATGTTATGTTAGTGATATTAGTTCTCTATTTCTTGCAGCGTGTATTAGATTTCTTTCATTACTGTATCCAGTCCAATCCTGGATGTTTTTAATCCAAGATAACTCTTTTCTGCCTCGAACTCGATTTCCTTCAACATTGCCTTTAATAATGGTCTGGAGAAATTTGTACTTATCGTTCCTCATGAGATGTCCTAGGTATGCTATTTTACGGCTTTTGACAGATTTCAGCAATTGTCGATCCAAATTCATTTTTCTTAAGACTTCTTCATTTGTGACCCGCGCAGTCCAAGGTATTTTCAATATGCGACGGTATACCAATATTTCGAAGGCTTCAAGTTTTTTCTCATCAGCTTTTTTTATTGTCCACGCCTCTACTGCATATAATAATGTGGACCAAATATAACATTTTACGAATCTGGTCTTTGTCGAGAGACTCAAGTCGTGGTTAGTAAGAACTTTTTTATATTTGTAGAAAGCACCTCTGGCTAACTCCACACGACGTTTTATTTCTTTTGACATGTTCCATTGTTCGTTCAACAGTGTTCCCAAGTATGTAAAGTTTTTAACGCGTTCGATTGTATCATCTTTTATTTTGAGTATTGTACTGTAATTTTGATCCTTTCTGCTGATTACCATATATTTTGTCTTCTTTATATTAATTTTAAGGCCATATAGCTCGCTTACGCATGTAAGTCTATCTAATAGTTTTTGCAATCCTGATAGGCTTCCAGCTATTAGTGTGGTGTCATCAGCATAACGTATATTATTTATTAATGTTCCATGCACTTTTATACCTATGCGTTCAGTTTCAATCGATTCATGAAATATCTTTTGTGAGTATATGTTGAACAGCAGAGGTGATAAGATGCATCCTTGTCTGACCCCCTTAGATATTGATATTTCATCAGTTAGTTCGCCATTTACTTCTATCCGGGCTTTCTGATTCCAGTACAGATTTTGTATGCATCTTATTTCTTTTTCTTCAATACCAATGTCTCTCAGAATAGTCATTAATTTATCGTGCTGGACGTTGTCAAAAGCCTTTTCGTAGTCAATGAAACATATAAAAACGTCCTTCTGCACATCTCTACATTTCTGAACAAGTACTTGTATGCAGAGAAGGGCTTCTCGGGTACCCATAGCCTCTTTGAACCCAAATTGAGAGTTTCCCATAGCAGCTTCACATTTGGCATATATCCGTTTATGGATAATTTTAAGAAACAATTTTAGAATGTGGCACATAAAGCTAATAAGTCTGTAGTCGCAACACTTTTTTGCATTTGATTTTTTCGGTATTGCAATAAAGGTTGAGATTAGCCAATCATTTGGATATTTTCCTGTATTATATATGTGATTAAGTAATTCCACTATCAATAGTATATTATTTCCATCTATTAGTTTCAGTAATTCTGAGGGGATTTCGTCGGGCCCTGTTGCTTTCTTGTCTTTTAGAGACGTTAGAGCTTGTTCCACCTCAGATCTCGTAATAGGGGTTCCAGTGACGTCAGCATTCAAGTCGGTTATATTTTCTGATCGATTTTCATCTGTGAACATTTATTTAATATATCTTTTCCATAAATTCTTTTTTTCAGTTGCTTCGAAGATCGACTGGTTATTTTCATCTACGAGAATTGCTGGAGATATTTTTCTGTAAATTCCTGCCGTTTTTTGCAACTTTTTATGTAGGTTGAAGTCGTCATGCATGTATTGAAGGTGTTCAATTTCTCGGCATTTTTGATTCAGTAATACATTTTTTGCAGCCCGTGTCGCAGCGCGGATTTCCTTATTAATTTCCCAATATTTTTCGTAATCTACGTTTTTATACTTGCTTCGTTCTTCTCGAAGTTTTATGATTTCATCTGTCATCCATTCCTCTTGATTTTTTCTTGTATTGTTTCCTATGGAGTTGTTTGCTACATTGCAAATTGTCTCTTTGATTGTGCAAAGTTATTCCCTTCAAGATTGATCTGTGGGTACGTCCGCTCCTGGATAGGTTGAGCATTTTGTCACAGAGGATCTAAAACGTCTATTGATGATTATAAAATCGATTTGGTTCCGTACTATGTTTCCTCTATTATCTTGTGGCGATTTCCATGTGTAGAGCCTTCGGGGATGTAATCGAAAAAGTGTGTTGGTAATAGTCAGATTGAACTCTATTAGCCTATCTCCTCTATCATTCCTTTCTCCCAGGCCATATTTTCCTGATATACCATATACCCTCTCGCTTCCAATTTTCGCATTAAAGTCACCTTGAATAATCGTTATTTCATGTGATTTCGTCATTTTTATCAGTTCGTTGATATCATTGTAGAAGTTTTCAACTTCATCAGTATTTCCATCACATGTGGGGGCATAAACTTGAATTATGTTTAAATTTAATGGTTTTCCTGTGATTTTTATCATCATTACTCTATCTGACATCGCTATCGAGCCAGCTACACTATTAGCTATGTCTTTTCTGACTATAATAGCTACACCTTTCCTGTGTATTCCATCCATATTTCCTGAGTGATACACCATAGCATTTTGGGATTTAAACTCTCCTCTATCTGTCCACCATGTTTCACTGACACCAAGTATATCAATTTGGAGCTTATTCATTTCATTAATGGTATTGTTCAATTTTCCATCTTCGTACAAACTTCTGACATTCCACGTTCCAATTTTCAGCTTCTTGTTGTTTTTACCTCCGGGGATTCTTAGCACCCTCGTTTGGCCGGAGACTGAGGGCCGTGTATTTTGGTTTTCGTTTTGCATATTGTATGATTTTCAAGGGAAATAATTACTTCAGTGGTTTCCCGTTGCCTTCTGAAGGGTTTAAAGTTGTCCTTCTATATTATAAGCCGCTCCTCTGGAGTTCAGACGCTGTTTGCAGCCGCCCAATGTGGGAACAGACGCTGCTCAATGATTTGTTACGAAGTTTTCTCTCCGTGCTGTTTGGTCCGCGGGAGGTATTTGATTTCCCTCCTACCACCCATGTGCGAGAAGTATTGGTAAATCCGCCACCCTCCGCATATGGGAAGCATTCGCCATCCGCCACCTGCGACGCGCTCTCTAGGGGTTTCAGCCTCCCCCGAGGGGAACTCTGTATAGATGGTTCTTAAAGGTCAAAATAGCAAAGCAAATGTGATTTGTATCCTGTTTTCTCTGGTTCTGGTCCCCAGATACTAAACCGTTCAATATTCAAGAAAACAACCAACTACAATAATGTAGCAAAGGCATCAGTAAACAACTTTCTGAAACATGCGAAATGTCTATGAAGGGTTCTTAATGCTAAAAATAGCAAAAATCTTTTAAAAATATCCAATTTTTATGCTTTTTTCTCCGTGGCAATTTTTTTGACCATGGCAATTTTGACCTTGCAGATGAAGTTTGATGGATTATATGTGTTCACAATTTTTGTTCTTTAAAACAAGGGCTACAACTTTTCCTCTGAGATAAATTCAAATTTCCCAACGGTGTGGAAGATATAGTCCTGACGAAATTACCCTTTTTACATCAAAGCCTGAAACCTTTGGACGACTATTACCGCGAAAGTTGATGAGATACGAAAAAACGGCAAAAGACTCTATTTTTCGGTAATTTAATAATTAATAATTTTCTTGCTGCACAGTGTTATTAGTATATGTCCACGTCTTCCTTTATCCCCCATAGAAGCATACCTCTTAATTTTTGGTATTTTTTAGGTTTTAGCCACATTATCATACCGAAATGTAGGAAATTTGTAATTAGTCTTCTTTGAGTCTAAAAACGTTCCGCAAGAACTTGTCGGCATAGATCGACGAAATTTGGTAATTAGTCTTCTTCATAAACGAAAGGAAACTAATTGTTGCATTTTACTTCAATATAACTCGTGGTGGATTTTACATATGTTCGTTCGTGATGTAGTTTTTTCATACTATAGACTCTATAGAGGTACCTCACATAAGATACATGTGCAGTTCCTTGCAACCATCCGAAAGCCACTATTTTTTCAAAAATATGTAAGATTTTCAAAAAAATCACTTTCCTATTTTTCCCTACATTCCCATTATTTGCACTCACATTTCCTCTCTTGTTTGGTAAATGCTCTCAACGCTTTACGCCAAACTACCAACGTCGCGAAGCGTCGTAGTAACTAACAAACCAAACACATACAATGCGTTTGGTGTCGAAAAAAAACAAAGTGGTTATTCGCATTTACAATTTTTTTTTAATATAAAGGCAACATCCAGTATCTCAACCTAGTGCTGATGCACTCAACATGTATGTACATTAGGGTTATAATTTGTTTGCAATTTTTGTAAATATCAAAAATACCACCGTATAGCCGTGTAGAACGGTGTCGTTTTTCTCTATCGCCAAAAAAGTTTCCGCACCAAATGCATTGAAGCTCAGTAATACATTATTTAATTTTATTTGTTATCATGACATATTCGCTTTTTGCTATAACTTATTAATAATTTTAATTTAATTTAAAATCAATATCAAACCATTCTGGACCAATTTGGATCTGGATCATTTAATGCATCTTTGACAATAATGTATTTTTTGTTTTTCTTTATAAACTCGCGAATTTTATGTTTATATTTATTGTACCTATCGGTACAGAGAATATGCTTTTATTGACTTCGGCTGTAAGAATCGTATTTGTTTTCAATAAATATTTATTCAAACAAACCAAATTTAAATTTTAGAATAGAAAAATATCAAAAGGGCTTAAGTAATCACAGTCGGTGCGGAAACCTAATCGAACTAATATGAACCTATGTTGACAATTTTTAAATCTTGGAGGAGATGTTTTGTGACGACTGGGAACCCCAACTATCAAACTACAGGTTGTTCAGTTAAAAATTGTAGATAAAATCCTAAAAATACCGAAAATCGGGAGGTACCATTATACCATAACATGGACCTATGTTTTGGTGGAAATTTTTTGTAACCACTGTGAACCTTAAATATTAAATTACAGGTATTTTGGTCAAAAAATTTGCAAAAATCCTCAAAATACCGAAAATCGGGAGGTACCGTATATGGGGGCTATACCACAAGATGGACCTATGTTGACGATTTTTAGTGAAGAAGTTTCGTGACCACTGAAAATTCAAATGTCAAATTAGTTTAGTTACAATTTTTAACCGTACTAGTTGGTTAAAAATTGTAACTAAAATCCCCAAACTACCGAAAATCGGGAGTTTCAGTTATATGGGGGCTAGATCAAAACGCCGATATAGCCCATCTTCGAACCAGACCTGCCTATAGAGAAAAGACACTCGTTTTGTTGACATTCGTGAGTACGAACAAAACTAAAAGAGAAAAGTACTCAACTTCACAAGATCAGATAGAAAACGAAATAGTTTAGTACTATATTCTTCTTCATGATGGAATCTTTTAAATAAAACGCTTGCATTTAACTTAAAAATGGAAGAAGAAGAAATGAAGAAGAATATAATTATTGAGGCTAAGCCAATAATAATTTTCTAGTCTCTAGTGCATTTATAGATAAAACATTGTATCATTATTTTTTTTAAATTACAGATTCACTTTGGCAGTTTTGTTGTGATGTGTGTTTACTTTTTATTTTTAAAGTAAGACCCAGCTTAATCACAGATTTGTTGTTTTCAAATTTTAAAAACAACAAGTTTTTAAAGTGGGGTAGTTAAAATTGATTTACTTTAGGGAAGGGCAGAGAATACTAGTTTCGTCCAACGCCACTTGGACTCATCAGTTCCCTTAGTTCTTTGCATTGCAGCAAAGAACTCTTCCCCAATTTTATGACGACTCGAGCTCAAGATTAAATCTGACTGACGAATTCGTTTAAATGCGAATTCAACAGAAACACTCAAAAACTCTCGTAGCCGCATATGCAAACCAAATTAAGTCCAAATTTTTAACTCTCATGCGGCTCATTAAAGGGGTGTTTTTGGACCATTCTCCTATAAAATGTGTATCAAATCAAAATATTCTAAAAATACACTACAGGTCCTACAATACATCAAAACTCTATCTCTTATTAAAATTTTAAAGCGTTTTTGGGGTTAATTTGTCGAACTTTTAAATTATGGCGGGTTAAATTCTGGGTTTGTGACCCTTATAGTAGGTGTAAAAGTTATATAACTCAATTTCAACACGACATAATTCAAAAGTTCGCCTCACGGCGGATCTGTCATTCGGGCTGAAATTTGGTACTTAGACTTCGTTTGTAGATATAGGCTTTCATATAGTCCACATAGAACGGTACCTCCCTATTTTCGATATTTTTAAGGTTTTAGCCTCATTATCCTATCGATATGGCTGAAATTTGTTACTTAGGCTTCGCTGGGGGTATAAAACTGTCCACCTGAAATTTGCCGGAATAGGTTTACGTCTTCATATAGCCCCCATAGAACGGTACCTCCCCATGTTCGATATTTTAAAGGTTGTGGCCTTAATATTCCACCAAAATGGATTTGGTATTTAGTCTTCGTTGTGGTTAAAAAACTTTCCACCTGAAATTTGTGAGTATATGTCGACGTCAGGGCTATATGATCCCCGATATAACGGTATTTTGAAGATTGTGGCTTCCATATCCCACATAAATGGCTGAAATTTGGAATTTAGTTTTCGTTGGATGTATTAAACTATCCACCTGAAATTGGAAGACCACGTCTTCATAGAGCTCCCACAGAACGTTACCTCAATATCCCACCGAAATGGCTGACATTTGGTATTTAGTCTTCGTTGGGGGTATAAAACTTTACACCTTTTATATAGCCCCCATAGAACGGCACTCATAAATTTTTCGATATTTTTAAGGGTTTAGCCAGGGGCACAAAACATTATAACAGGTACAAAGGTCCCTTGTAAGGGTACAACACGATTTAAGACTTTTTGAAGATTTTAATCACATTTTCCTCCGAATTGGTTATTAATTGGAAGTTTGTGTACCCAGATCATAGAAAACTCTGTAGGTTTTAGTCTAACCCCATGAACCGGTACTGCCCAATTTTATGTATTTCGAGGGTTTTTTTCAAATTTTCGAACCGATAATGTTGTAATTTGGTATTGTGCTAAGTCAGAGTATAGAATAAACAACGATGAACTCTTTTAAAGGGTGTTGCTACATTTTCCTCCTGAAGTGGATGTAACTTGGTATTTTTATTTATTTATGGTAGTAGTAGTTGTAAAGTCTAAATCGGACATATGTTTATTCATGTTACTAACATAACATACTAATCAAAAGCCCATTGTATACATTGCGTGACAAAGAAAAAGCTTTTGCCTACAATATATTTTAATAAAAGCTCAAAACAAACGAAAAATGTAGTATTAAACGGTTCAGCTGTTTTAGACTTAAAACAGAGATTTTAATGAATACGATATTCAGTTAACATTTAACATTAAATCAATAAAGATCTCAACCTTCGAAAAGAGCAGTAAAAATAAAGAAACATATTTAAAAATGACCTTAAAATATATCTTGGCCATAAGTTTAATCGCTGGATTAGCAATCGTAAATGCCGGAGATAGTGAAATCACAAAATTTATGAAACATCTAGAAGTTATACCCGATGTACTGGATGAAGGTCCCAAATATTTCCTAAAGGTTATAATTGCAAAATAAAAACATATGTGTGATAAAAGAGTGTTTAGAAAGTTCCCAAATATGACAGATAATAAATAACTTGTGAAATTTTTTTCTCTTCAGATTACCTATGATAATGGCGTTTTTGCTGACAAAGGTGTTGAATTGACACCCACCCAGGTAAAGAATCAACCAAAAGTTGAATGGGATGCTGAGGCTGGTACCTACTATACCCTACTTCTTACTGATCCTGATGCTCCCTCACGCAAAGATCCTGTGGTACGTGAATGGCACCATTGGCTAGTGGGTAATATTCCTGGCGATCAATTGAACAAAGGAGAAGTTTTGTCCGCATATGTTGGTTCTGGACCACCAAAAGATTCTGGTTTACATCGTTATGTCTTCCTTTTGTTTAAACAACCCAAAAAATTGGAATTCGATGAAAAACGTTTTAGCAACACCGAAGCTGCTGGTCGTGAGAAATTCTCTACTAGAAAATTCATTGAAAAATATAATTTGGGTGCTCCTCTGGCCGGTAATTTCTATCAGGCTCAATATGACGATTATGTACCAATTTTATACAAACAATTGGGTCTGTAATGGAGGAGGGGACCGACCTTGTCTTTTCTATTTTATTAATAATTAAATTGTCTAGTTCAACATTGCACAGACATGCAACTATGTGTGTATTTCTGTAATGCACACACTTATGTATATTCATTTGATTTGTTTCAAAATACACCAAATCACCAAATTTCAAACTTGTTTCGTGGTTGGGAAAGATGCCGCCACTGATCTTTGCAACCGGTAGTTTTAAGTCATAAACCTAATAAATCTTTTAATTAGCAAGCAGCTGTTGCTTGTGTCCAGCGAAAGCAATATGATAAATTAATAAAAAATATGTTTAGCATAAATTTACAATGCAAATTTCTCTGGCAATCTGTTATTTTATTTTTTCAATACAATGGAGCGAGCAAGCATAAAAGACATGTAATTAATGTTTGTAAATTAAGTTCTGTGGATTCGAATGATTTCAAGACCAATCAAGGTCAAGCCAATGTAGACGACATCCACCGGTCTACATGTTTTAGAGGGGCAAACTGCAATATATTTTTTCATTACTCACATCAGGTAACTGTTATTTAAAAGACCTTCAAAGACCATACTGTCTCTGTACATTTCCATCTATAGTGGGTTGGTAATTTTTTTCTACCTCTCGTCTAACTGGTTCTAGTGGACAAGTGGCTAAAAACTGAAATTTAATAGCTGCTTTTATTTTGAAATATAAATCTTATCAAATAATTAGAATATGAACATGCGAATTTATATGTACAACAATTGTTAACACCCACCAAACGACAATTTAATAATTTAACCCTCAAATGGTATTGAAAAAAATTAAGATCAGACATAATTATTGAATCTAGCAAAGCAGAGGTATACGCTTGTCACAATCCCTAATGAAACTACCCCAATCAAAAACGTTTTAAGAACAACGATCTGTGGAATGAGTACGTAATTACTCCACGGAATGGTCGCATTGAAGGACGAACGAAACATATTATCATAGAGGAAATGCGATGGAAGGCAACGATGTAAGTCAGTCGGAATTGCGGACAGAGACATACCATCAGGCAATGACTGTTTTAAACACCAATAGCAGAAGTGGTGGACATAAAAGTCCCAAGAACAGATCACTGGTGACAAAAGAAGTTCTGGAAGTTTCCAGCGTACATTTTTACACGTTCCTGCAAGCAAAGCAAAAATATTTTTCCTTTTTGTTGGAGGGACAATATTTGTTTTTGATACAATTTTTATTTCTTTTCTTCAATCAATGCAATTGCCTAAAATAACACTTTACTTCCAAAAATAAGAAACAACAACGCTTATCGAGATTGGGAAATATTGTAAAAATCGCTTACAATACGAAAGAAATAATGTTATATTGATTGAATATAATTCGCATTTACAGATTGCAAATAAATGTAATATACATAAATGCCACGTATAATATTATAAATTGTTAAACAAAACAAGTAAAAAAGTATCAGTCAGCTTTGCTGACAGAGATATACATACCCTCACCCTGTGTATATTGAAACAATTTTTTCCCAAAAAACGTATGTATTTAGGGGGTTTTAAAAATTTTGGATGTATGAACCATTTTTGTCGAACCATTTTTGTATGAACCATTTTGTTGATTAGGATTAAAGATCAAAAGTTTTGCGGAGGAGATACTTAAAGGAATGGATCGACATTAACCATTATGGAAGTGTATCTCCAGCCATTACATATGGTTTTTACACACTTCGGGCTGTTTGCTCAAGAAGTATGGACTTGCCCCTGAAAAAAAATTTACCATCGTAAGTAAGGCAGCGAATGCAAGTTGCTTCAACAAAAATCAAAGTGATTCGATTGCAGGTCTTAAAGTGAACTTATCCGAAATTTTGTGTGGGAGGTACCGCATGGAGTGGACAAATATAGTCCATATTTGAACCTTATCTATATCTGGTAAATATATTAGGATGTGTAAAGTATGGACCAATTCGGCCACTCCGTTCAAGAGTTACCGTACGAACAATTTTTCCGAACATTTCTGAACTTTTGTGGGGGAGGTACCTGAAGGAGTGGACCGATATGGCTTATCTTCGAACCTAAACTATATTTGGACAAAATATTACTAAGGCCAAATTTTGCACCGAATCGATTGATCTGTTCGAGAGTTATCTTGGGGTCTAAAACCATTATTTCGATGAGGCACATTTTGTCCGTATGAAAGTGTATATACCCTCGATAGCATAAATGCTGAGGGTATAAACATTGGACCTATATTTACGATTTTTAGTGGAGAAGTTTCGTGGCCACTGAGAACCTTTAGTGACAAATTACAGATAGTTCAGTTAAAATTGTAGCTAGAATCCTCAAAATATCGAAAATCGGTAGGTACTGTTATATGGGGGCTAAACCAAAACATGGACCTATATTGACGATTTTTAGTGGAGAAGTTTCCGAACACTGATAACTTCAAATGTAAAAAAACTACTTCGGTTACAAATTGTAGCTAAAATTATCAAAATACCAAAAATCGGGAGGGGCTATACAAAACGTGGACCTATGTTGACGATATTTGGTGCAGAAGTTTCGTGGCCACTGAGAACCTCAAATGTCAAATTACAGATAGTTCGGTAAAAGTTTTAGCTAAAATTCCCAAATACCGAAAATTCGGAGGAACCGTTATATGGGGGCTATACCAAAACATGGACCTATGTTGACGATTTTTAGTGAAAAGTTTCGTGACCACTGACAATTCAAATAACAAATTACAACTAGTTCGATTTTTGGTTTAGAAGTTTCGTGACCACAGAGAACCTTAAATGTCAAATTACAGCTAATTCGGTTAAAAATTGTATCTAAAATCCTCAAAAAACCGATAATCGGTAGGTACCGCTTTATGGGGGCTATACCAAAACATGAATTATATAGACGATTTTTGGTAGAGAAGTTTCGTGGCCACTGAGGCCCTTTAGTGATAAATTACAGCTAGTTCGGTTAAAAATTGTAGCTAAAATCTTCAAAATACCGATAACCGGTAGGTACCGCTATATGGGGGCTATACCAAAACATGGATCTACGTTGATGGTTTTTGGTGGAGATGTTTTGTAACTACTGTGAACCTTAAATATTAAATTGCAGGTAGTTTGGTTTTTTTCTGTCAACCATTTGCGTAAAATCTAATATTTTTGAAAAAAATCGATAGATGAAGGACAAGATTATGATGTTCTTGATAAGCCCACAAAATTGTTGGAAATCGGTTTAGTTTTCGAGTTGGCACCGCAAAACGCTTTTATAAAAAGAGATTTTTCCTATACCGTTATTTGCCACAATACTTAGTGGTATTTTCCAAATAAAAATGCAGAAAGTAGATTTTGTTATGTTCTTTCAGGTGAAGACAATCTAAAAAAAGTTTCGAAGTTTTCGTAGATAAAATTCATGCAAAATGGCTTTCTCGAAGCATTTTTTGTTGGCTTACATCGATTTTGCAGCGTGTTTTTGTAAAAATGCTTGCCTGTCACACGAACCGTTCGTACTAAAACGTATACGTTCAAAATTTGGTTCTCGTAAAATTTTACGAACCATTCGTTTTTATCTAAAAGCTTTCGTCTATTTCGTAAAAGCTGTTATATTTCAGGGTTTCCATGATACTTATTTTGCAAATTTTGCATAGGCCGTTTGATATAGCCCCCATAGGACGATATAGGTCCACGTCTTCATATAGCCCCCATAGAACGGTACCTCCCGATTTTCGGTTTTTCTGACTGAAATTTGGTAGTTAGTCTTCGTTGGGGGTATACAACTTTCCAGCTGAAATTTGTCGGTATAGGTCCACAACTTCATATGGCCCCCATGAAACGTTACCTCCTGATTTTCGGTATTTCGAAGGTTGTGACCTCAATATCTCACCGAAATGTGGTAGTAAATCTTCTCCTCCTGAAATTTGTCGGTATAGGTCCACGCCCTCATATAACCCCCTTAGGTCGATATCTCCCAATTTTCGGTATTTTTGAAGATTTTAGCTATGTTATCCTATCAAAATGGCTGACGTTGGATATTTAGTCCTCCTTTGGGATGCAAAACTTTCTCCCAGAAATTTATCGTCGTACGTCCCAATTTTCGGTATTTTGAAGGATTAAGCCTCATTATAACACCGACATGGCTCAAATTTGGTACATAGTCTTCGCTGGAGTTACGAAACTTTCTTCCAGAAATGTATCGGTACAGGTCAACTTTTAATACAGCCTCCATAGAACAGTGCTTCCGATGTTGTTAACTATCCAAATCTAGAATATCCAGGAAAATTGTAGATATTGGTCCATGTTTTGGAAAGAACAAAAATGCCGTCCCATATGAGCTATTTTGAAGGGAGTATTATCAGTTGAGATATAAATTTAATAATTGTTCCTATTCACTTCAATACAGTTCCTGGTGGAGGGTATAAAAAGTTTGGCCCGAGGGAACTTAACGCTTTTCTTACTTGTTTAATGTAAGACTCAGTAGAAATAATATAGATATGAATGTTACTTCATATTTATGTTCCATAAATTAGCCTATATGGGCCAAATATAGGAAAAAGTTAAACATTTGTTAAAGTTTTATTAATTTTAGTGGTACAGGGTGCCACCGTGGTGCAATGGTATGCACGCCCGCCTTGCATGCAGAAGGTCGGGGGTTCGATTCCCCGGCCAGACAACATCAAACATTTTTCAACGGTAGCAAAATACCCCTCAGTAATGTTGGCAACATTTCCTGAGTATTTCAGCCTTGAAAAACTTCTCCAAAAGTGGTGTCTTAAGACACGCCGTTCGGACTCGGCGATAAACTGTAGGTCCCATATCATTAAGCTAAATATGAATCGGGGTGCACTCATTGATATGAGAGAAGTATCCCTTGTCCCGTATGGGATGTTGTGGAACAATGTTTTTTGTACAGGAATTTACCCTCGGAGTCGGAGTCGTGAAAAAAACGGCCTGGAGTCGCAGTCGAGCCAAAAATACCTAGACTCCGAAAAACTGTCATTCACCATAAAATATTCTTAACTAAAATCGAATAATTATGTAGTTTCCTTTCCTGCCCATAATTTAAGGTGCAAACATTTTTCGACCGCGGATACCTCAAATGCCTAATTATCCAATCTAATCTAAACTAAAAATGTGTTCAATCAGGTGGTACCTTTATATGGGTGTTGTCGTCAGAAAATGTTTCCCATACCCACAAAATACCGAAAATCGGGAGGTACCTTTATATGGGGGCTATTCCAAAACACGGACTTATGTTGACGATGTTTGGTGGAGAAGTTTCGTAGCCACTGAGAACCTCAAATGTCAAATTACAGATAGTTGGTTAAAGTTTTAGCTAAAATCCCCAAATACCGAAAATTGGGAGGAACCGTTATATGGGGGCTATACCAAAACATTGACCTATATTGAAGATTTTTAGTGGAAAAGTTTCGTGGCCACTGAGAACCTCAAATGTCAAATTACAGCTACGGTTAAAAATTGTAGCTAAAATCCTCTAAATACCGAGGTACCGTTATATGGGGGCTATACCAAAACATGGACCTATGTTGACGAATTTTAGTGAAAAGTTTCGTGACCACTGACAATTCAAATGACAAATTACAGCTTGTTCGATTCTTGGTGGAGAAGTTTCATGACCACTGAGAACCTCAAATGTCAAATTACAGCTAGTTCGGTTAAAAATTTTAGCTAAAATTATCAAAATACCGAAAATCGGGAGGTACCGTTATATGGGGGCTATACCAAAACATGGACCTATGTTGACGATTTTTGGTAGAGAAGTTTTGTGACCACTGAGATCCCCAAATGTCAGATTACAGTTACTTCAGTTAAAAGATGTCACTAATATTCTCAAAATACCGAAAATCGGGAGGTACCGTTATATGGGGGCTATACCAAAACTTGGACCTATGCCCATAAGTTTTGTACCCTCCACCATACTATGGAGGGTATAATTAAATTTATCATTCCGTTTGTAACACATCGAAATATTCATCGGAGACCCTATAAAGTGTATATCAGGAATATTGTCAATTATTTCATATTCCATTTCAGAAAAAAAGGATAATTTTTTTGCGCTACATCAACGATTTTTGATATGTAAGTTAAGAAAAAAATTGCTAGTACGAATCTGGTCGCGAGCCAATTTTTGGTTGTTGCGGACAAAAGTTATGGCGCTTTTATTTCGCTTTTGAAGAAAGAACATATTATAAAAACGCTAATTATTTTAATGAGCACCATTGTTACAAAAAAGTTCTCTAGAAGTGACTTCAGCGAGTAGATTGCATAATACCTGCAAAATGTTACACAAAATTCGCGGAACGTACATAAAATTGATAAATTATTTAATATAAGTCAGCTTTTTTCAAAAATAAGGCCAATTTAGTGGTCATAAAATTACATAAAAATTTATTGTGGATCTAAACATCACGGCGAATCAAATGAGACTACAATCGTACAGATTGGTGTTATAGTTTTGATGTTACAGCCAAAATAAGCACATATTCTGGTCAAAAAATAATTTTTTATTTGACAAAATATTTTTAAACATGCATTATGTAGTAGAAAATATTGGAAAAATCTATAGAAATATTGCCTTCGTTTTGCTTAAATCTCCCAATAAAATAGACGGATTTTGCTTTATTGACATTCATATTAAAGCTTTCCCATTAGGGAAGGTAATTGGGTTGATGAGGATATATCTCAAAGCTTCTGAAATGGAAACAGAGGTCAAATAACCCATTTTAATTTATATGCATTTTAAAATACGTGTAAATCGCGTAATTATTAAAATCATTTTGCCCGCATGTGATTTTCATGTACAGCAAGACTATATCTTTTAATTTATATATATTTTTCGAAATTTACATTGGAGGCTAAGATGGAGCATCGGCTGCATCCTAGCATTAAAACACCTATAAAATATCTCTAATTTGCGCAAAGTGCATACAAATTTTGTCCGCATCCGATTTCAGTGTTCACCATGAAAATCTATATCGATATATATCTATTTCAAGGCGATCAATCAAGAACCGTGGATGTAGCATCACACACTATTTTTTGAGATAAAATGAATGTAGCTCCCTTATAAGTGAAGTTTTCAAATCTCTGTTTCCTCTAAGACGAAGATGCTGTACTAGTTGTTTCATTGCAGTGGAAACGAACCGCAGAAAACGCGATAAAATACGCGATATTTCCAAAAACAATTTTAGACGATTTTTCTACTTTGGAATTTCTTGTAACTCGCGTTGCAATCAAGTACGAAGAAATCGAATAACAATTGTTAAAATTAGGCCCGAAAAATATGATTTTTAGAAAAATGTTCGCCCAAAATTTTCGCATTTGGATGCAGATTTCTATGAAGCTGTGCAGACTACATTCACAATATTCCTATCAAATAACTCAGAATCGCAAGTACTACAATCCTATATATGGTTTTTATAAAAACCTATTTGCGGAATGAAATTAGAAGAAAATCTCAAAAAACACTGTAAATCTGGCTTCAGAATGTCAGCATCATTTAATGGTAGAAGCAGACGAAATTTTGAAAAGTAATACATTAGTGAGATGATCCTTATTTAGTTTGCTTCTGCTTTTACTTTGATAGGAAACTCGGGAGAAGTGTGGTTTACTCACAAATAGAGAGATAACAAAAAAAGACGTGGTGGCTTCAACCCATTTTCACCAATTTTTTAACATAAATATAGCCACAGCTTTCTCGCCAATTATCTTTTAAGGCCAATATTTTTTGCCACGTCCAAAAACATTTCATTTTATCCAAAAGTATTTAATTTGCATAATATACAATCACTAGTCGCGTGTTCTAAAAGGGTAAACCTTGGCTTCAGCTATGTTAAATTTTCAAAAATATTGGTGATATATTCTTGATCAGGGTAAAATTCTAAGCCGATCTAACCATGTCCGTCTGTTGAAATCAAGATACAGCTCGCAATTTTTAAGATGGAGCTTTGTAATTTGGTATAGAAGTTTCTATTACTCCTAGGATGTTTGGTATTGTAAAGGGGGTATATCGGTCCACGTTTTGATATAGCCCTCATAGAACGGTACCACCCGATTTTTGGTATTTTGAAGGATTTAGCTTCATTATCACACCGAAATGGCTGAAATTTTGTACTAAATCTTTATTGGGGGTATAAAGCTTTCCCCCAGTATTTTGTCGGTATCGGTCCACGCCTTCATGTAGCCCCCATAGAACGGTACCTCCCGATTTTCGGTATTTTGAATTTTAAGACCTTAATATTCCACCGAAATGGCTGAAATTTGATATATAAACTTTGTTAGGGGTGTAAAACTTCCCTCTCTAAATTTGTCGGTATCGGTCCACGCCTTCATGTAGCCCCCATAGAACGGCACATCCCGATTTTCGGTATTTTGAATGTTAAGACCTTAATATTCCACCGAAATGGCTGAAATTTGATATATATAAACTTTGTTGGGGGTATAAAACTTCCCTCTCTAAATTTGTCGGTATAGGTCCACGCCTTCATGTGTCCCCCATAGAACGGTACCTCCCGATTTTCGGTATTGTGAAGGTTATGGCCTTAATATTACTCCGAAATAGCTGAAATTTGGTACTTAGACTTCGTTGGGGGTATAAAACTTTCCCCCAGAATTTTGTCGGTATAGGTCCTCGCCTTCACATAGCCCCTATAGAACGGTAGCTCCCGATTTTCGGTATTTTGAAGGTTGTGGCCTCAATATCACTGTGCAACATTTCCAAGGTAATTTTGTGCAAACAACTTCTAATGTTTTTTTTATGAAAGTACATCTAAACCATCTAAACATGGTTAAATATTGACTTTCTAAAGCAAATTGGGTCTATATCTTTAAAACCAGTAGGAATGTTTCCATGACATCCGAGCAAATTTGTAGATAAGAACAAGAAGGAGGCATATGAAAAAAATGAACACGATAAACCTAATATATTGCCTCAAATTTTATAATATATCTAAAAATCCCGTAATTTGTATATATTTCGCAGCGTATCTCCAAAACGGTTAAATTTTTCTTAATATAATATTCGTGAAAAATATTCGCTGAAATGTAATACACAACTCTTCAGAACATATCATTGTTGTAAAATGTCTCTATCGTGTTGTTTCTGACATATTTTTCTACGACAATTTGAAAAATATATCAAAAATGCACAGTGGATCCACCAATTGGCAAAAAATAAAAAAATGAATGTCAAAATTTTGGTACAACATCCGGCAACACTGACAGCTATGACATGGACCTTTTTAAAAATATATTAGTTTTTGCTTCATTCGAACACGATCTTCTTAAGAATAGCTTCAAAAGTCGGACCATTTGACTAATATTTTTTGTTGCGAGTATCACCTATATTTTAAGTGCATGTAAATATATTCAAAATATCGCGAAACTAATACGTATAGCCAAATATTATAGTGGATTTTGAAGGAGGAGGTAATAGCTTAGTTTTCATTAAAAAGTAGTGTTTTAGCGTGTTGTGGAATTCTAGTTAGCTGCACATTTTCTTAGTGTATTTTGTAATGCCAATTCGATCATATTCTTAAATTTGACCTAAGGTTTTAGTCATGATGCCACCAGTGCACACCTCGGGAATAATTTTCCAAAGTAGCTCATGAGTTTAAGATTATTCAGTATTAAAATCAGCTGCCATCTAGTGCCAGACTATAAATGGTGGGTCGCTGACTAAAGCTGCCCTAGATAAGGGTTTATATGGATATATTAGCGTATAACTCTGTTATCTGACCACGTACATTAACATAATTGGCATCAGTGGCAAGATGAAGAAATCTTCTTCTAAATGTGTCGTAAGTTGGCGGTACGTGCCTTCCAGGAAGAACGCTATAAGGTCTATATTAAAAACTTTACGATTTTTCAGAAAAAAATTTTGATTTTTTTAATCCGCTAAATTTGTTGGATTTTATGTTGTTTTGTTTCCCCAAGCCTGTTTTTGCATCATAAGATAATCGGGGCTTTTGTTAATGTCATTTTGTATTAACAGCATAAAACAATTCTTACCGTATACCCCCTCCAGAGGGGAAAGGGGGGAGAATGCTACGCTCGTGGTTTCTTAAAACACTCTTCGCAGCAGCACAAAGCTGTAACCGGCGCATTGGATTGAGTTTTACACTCTAAATATTTTTGGACACTTTCTCCATACAAGTGGATCCACTGTGCAATGCATTGAAATTTCAAATATGAGAATAAACAGCCTGTGTGAACGTTGTTTGAAATATGTTTTGTAGAAACAACATGTAATAAGTGTATTACAGTTTCAGAATGTTCTGAAGAATTGCTGAGCACATTATTTGGGAATTTTTTGCGATACTTGGTTCAACTCTCAATAGTTTGGACTTTACTGACCATACTTTCAGAAATTATATAAACTTTTATATATTTTATAGAAGTTGTTTGCATTTTTATTGTTGCACAGTGTATTCCTCCGAAGTGGCTCAAATTTGGTATTTAGGCTTCGTTGAGGGTACTCAACTTTCCCATTTAAATGTGTCGGAATAGGGCCACGCCTTCATATAGCCACATAGAACTGTACCTCCCGATTTTCCGTTTGGACGTTGTGGCCTCAATATTCCACCGAAATGGCTGACATTTGGTATTTAGTCTTCGTTAGTGATACAAAACTGTTCCCCAGAAATTTGTGTGTACAGGTCCACTCCTTCATATTGCCCCCATTTCAGACTAAAATTCGTCGGTATAGGTCCTCGTTGCGATATAGCCCCCTTAGAATGTTGAAGGTTGTGACGTCAATATCCCACCGAAATGACAGAAACTCGTTATAGAAGATTATTATCAGTATAGGTCCACGTCTTCCTATATCCCCATAGAAGCGTACTTCTTGATTTTCGTATTTTTTAAGTTTTAGCCACATTCTCTTACCGAAATATAGGAAATTTGGTATTTAGTCTTCTTTGAGTTTAAAAAATTCACGCTAGAAATTTGTCGGTATAGATCGACGTGCCTCACATTGTTTTACCGAAATTGCTGAAATTTGGTATTAAGTCTTCTTCATACATGAAAGGAAACTAATTATTCCGTTTTACTTCAATACAACTCGTGGTGGAGGGTATAAAAAGTTTGGCCCGGCCGAACTTAACGCTTTTCTTACTCGTTGGAATATAAGTTTGTTCGTCACTAGAAACCCTAAATATCAAATTTTAGCTAAATCGGTTTAAAATATATGAATAAAAACGTCGAAATACCTGAAATCGGGTGGTACTATTATATGGGGGCTATACCGAGACGTGGACCGATATAGCACATCGTCGAACTTGACCTGCCTGCAAACAAAAGAAGCATCTTCTGCGTCCTATCTCCATTTTTGTGGATGCTAGAGTGATTACCACAGACATCGAATTATAATTTTTTTCGCCATTTTTTGCCTACTAGTTTTTTTGTCCATTCTATTTAGTTTGAAATCAAAACTTACATATTTTTCTTAAATTCATACAAATTAAAAGTTCCATTACATCAATGAGATCCGTTTCGTTTATACAATTAAACGAAAAATCATTACATTTTAAATAACGTAATGTTTCATAGCATGAGAGAAACATTTCATTATATTAATGGAACGTTTCATAGCATCAATGAAAAACAATCAATGATACAACGAAGCATTATTTTCTTTTTTAGTGTATATTATTTCTTTCTGTGTTTATCAAAACGAAGACATATGTTCACAATTTTTGGTGGAAAATATGTATAACCAACGAGAACCTTCAATGCCAAAATTCAGCTTCTTTGGTCAAAATACCGAATATTGTGAGGTACCGGAATATGGGGGCAATACGAATATTTTTGGTGGTGAATGTTTATATCTACTGGGAACCCCAAATGCCAATTTACCTAATTTATTTTTTTATTTTATTTTTATACCCTACACCACACCTAGATAAGGGGTATTAAGTCTTTGTGTATTTGTATGTAACATGCATAAGGAAACGAAATAGATCTATAGTTTCCTTTGGGGATATACATAGAATCACTTTCTGAGTCGATTCATGCATGCATGTCCGTCCGTCCGTTTGCAGCGTACAGGTCGCATTTATTGTCCGATTCAGCTGAAAACAGGAAAATATCATTTCTATAGCTATAGGAAGAACGCTATAGCTTTTGGTGAAAATCGGTTCATATTTGGATATAGCTCCCATATTTATTTTCGGCCGATTTCACATATTTGGTCCACCAAACACGCTATATATGTCCCATTTCGATGAAATTTTAAATGTATGATTGAATTTAATCTGGAAATAAATGTGCCAAATAATATCGTAATCGGTCCTGATTTAGATATATGTAGCTCCCATATATATTTTCGGCCGATTTTACGTATTTGCTGCACCAAACACGCTACATCCGTCCGGTTTTGATGAAATTGGGAATGTGCGACTGAATACGTTCTACAAATAAATGTGCCAAATTATATGGATATCGGTTCAGATTTGGATATAGCTCCCATATATATTTCCGGCCGATTTCATGTATTTGCTGCACCAAACACGCTACAAACGTCCGGTTTCACTGAAATTTGGCATGTGTAACTGAATTCGGTTTAGAAATAAATGTACCATATTATATCGATATCAGTTCAGATTTGGATATAGCTCCCAAATATTTTTTCTGTCGATTTCACGTTTTTGCTGCACCAATCCCGCAACATGCGTCCGATTTTGATATCGGTTCAGATGTGGATATAGCTCCCATATATATTTTCGCCCGATTTCACATATTTGCTGCACCAAACACACTATATCTGGAATTTTGAATATGTAACGGAATTTGCTCTAGTAATAAGTGTACCATATTTTATCGAAATCAGTTCTGATTTATATATATCTCCCATATACATTTTACATATTCACAGTGGGCTACGCCCGATTTTGATCATTTCACTACTGGTTTTTATTAAATAAATTTTTACAGTGTTTTATTTAACTTGCTTTGTTTCCTGTATGTTTAGTTCAAATCTAGTAGCCATTTTTAACACAGTTGCAGTTGACCAATCGAACTAAGTATTTGTTTACTTTTCAAATTTGAATTATAGAATATTAAGTCAAAACTAATATGGGTCCATTCTTTACCATAGCCTCTATATAGCGGCACCACCCGATTCAGGTATTTTGAGGATTTTATCTGAATTGGCTGTAGCTTGACATTTGGAATTCCTAATGGTACGGAAGCTTCCCCACAAAAATTGTGGACATAGGTTCAGGATTTGGTATAGCCCCCTATAGCGCTACCACCCGATTTCAGGTATTTTGGGTATTTTATCTACATTTTCGGCATAAATTGGATGTAATTTAGCTATTTTTAACTTAATTTTTTAAATCATTTTTTATATAGGAGTGTTGTTTAGGAGTGTTGGAGTTTTTTATTTGGGATGACGACTTCTATTTTGCTTTTCAAAATAGTCAGGCTTAATCCCATAGTCGTTGTTCAAATATTTTATTAAAACAACTTTAATTTATTAGTGGGAAAAATTGGTGATGTTTACCAAGGGTGATGTAACGCAGGGAAGACTATAGTTTCGGATCTCGCCACAGATCCTCATAAGTTCCCTTGTTTCTTGTTGTACAACAAGAAACTTTTTATACCCAAGGGCAATTGCTCGCTTAAATAGATATGTCCAAAGAAACACTCTGATCGAGAATTTCTTTGGCACTACCTAAACTCGAGCGATTGCACTTGCAAACCAAACCAAAAATGCAGTTGCTCGAGTTTAGGTAGTGCCAAAGAAATTAAAGTTGTTTTAATAAAATATTTAAACAACGACTATGTGATTAAGCCTGAATATTTTGAAAAGCAAAATATATATTTTTTTGTAAATCGTATCTTTGCGATTATTTTTTGCATCAAATGACACATTTATACATATGTTGTTTTCTATGAAAAAGAGCGGATGAAAAAGGAAACACATATACACTTGTGTTGTTTTTCGGTGAAATTTATTTTACAAATTATCACCTAATCTTTATAAAAATAAAACTTATTTAATAAAAATTTAAATAAAAAAGTGTTATTTGAAAAAGGTTATAGCAAGAAGGTGGGCCGTTGTAGACAATCGTCAAATAATGAACAAGGATGAAAATAAAACAAAGTCAAAATATTCTTCATACCAATATGTTTTAGAAATAGTGGGCTGTATTAAAAAATATGCATTATCGATATAAAATACTCGTTTAGAAGTTGATGAATTTGCTTTTTAATAGTTAAATGAAATTTACTGCTACTTATGTTGATGTAATAACCCAGCAAAATATTTGGGAGCCAAAGAAACAGATGAATCATGAGTGCAAGTGATTTGGGACTACATCTTTTTATGTGAATGACGTCATGCTTTTTCCAAGGGCATGGTGCAGCGATGATGCAGCCCATTTTGTTTCCCCAGAATACGTCTATTTTCGATCCACGACACGTATTTTGATTGAGTGCTTTGGATTGAATTTAGATAAATTCTTAGGAATGTGTTTTAATTCAGTTCAAATATGCAACAAAAATGCAAGTCATTAATAATATCGCAGAATAAATAAAATGAAGTTATTATTTGTGTAATAAGGTGTATTAAGAACTTTATTATATTAACAAAATTATATTATACATTAAATTAAATTGCTATTGTGTTTACTTCCGCTGCTCTCCGTCATCATGTTCGGCTCATCCAAAATTGTTGTATACCCTCCACCATAGTATGGAGGTTATGTTAAGTTTGTTTTTCTGTTTGTAACACATCGAACTACACGGTGTGCCTTAACCAAATTTAAATGGAAGGTGCTTACACCTGGGAAGATTTTGCAGATTCTGAAACTACAATTGTAGTATATACATACTTTTGTAAGATACTGTAGTTTGCTCTAGATCATAAGTGTTTAGTACATAAGAGAAATAATATTGTACCAATCCAATGGTGAGCAAAATAGGAAAAGAGAAAATTTAAGAGAGAATTAATATTTAATTTTTCTTGATGTTTCATTACTTATTTCAAAAATTTTTAAACATTAATGTTGTCTAAAATCGTCGACAATGCAAATTATTAAAAAATATAATTAAAAAATTGCGTAAACGTTTAGTTGTTTATGGTTCACAAAAAACTAAGAGTACGTTTTCACAATTTACCTGTGTGCTAGCACACAGGCTTGCTCACCCCTATACCAATCTCTCGTGAGCACAAGAGTGGGTGTCTTGTTGTTATGTGTGTGGGGCATTATTGGTTTGCGGGTAATCGACTGCTGGTCGGTAGTTCAGTTTAGTAATAGACACACAAAACAACAGACACTCGCCCTCTTGTTTGCGACAAGCTGTTGAAAACAAATAAAAGAAATTATAAGAATAAATAACCCCGGTGTCTTTAATGCAAAATGCATGAACACTACATTTCAGAAGTGGGATAAAAACTTTTGCCTACATCGCGAAAAAAATCGATTTTTTTTCTTTTGCCATTCTGCCGAAAACCTGTTTGCAACTAAAGCATCAACAAAAATTATGGAGAAATAGGAATTCAGTACCAATGCCGAAATACAGAAAAACGAAATTGGAGAAGATGTGGAAAATATACATTACCGTTAGATAGCGATGTGAAACAAAACAGAAAATACAGAAACCCAAACACAAAAATTTCAGACGAAGCTAGTAATCATAAGTTGGAGAAAAATACAGAAACACAAATTGATGGAATTTTCAACGAAGTGCAAAAAAGTACACAAAAAGATGCTGCGGCTATGTTGAAAAATAGAGAACAAAAATTTTAAACGAAACTAGTGATAAAAAGTCAAATCTAGTGAACTACAGCCGTCCACAAACAAATTACCGAAACAAAAACAACAAAAGGTTATGAAGAAAAAAATTACCGAAAACTGAAATCTTCTTTACCTATAAAAAACCTGTTTGAACGACAACAACAAACATCTTGGAAAGAACTACAGACAAGGTAACGGTTCGACACAAAAATAATAGAACCATGAAGGTGAGAGGAAGAACAAAAAAATGCAGCCAAACGTCGAGTTAAAGACAAATAAAGCAAAAACTGGAGAATAAAAAATAATGGGAACACAGGACATGGAAAGAAATACAGAAACACAACTTAAGACGCGATTGGTTGATGACGTCTTTGGTGATGTACAAAATTTACAGACACCCACAAACAATTTACCGACGCTAAAACCACAAGAGGTTGTGAAAGAAATTACCGAGACGCAGCGACTACATTAGATGTTAAAGAAATCGAGTTACTGTGCAGAGAAAAAAAATTGCAGCAAAAGAACATGAACTATTAAAACTGATGTCCAGCACAAACAACAAAAATACCGTTCAAATTGCAGATAACGTTTTGCTTCAATTGAGCAATTTTCTTCCAAATTTCGATGGTAGCACATATGCGATTTCTGGGTGATCCAGTTGCGAGAATTACAACAACTTTACAACTTGTCCGACAACATGTTACATGCGCTGTTTGCTTAAAACTTGTTGGTGAACCATTGTGTTGGATACAATCCCGTCGCAACACGGTATTAGAAGACATGTCTGAAGTATTTAGTAAATTCTGCCTGGTGCTTGGTTCAAACGACAGTAAGCTGGAGATCGATAGAAAGTTATAAGGTCGTGTATGGTGGTGGTATGGGAAAAATTTCGCCGACTACAGCGACGACAACATAAAACATGCAGAGAAATCGAGAGATGATGAGTTAATAGAGTGTGTAATCGACGGCGCACAAAATTTGCAGCTCTATCGCCAAAAAATTGTGCAGAGGTCTGGCAGTCGCCTACAATCAAATTGCTGAAGGTGTGTAATGAAATGCAATGCACGACAGATGTTCGCTGCTACAACTGCGACAAACCACGTAAACAGCCGATGACGTGCAGCGCAGCCCGTAAGGTGGTGTGTGAGCAAAACATGAAGAAATGAGGAGCGAATCTTTAAAGTAATTATGTAAGATATTTCGATTACAATTTTAGTGCTAATGATAGTATTTACTTTTCCTTTAAAAATTAATTAATTAGCCTCCGGCAACGCGGCCGGAACACAATTTTTTTCTTTATCACATACAAATTACTATAGTTTAAATTTTTCGTCATTAAAATATTTGGAGTTTCTTTTTAATCGCTATAACATGAAAATAAACATGTTAAAGTAAACTTTGTGGCATTTGCCGTTTAGCCAATGAAATATTCGGTGTTGTTGGGACGAGATTTTTTAGGAAAAACTTGCAGTAAATTTCTGTTTTTCGGTTGTGATTCCATTGGAGAACCACAACAAAAACTTGTGCAAGAACTGACACAGTCAAATATAGACCAAGAGTGTGTTGAATTTAAGAATGAAATATTAGGATTAAACTTTTTGTCATATTTTACAGACTCTCACTTAAACAATTGGGGATAACATTCAACCTAAAACTTTAAGTGAGTTAAACGTTTTGTTCAAAGAAATTAACACACATACATTATGAAATGAAGTTAAAATTAGAAAATTTTACACTTTTTAACTGAGTTACAGCAAATTTAGACGATTATTAAAGGCATGAAGTGAATAAAAATGCTGGAGACTTACTAATGAGTGTGGATTTCAGAAAATTAAACAAAATTACAGCAATAATTAACTACCTATTAGAAGAGTTGTTAGACAGTTTAACAGATAAAAACATTTTTACTAAATTAGATGTCACGAATAGGTTTCGTAACGATTTTATGAAAGAACATTTTATAAAATATACAGCGTTCAATACGTCACTAGGACAATACGGATTTCTGCGTATACCTTTTGGATTGTAAAATGATCCGCCTGTGTTCCGAATGTTCATAAACAATGATTTCAATAAGCTTATTAGAACAAGAAATGATATGATGCATTTAGTCAGCGTTATGATAGCCTCTGTTGATATTAATCGAAATTTCGAAGTTGTTAAAGAAGTTATGCTAAGTTTGGTGAGAAGGAAATTTGAGTTACGTTTAAATAAATGCAATTTTTTGCGCGACAACAGATTAACTTTATGTTATACACACGCAGTGCATGAGGAGTGATGAAAACTAATTAGAAGCTATACGGAATTTATACAAAATTTTCTTGTATTGTGCACCTGTTTCAGGATTTTTGTTTCTCAATTTCAGACAAATCACGTTATGATTTTAACTAGGAAATACAAAAAATTTAGTTTCAAAAAGTTAGAGTTAGAAATATTTAATTTATTAAAAGAAACTTCTACTTTTGGTTTCATGTTACCCGTCTGTAGTGCTACGGTATTTTACAAAATAACATAGGGAAGAGCGTCGAATACAAAATTTAGATGCACTAACCCGATCACCAGGTATTATGATTATAAAAACTAATACTTTTGAAGAAATTAGTTAGTCGTAAAAAAAAATCAAAGATTTTAAGATTATTAAAATTAAAGAACAAATACAGACATCAGACAATACATTTTATGAACTGGGACATAACGTTCTTTAAAAAAAAAAAAAAAAAAAAAAAATTAAGTCCGGTACATTGCTTTTGGATTCCTGATTCAGATGAAATTTTTGTTTTACATAAACAACATGACATAGTGTGACATGTTGGCGTAAACAAACTATTAGAATAAATGTTTTCTCTTCCTCATATAAAAAACAATTGAATGAAACCAGTAGATGAACATTTTAAATAATACAGTCGATCAGATTATAATGTACAACGTGTGAAGACACCTAAATTTTTGTCTGAAATCAACAATCAAGTAGAGCGTGTTAACAGAAATTTAGCACCTATGATTGCAAAACTGATAGACAACGAAAATAGTAATACTTGGGCCAAAACTTTAGAAACCGTCGAGTTCGCTTTAAATAACACTTGTCATAAAACTACTTATGAACATCCCAGCGTGATGTTGTTCGGTGTTAACAAATGAAGGAAAATTTTAGATCAATTTAGAGAGATTATTTTGAAAGAAGACGATAGAGATTATGACGTAATAAAAACATATTGGCACTAGTATAGACGTGTCAAAAAATTTACACTAGAATATAAGGGCCTATTAGTTGTAAAATAAATACTGGGAAACTACCGTTATGACTTACAGAACGTAGAAGGTTTTCAACACAACAGAATACCTTGTAAGGGAATATGGGTGACATATAATGTGACCAATTGTTGTAAAAAATCAATTAAATAAGTGTAAATCCCAAAACCCACAACATACTGATATATTTCTTGTTCATGTAATAGAACACATTATTATTCCAAATATTGTACAAATAGTAATGTTTCATAAGATAATTGTGTCGAAAAGAGTCAGGTGATCTTTGTGGTCAGGATAGCCGAGTTTGTAGTATATACATACTTTTGTAAGATACTGTAGTTTGCTCTAGATCATAAGTGTTTAGTACATAAGAGAAATAATATTGTACCAATCTCTCGTGAGCACAAGAGTGGGTGTCTTGTTGTTATGTGTGTGGGGCATTATTGGTTTGCGGGTAATCGACTGCTGGTCGGTAGTTCAGTTTAGTAATAGACACACAAAACAACAGACACTCGCCCTCTTGTTTGCGACAAGCTGTTGAAAACAAATAAAAGAAATTATAAGAATAAATAACCCCGGTGTCTTTAATGCAAAATGCATGAACACTACACAATGCTCATAGATGAGAAATATCAAGAAACAAAAAAATCGCCGGACGGATTTTCAAATAAATCGCGACTTAAGTTCACATTTTTTTGGGTGCCACCGTGGTGCAATGGTATGCACGCCCGCCTTGCACGCAGAAGGTCGGTGGTTCGATTCCCCGGCCAGGCAACATCAAACATTTTTCAACGGTGGCAAAATACCCCTCAGTAATGTTGGCGACATTTCCTGAGTATTTCAGCCTTGTAAAACTTCTCTACAAGTGGTGTCTTTAGACACGCCGTTCGGACTCGGCGATAAACAGTAGGTCCCATATCATTGAGCTAATATGAATCGGGGTGCACTCATTGATATGAGAGAAGTCTCCCTTGTCCCGTATGGGATGTTGTGGAACAATGTTTTGTTAAGTTCACATTTTTAGGGGTTCTCTAGGTTTTCACGATTTTGCTGGGAAACCGCGAGTCCTACGTAAATGGGCCTAAACAAAATATTGTAGCTGTGAAAATTCTGCACAAGATTGATGATGTTTTCGTAGGATTTACCGTTTTTGAGATATAGAAGTTCAAATTGAGACAATGCACTGACTGTATCGCCTCCTTATAAAACAATATCATATCATGCTCAGTGCGCCTTAACTAACTTTTGATGAAAACCGCTTACACATGGGAAGATTTCGCGGATTCTGAAACAGCAATGTTCATAGATAAGAAAAATAAAAAAACAGAAAAACATCCTCCGGCGAATTTTTAAATAAATCGCGATCAAAATTCACAATTTTAGGGTTTTTTTAGGTATTCACGATTTTGCTTGGAAACCGCAAGTCGTATCGAAACGGGTCTAAAGAAAATGTTGTAGCCGTGAAAATTCTCTCCAAAACTGACCTTTAGGTTTTTTCCTAGGTTTTAACAATTTTGAGATATAGAGGTTCAGTCCAAATTTTTAGGCTTTTATCTTAAGTCTTCAAGATTTTGCTTGGAAACCGCAAGTTCCAAATGGGACTAAAGAAAATGTAGAAGCTGTGAAAATTCTCTACAAGATTGTATGATTTATTTTCCTAGGTTGTACCATTTTCAAGATATATAAGTTTAATTTGGGAAATTGCAGTAATGACATTGTTTTATAAGGAGGCGATACAGTCAGTGCATTCTCTCAATTTGAACTTCTATATCTCAAAATCGGTAAAACCTACGAAAATATCATAAAGGTCAATCTTGTGGAGAATTTTCACAGCTACAACATTTTCTTTAGGCCCATTTACATAGGAATCGCGGTTTCCAAGCAAAATCGTGAAAACCTAAAGAACTCCTAAAAATGTGAACTTAAATCCCGTTTTATTTGAAAATCCCTCCGGCGATTTTTTTTCTTGATATTTCTTATCTATGAGCATTGTAGTTTTAAAATCTTCAAAAACTTCCCAGGTATAAGCACCTTCCATTTAAAATTAGTTAAGGCGCACCGTGACTAATCATTTGCGACCATATAAAGTATATATCGGCCCACTTTTTGGTATAGCCCCCATATAAGGGTACCTCCCGATATTCGGTATTTCGGGGATTTTAGCTACATTTGTTGATCAAACTAATTGTAATTTCTCGTTTGGGGTTCCCAGTGGTCACAAAACATCTCCACCAAAAACATAGGTCCACGTTTTGGTACCGCCCCCATATAACGGTACCTCCCGATTTCCGGTATTTTGAGGATTGTAGCTGCATTTTGTGACCGAACTACCTGTAATTTGACAGCCGAGGCTCCTAGTGATAACAAAACATCTCCACCAAAAACTGTCAACATAGATCCATGTTTTTGTATACCCCCCTTATAACGGTACCTCCCGATTTACCGTATTTTAATGATTTTAGCTACAAGTTTTGACCGAACTGCCTGCAATTCGACATTTGAGGTTCCCAGTGGTCACAAAACTTCTCCACCAACAATTATCAACATAGGTTCACACTTTAATTTATCCCCATATATAGTTGCCAACCGATTGAAGATATTTCTATATGCATTTTTTACCTTATTTAGGTATCAGTGGTCACAGAATATCTCCGCCTCAAATTGTGGACAGGATAGAAAATAATTATTACGTTTTGGTTGTAATTTGGTATTTTGTGTCTCCAGAGGCCAGAAAACATTCCTACAAAAGTTGGTTTATATAGGTCCACGTTTGGGTATTACCCCCATATAAAGCCCCATATAAAGTACGCGTCATTTTAATACATTTTGAATGTATTAGTCCCATTTGACAACAGAATCGGTTGTAACTTTGTATTTTGCATTTCCAGAGGCTAAGAAACATTTCTACCATAAAATGTTTATATAGGTCCACGTTTCGATATAGCCCCATAGGACGATATCTCCCGATTTTCGGTATTTTGAAGGTTTTGGCCTCATTATCACACCGAGATAGCTGAAATTTGGTATTTAATCTTCATTTGGGGTATAAAACTTTCCCCCAGAAATTCGTAGGTATAGGTCCACGCCATCATATAGCCCCCATAGAACAGTACCTTCCGATTTTCGGTATTTTGAAGGTTGTGGCCACATTAATCCACCGAAATGGCTGAAATTTGTGGTGGAGGGTATAAAAAGTTCGGCCCGACCGAACTTAACGCTTTTCCTACTTGTTACTTGTTTATGTTGTCTTCTCATCACCAGTTTAGCTTTCGCCATGGACTACAAATCCACTCCGTTAAACATTTTCGTCTCGTGGATTACCGCAACTTTCAATTAACTTAACTGTTTGTATTTTTAATTTATAACAAAATATTAGAAACTTAGAGTGTCTTTGGAAGAAAGAAAGAAAGTTAAGGTCGATAAACTGGCATTCTTGTAGGGATCTCTACGCAACTACGTCTAAAATGTAATAAACGGAGTGCATTTTTCACGACTCTGCATGGACTGCTTCAAAAAGACTATGCAATCACTACTTCACATAGAACAATTTCAAAGTTGCTGGGAAGTTTATTATGACTTTTTATAAAATGTCTTGTCAAAATGTATATTAGTAATGGGATATTTTTTTTTTCAAAAACGATATTGAAAGTACAACTACGTGTCGTTATGTATGAAAACCACATAATTATAACGATATGGAGAACTTTGTATACGAATTCATATTTTTGTTTTTTTTTTTTAATGATCTATTATAGGGAAATATTTGTTGTAGAGATTACTTACTTAGCTGGCCTTTTACAGAACATTTGTTCCATAAGCCGAACTAAGAAAAAATCTCCAATCCTCTCTGTTTGCTGCTGTATTTTCCCAATCTGGGATATGTATCTTTGTGATATCTCGTTTCACTTGTTCGCTCCAGCGAAGCTTTGGCCTTCCAGATCTGCGAGAACCTCCATGCGGCCCGTATTTATACGCCTTTTTAGCGGGTTCATCATCACTCTTTCTTATAACATGGCCTAGCCATCGCAATCGTTGTATCTCGATTCGTTCAACTATATTGATGTCATTGTATAGTTGATACAGCTCGATGTTCATACGACGCCGATATTCGCCGTCAACACAGATTGGCCCGTAGATCTTTCGAAGAATTTTTCTCTCAAACACACAAAGCACTGCCTTATCTGCTTGAGCAAGTACCCATGCTTCGTAACCATACATTAGCACGGGTAGTATCAGTGTTTTGTACAGTGTTATTTATGTTTGACGAGAGGTGGCTTTATTCCTAAACTGCTTACTCAGCCCAAAGTAGCATCTGTTAGCCAACACTATTCTTCTTCGTATTTCACAACTGATGTTATTTGTTGTGTTTATGGCGGTGCCGAGGTAGACGAAGTCCTTTACTACCTCAAAATTATAGGTACCAACATTCACAGATGGTGCTGTGTTTATGGACATATTACGCGTCGATACCATCAACTTGGTTTTTACGCCGTTTACTGCCAGACCAACTTTAGCAGATTCTCTTTCGACTTTTGCAAAGGTGTCAGTTACTTCCTTTACCGATCGACCCATGATGTCAATGTCGTCGGCATAAGCCAGTAACATGTGGCTGTTCGTGTATATCGTTCCATTTCTTTTGACCTTCGCGTCTCGTATGACCTTTTCCAGCAGGATGTTGAATAGATCACACGACAGGCCGTCTCCTTGTCTGAAACCTCTTTTGGTAGTAAACTCTTCGGAGAGGTTCTTTCCAATTTTAACTGAGGATCTCGTCTCAGTTAATGTCATTCTACAAAGTCGAATGAGCTTTGCAGGAATACCAAAATCAGACATGGCTTGGAACACCTTTGAACGTATAAGGCTGTCGAATGCTGCTTTATAATCGACGAAAAGATGGAAGGTGTCGATCTGCATTTCTTGGGTCTTTTCCAGGATTTGTCTCAAGGTAAATATCTGGTCAATGGTGGATTTGCCAGGTCTAAAGCCGCACTGATAGGGTCCAATAATTTCATTGATCATAGGCTTTAGTCTCTCACACAATATGCCAGATACTATCTTATATGCAATAGGGAGCAGACTTATGCCCCTATAATTGGAGCACACAGTCTTATCACCCTTCTTGTGGACTGGACATAGGATGCTCACGTTCCAATCGTCGGGTACGCGTTCTTCCTGCCAGATGGTGCTAACTAGCTGATGCATACACCTTATCAGCGTGTCGCCTCCGGTTTTGAACAGCTCGGCTGGTAGGCCATCTGCTCCTGCCGCCTTATTATTCCATCCGCCTTATATACCATCATCTGGGATTGGATCTGTGGTATCTTCGCCGTCTTCACTGCTATCGGATACCAACAGTTTGGAAAAATGTTTTTTCCATATCCTGAGCACACTATCTGTATCAGTTACCAAATTACCTTGTTGATCTCTACAGGAGGATATTCCTGTACCAAAGCCATCAGTTTGATGCTTCACTCTTTGGTAGAATTTTCGGACTTCGTTCTGTCTCCTGTACATCTCCATTTGTTCACACTCCCTCTTTTCCATTTCTCTCTTTTTCCTGCGGAAAACACGTTTCTCCTCTCTCCTTTTCTCCCGATACCTCTCTCGTGCGCTACGCGTTGCTACTGATTGTAAAGTAGCCCTATATGCCGCATTTTTTTCTTCGGTAGCAGCACGGCACTCCTGGTCATACCACGGATTCTTTGGTGGAGGTCTCTGGTATCCAAGTACTGATTTTGCGGCTGTTTGCATGGAGTGGGCAATATTTTGCCATTGTGCTGATATGTTATCGGGACGAGAAGCGCTATCATTAAGCAATTGGGTCAGTTGAGTGGAATATGCTGTGGCTATCTGTTGTGTTTGCAGCTTGGCGATGTCCAACTTTCGTGTTGTGTCTGTCCGTGCTTTATTTGCAACGTTTAGACGGGTACGTACCTTTGCTGCAACGAGGTAATGGTCCGAATCTATGTTTGATCCTCGGAACGATCGTACATCCAACACGCTCGATGAATGTCTTCCATCTATCACAACGTGATCAATTTGATTTATTGTTCTTTGGTCTGGAGACAGCCAAGTGCCCTTATGAATATCGAGATGCTTAAATCTGGTACTGCTAACTACCATGTTTTTTGCCGCTGCGAAGTCTATCAGCCTCATTCCATTGTCTGATGTTTCACTGTGTAGACTGAATTTCCCAACTGTTTGTCCAAAGATATTCTCCTTTCCAATTTTGGCATTAAAATCGCCTAGAACAATTTTAATGTCATGGGCAGGACAACGGTCATATGTTTCTTCTAAGCTCTCGTAGAATATATCTTTGGTCTGTTCGTCCTTGTCTTCGGTTGGGGCATGAGCACAGATAAAGCTGATGTTGAAGAATTTTGCTTTAAATCGAATTGTAGCAAGTCTTTCATTCACTGGTGTGAAGCTGGAGACCAGATGTTTTAACCTCCGACCAACTACAAAACCGCAACCAAACTCATGCTTTGTGTCATGGCAGCTATAATACAGTGCGTCACCTTTAGGTGTTGTTGTGACATCTTTCCCAGTCCATCGTATTTCCTGTATGGCAGTAATATCGGCTTTGTACTTTCCAAGTACGTCTGCCAATGCGAAGACTGCACCTTCTCTATAAAGAGTGCGAACATTCCAGGTGCAGATTCGCAGATCATGGTCCTTAAAACGTTTGCGGGGTTCATCAACTTTAGAGGGGTTTGTTTTTCTTTTCTTTCGTTTTTTCATAGTAGGCTGTTTTTCTAGGGCAGGGTTACTAACCCGACGCCCAAACCCAAGTTTTTTAACGTTCTTATGGGTGAACGCGCGGCACATGTTAGCTCACTACCTTTAACGGGTGTTAAAGGCAGTTCCCCAGGTGACACCACGGGGAGGTCAGTGTCCACTTGAGATGAAAGAGGAACCTGGAGAATCCTGGGCTTTGCCATGTTAAAACCGGTCAGGACCATTCCTTGGTATCTTCCATCCCCAACGTCACTTAGAGATAAACTTAGTCATATGTTTTAAATACTTACGTATAAGAAAGAAAACTTATTACTCCATTACAGCTTGCTTAGTACAGGGGAATATAAACTAAGAAATAATACCTGGTTATGGAAATCATATGTTTACTGAATTTGTTAGTGCAGTTCAAAATTTAAATATTAGAGTTTTGTTGTAAATAGTAACATGTTTTGATTATTAAAAATATAACGTGCCCTATTTTGATGTATTTTAACTGAAAATATACTTCAAATAGATCACGATATAGTAATTATAATGATAATAATCAGAGGAATGCTCTCACCAATTTTGCTAATTTGTTGACAGAATAACTCAATTAAAAATGGCAATAAATAAAATGTTGTAAAACATTTTGTTCTAACAAAAAACTGTATGGGTCAGTTTTCGACAGAAACTACAATCTCAGATAAAAATTTGCAACGATATCATGCAAATGCCCACCAAAATTCGCTTTCGAACAATTTTGAGTTCCTTTTGTTTGAGTCACTTGACAGCAGATAACATAAGTATTCCTTTGTCTATAAAATTCATTTGTCTATGGTTTTACATTAACATTCCCATAACCATAGACACAGAAATGTACATTCTTTAGTCTATGCCATAACATGGAAGAGCGTTAAGTTCTTAGTTGTTCAAGATTTGTCATCTCTTTATCGCACTTGGTATTGGAAAATTGCACAAACGCAATTAGTATACCCTTCCTGCGTAGTCGAGTGGGAGTAAGTAGTGGAGTAAGGGGTAGAAAATGGCTTTATCTCATTGATAAATAACACATTGCATGTCTGTCTATATAGGTATCATGTTATGAAGGTATTTATCGACTAAAGTCATTGTTATCACGAAACAAATCAATCTTACAATGCAGTCAGCATGAGTATTATAATGAATGTGTGTTAAGCTAGGTACACATTGTCAGTTTTGAATGACAGCTTTGTTGTTGCTTGCTAGTGTGGCCGTTCATTTTTGTCATTCATCATGCAACTACAAAATGTTTTGTGGTTGCTGGACGGTTTGACAGTTATCGATAATTGCGAAATATCGACATTCAAAACTGACAATGTGTACCCAGCTTTACAATAAACATACATACTTCCATACTAAAAGTTCATTCAGGTGAAGTTGAACAAACTCATACTCATGTACATTTGTGTGTTATAAACTGTTATAACCCTTTTTAATATATATTATTATCCGCCAATAACATAGTTGGCTTAAATGTTTGTGCACCATTGGGCTGGGAAGTATTATTAAAATGTCATTATTTTAGAATTATATGTTAGTACATTTTTGCATCTTTTTATGTAAAACAGTGCTGAATCCAGAGCTTCGAAATTCTCGTTCCATTTGGAGTAGAGAGTGAAAGCACGAGTCGAAAAAGGACCCAGTGTAAAAATGGACATTCTTTAAAGAATACATTATATAATTATTTGTTCTATTCCAGAACTGCAAAAATCTACTAATTGTTACTTAATTGAATTAATCGAGCTAATATGATCTAAGGAGTTTGTAATGAAAAAGTGAGTTTTAGGGATGTCCCACATACCCAACCAATATGCTACGATCGTTTTGCTGGTGGTTTAATTCAGCTCATCAGGCATATCTGATGGGCATGCTTACTAGGCAAAGGCGGAGTTTCATAACTTCTTTTTATACGGAAATAATTGAAAATTTGCAAATATGAAGTATTTTTTTTATTTATTTATTTACTTTTTTTTTGAAAGCCCTTTTCTATCAATTCCACCTAGTGTCTTGTTTTAAATCATTTCTCAATACATGCACATGTACAATAGGGTTATAACTTTTTTGCAATTTTTGCAAATATGAAAAATACCACCGCATGGCCGTGTAGAACATGAAAAATTACTATGAAATACGGTTTAATTTTTTCTCTAATGTGAAAAAAGTTTCCGCACCAAATGCGTTGAAGTTCAGTAATGCATTAATAAAATTTATTTGTTATAATGACATATACGCTTTTCGTTATAACTTATTAATAGTTTTAATCTAATGTAAAATCAATATCAAAACATTCTGGACCAATTTGTTATCAAATCGTGATATTTCAGAGTATTTAATACACCTTGAACAATATTGCAATTTGTTGTTTTTCTTTACAAACTCGCGAATTTTATGTTTAAATTTATTGTATCTATCGGACAAGAGAATATGTGTTCATTTGCATCGAATTCGCGAAAATTACAGACTGTTTTAGGTGACTTTGCCTGTGAGAATCGTATTTGTTTTCTTTAAATATTTATTTAAATAAAGCAAATTTCAATTTTTAAGTAGAAAAAATATCAAAATAGCTTTAGTAATCACAGTCGATGCGGAAACTTTTTCCTTCAAATCGAACTAAAACACACGTTTTCGTTATCAGGACAATATACCGCACATGGTACTGACGTGGTATTTTTTGGTTATAGGCCTAATGTACAATCGAAGAGGGGTTTCCTTCATGAATTGTATTGCCTTCCAGTTCGGAAGTTTAATAGATCAGCACCTCTGCACCTTTGCACCTTTGTCCGTTTGTTTGGAGAGGACCCAGGTTCAAACCTCAGTCGTGACAGCCGGGCTCTGATGAAAATTTTTATTTATTGTTGTCTTATTCGGACGAAGGCAATTATTTTCGAAAGCTTTTAATTTATTGAACATGACTTAAGGAGTGTGTGTTGAAAAAAGTGAATTTTAGCGAAGTCCCACACGCCCAACCATTATGCTACGATCGTTGGTTTAATACAGTTCATAATTACTTGTTTACGATATTATAAAGGTAAAAATCTTATCGTTTGTAGATTAATGCAGGTTCTGGGACAGACATAATGCGTTTGAGGGAATTATATAAATCTATCTCCCAGAATACATTAAAACTAATTTCTAAATAAAAACATATGGGGATTTCATTTTAGTATATTTTCATTGTTTTTGACTAAAGGTTCCAGATATATAGCGCCTTGAAAATCGAATTCTGTAAAAACTGTTTGCAAAGAAATACTCATAACTTATTTCATATTTGTCCCAAAAGAAAAAAATTCTCTTTGGAATTTTTTATTTTTTTTTTTTTTATCAGCTATCTAAGAAAAAAATAGAAAAAAATTGTGCACAGTGAGCTTGGATGCAATTTTCACGATTAATTTTTTTATTTTTTTTTATCAGCTATCTAAGAAAAAAATAGAAAAAAATTGTGCACAGTGAGCTTGAATGCAATTTTCACGATTAAATATTTACCCAGCAAAAGTTCGGATCCGTTAGTCATTATGTAATCCATTACAAAGTAGTGTAAACAAACATAACTACTTATGTTACTCCTTACTAAATTGTGAGTACGGTGGCACAGAGCGTATGTTCAAAGCTCACCCTCGGCCGTGTACTTTGTGTTAAAAAAACACGAAGAACAGTTGGTGGTGCACATGTAAGCGTTTAAACAACCCTTAAAAGTGTACCAAATTTAATATGAATTTCTAAAACAACATCAATCCTATACACCAACAGTAATCATAATTCCAAAGTTCAGTACTGTAGCGCTGCCCGTTTACCCAAATCAAATTGTATCATTTAGTACCTTAGTACGAATTTCCAAAACTACTTCAATTTTTTACTCCAACAGTAATCCTAATTCAAAATTATAGGATTTCAGCTTGATCCGGTTCACCCAAATCCTAATAGTACCAAATTACTTCTAAAACTACCTCAAATCTTAATTTCTATTTTCAGGTTTCCAGCTCTATCCGTTCACCCAAATCCAAACAGTACAATTTAGTACTTTTCGTATATGTACATAAGTACGATTTTCCAAAACTACTTCAATTCTATATTCCAAAAGTAATCTTAATACCAAAATTCAGGTTTCCCGCTCTATCCGTTCCCCCAAATCCAAATTGTTTAGTACCATTTAGTACTTTTAGTACACAAAGGTACGACTTTCCAAAACTACCTCCAGATGTGAATCGTACACTTCAACAGTAATCTTGAATCCAAATTTCAGGTTTCCATCTTTATCCGTTCACCCAATTCCACCCAACTTTTACTAAATTTAGTACCATTTAGTACTTTTCGTACACATATTTACGAATTTCCAAAACCACCTCAATACCTCAATCCTACATTTCAACAGTATTCATAAAACCAAATTTCAGGTTTCCAGCTCTATTCGTTTCCCATATCCAATTTGTAACAAATTTAGTACGGTTTAGTATTTTTCGTACTCCAACAGTAATCTTACTTCCAAATTTCAGGATTCCATCTCTATCCGTTCAATCAAATGTAAGTAGTGTACATCGTATACATAAGTACGAATTTCCAAAAATACCTCCACATCTCAATCCTTAACTCCAACAGTAATCTTAATTCCAAATTTCAGGATTCCAGCTCTATTCATTCACCCAAATCAAATTGTTCTAAGTTTAGTACCGTTTAAAACTTTTCGTACAGATAAGTACGATTTTACAAAACTACCTCCATATCTCAATACTTCACTCCAACAGTAATCTTAATTCCAATTTTAAGGATTCCAGCTCTATCCATTCACCCAAATATAAATTGTACACAATTTAGTACCGTTTAGCATTTTTCGTAGGCAATACGTATGAAAATGTCAAACTACCTCAATCCTTTATTCCAACAGTAATCTTAATTCGAAATTTATCTGTTCACCCAGATCCAAATTGTACCATATTTATTACCGTTTAGTACTTTTCGTACACACAAGTACAAATATTCAATACTGTCCGCATAGCTTAATCCTACATTTCTACAGTGTAGTTCGAATTTCTAAGAACTAAGCCTTATCTGACACGTTTCAAGATTCTAGCTTAAGCCGTTTAGCCTGGGCTGGGCGTTAATTACACTGTGAATCAAAGTGGAAATCAAAGTCCGGGAGGTGGAAAATTTGGAGATGAAAGCCCTTGGTGAGTATATTAAGAACCCAAAAGGAAATTTTCGTCATACCTCAAATTTATGAGATATCGCGTGATGGATTTTTTGATTTTCCCCTATAATACTTAGGAAAATAGCTTCATATCTCTCTTTGGCGTTATTGTAGCTTCTTTTTGAGAATACATATCTGCAGTAAAATCGATTGTAGAATATTTCATCTTTTTGTAGAATATTTCATTCTTCTAACTCATTTCCTTTCATATCCTTTTTGTCCTTTATTTCTTGAACCGTAGTAGAAGTACCACAAGATGAAATTTTTCAACATCCAAATATTCTACAAAAATGTTGCTCGGAAGATATTTTCCCGTTTTCATTGTCCTTTTTGATGTTTACTCGGTCTTAGTTTAGAAAAAAAAACTATGGAAATGAAATTATCCACCCCCCAAAAATGCTGTTGCACAGTGTTATCTGCCAGTCAGTCAGTGAACTCTTTTATAAGTATAGGAAATTGTATGTATAATCCTTTAGGAAAACCCATGTTCGAGTAATCTGACATAGGGTGCGTATGATTCCGCCTTTCTCCTTTTTTTAATTTTTGTATTACACATACGCTACCATGGACAGGTATTGAAACATTAGAGGCTTAGAAGTGAGTCCTTTCTAGGTTGCACGTCATGGTGTTCTCACCTTCTATGTCTTGTTTATAGACGTACAACTCAGGAGTTACAAAGTGAGTTAAGTGAATGGAAAATTATTAACATCATTAAATTGAGGGCATTACCTTCATTCACGATCTACCATAATTAACTTCTATGTCCATTTCTTTAAAATTTGCCACCAAATTGTTATTAAACCGAATTGCTTTTAATTAAACCCTACACCACTATGTGGGGAGGGTATTATAAGTTGGTTTTGGCCAAAAAGTTTGTAACGCATCGAAATAATGGTCGTAGACCCATACTTACCCAGCAAAATAAATTGGAAGCAGTGCAATGTAGACTACTTCTATCACGGCATGTTTTGATGCAGTTCAAACGGAGTCATGAAAAAGGCACTCCATTCCTCACATTTTAACCGCTTTTGGATGCAATCCAAAGAATCACATCCATTTGCAGTTAAAATGCAGTGCCAAGGGTCAGTTAAAATGCGGTGCCAAAGGGTTAGTTAAAATGCAGTGCTATGGAGTGCATCTTTCAGTAGTCACGCTCTTGTAAAAATCATGAGTGAAAATGCATAATTGGATGCACTTCCAGATTACTTGTACATATAATTTAACTGCATCTTTGGAGGCAAACATTTTGCTGGGTATACAGTCTGTCGCAAAAGTTAGTATACACCGTTGAAACCAAAATGTATTAGGAATAAATATCACTATAACTTATTGAAAACAACAAACAATTAGTTTTATTTGATAGACAAGAAGGTTGTCTTCCGTAATAACAATTAAAAGTGCGCAATATTTGCATACATTAGCAAATGTAGGGTTCGAATCCCAAAAAGACCAAAATTTATGTCGCAAAAGTTAGTATACAATGGAGAATCCTCGTGGAACTGTGTAAAAAAATCTTGATATTTTTGAACAAAATGAAACTAAATCTGTACTTAAGATCATAAAGAGTATATTAATTGGTTTTAATGACAGTTATAGTACTTATAGTGACAAGTCCAACCTACACTGGGTCGTAAAATCTACAAAAATTGGTCATCTACAAATACAACAACTGTAGCGACAAAATTCCGGGTGTTATGTCCTGTTTATGGATTCTAAAGCCATGAAATGCTCAGAAAAGCTCTAAAGTTTCAATATGGGGTGATCTTGATCAAGTTTCGGCTTGTGCTGTTTGAAAAAACGGGAATTTCTTGAAGGAAACCCATACTTTTGAGGTCATTGTCCTTTTGAAGCATGTAATAATCCTTAATCCTTACACATAAGGACATTCCTTTTGAGTTAATTTTCTCACAAATGTTGCCCCTTTTGATATTCCCACCAAAAGTAAATAGTAGGAGTACCTCAAGGTCCGTTGTAAGTCCTACAGTTAAACTGTCCTACCGGCCTTTTAGCAGTATCGAACATGCTTCTCATGTCCCTAGTGTCTAGTGCACTACTAATGTCTAATGAAGTACTTCTAACTGATCCATTTAGTTGTATTTTGGTCCTAAGTGAAGCGAGCACAGCTTTTCAGAACGTTGTTGCACAATCCATGCGTTATAACAGCAGAGAAAGCTCTGTATTAAAATTTTTAATACGCTATCATATCCTTCTGTGGTGGTGGAGTATCACTGTAGAACTTACACCCGAACTTGAGGTTCTCCTACTATTTGTTTTTGGTGGGAATGTGAAAAGGTACATAACTTGTGAGAAAATTAACTGAAAAGGAAAGTCTTTATGTGTAAGGATTAAGGATTATTACACTTTTCAAAAGGACAACGGCCTCAAAAGTATGGGTTTCCTTCAAGAAGTTCCCGTTTTTTCAAACAGGACAAGCCGAAACTCGATCAAGATCACCCCATATTGAAACTTTAGGGCTTTTCTGAGCATTTCATGGCTTTAGAATCCATAAACAGGACATAACACCCGGAATTTTGTCGCTACAGTTGTTGTATTTGTAGATGACCAATTTTTGTGGATTTTACGACCCAGTGTACGTTGGACTTGTCACTATAAGTACTGTAACTGCCATTAAAACCAATTAATATACTCTTTATGATCTTAAGTACAGATTTAGTTTCATTTTGTTCAAAAATATCAAGATTTTTTTACACAGTTCCACGAGGATTCTCCATTGTATACTAACTTTTGCGACATAAATTTTGGTCTTTTTGGGATTCGAACCCTACATTTGCTAATGTATGCAAATATTGCGCAATTTTAATTGTTATTACGGAAGACGACCTTCTTGTCTATCAAATAAAACTAATTGTTTGTTGTTGTCGATAAGTTATAGTGATAATTATCCCTAATACATTTTGGTTTCAACGGTGTATACTAACTTTTGCGACAGACTGTATATACCAAAATGAATGTCTCGACGAGCTGAGTCGATCTGGCTATGTGTGTCCGTCCGTCAGTCCGTCCGTCTGTCCGTCTGTCCATCTAAACCTTGTAATCACGCTACAGGTCGCAATTTTGATCGGATGGTCACGAAATTTTGGATGTTGATGGGGGTCCCGGAGGGGAAGAAGCCTATTGATTTTGGTGATGGTCGGATAATATTTAGGGGTCGGAAAGGGCAAAAAAACTTAGGTGGATAAAAAGACAAGGTTTTTTTCCAAAGCGAATATCTCAGCTTCTATACGAGGTATACCAAAAGCAAAACCTGATAATGAAAGTAGAAAATATCACCCTTCTAATGATGTAAAGCTAGTGCTCGTAGGTGATCAAACAACGAAGATATCACAATACTAGCAAATAAACCCCCAATTTTCATTTTTGCGATTTTAATTATAATGACGAATATCACAGCTTTGGTTGAAAACATTCCAAAAGCAAAGCCTGACTATGAAAGTATAAGATCCCGTCTTTACAATGATGCAAACTAGGTCGGCGTAGGTAACCAAATAACGGAGATATCGCAATAGTCGGTAATACATCCCATTTATCCATTTTTTTGGAAATCACGCTACAGGTCCCAATTTTGATCGAATCGTCACGAAATTTTGAGGGTTAATGGGGGTCTCACAGAGGAAAAAGCCTATTGATTTTGGTGATGGTCGGCTAATATTTAGGGGTCGGAATGGGCAAAAAACCTATTTGGAGAAAAGTCAACATTTTATTTCAAAGCCAATATCTCTGTTTCTTTAAGAGGTATATCAAAAGCAAAACCTGGCAAGGAAAGAAGAAAATATCACCTTTACAACGATGTAAAGTAGGTTGTCGTAGGTGATAAAATAGCAGAGATATGGCAATAGCCGATAATGCATCCCATTTTCCGATTTTTTTTGTAATCACGCTACAGGTCGCATGTTTGATCGGATCGTCACGAAATTTTGGGGGTTAATGGGGGTCCCAAAGAGAAAGAAGCCTATTGATTTTGATGATGGTCGGATAATGTTCAGGGGTCGGAATGGGCAAACACTTATCTAGAGAAAGGTCAACGTTTTATTTCAAAGCCAATATATCTTTTTCTTTAAGAGGTATATCAAAAGCAAAACCTGGCAAGCAAAGTAAAAAATATCACCTTTACAACGATGTAAAGTAGGTTGTCGTAGCTGCTCAAACAACAGAGATATCGCAGTAGTCGGTAATGCATCCCATTTTCCGATTTTTTTGTAATCACGCTACAGGTCGCAATTTTGATCGGATCGTCACGAATTTTTTGGGAGTTGATGCGGGTCCCACAGAGGAAGAAGCCTATTTAGTTTGGTGATGGCCGGATAATATTCAGGAGTCGGAATAAGCGAAAAGCTTATGTGGAGAAAAGTCAACGTTTTTTTCTTATGCGAATATTCCCGCTTCTAGTAGGAATATTCCAAAAGGAAAGCCCGCCAATGGAAGAAGAAAAAATGTCCTTTATACTGACGCAAAGTATGTTGACATAAGTGGGCAAACAACCGAGATATCGCAAAATATATTATAAAATATAATATATCAAATTTTTTCATTTTTTGTAATCACGCTACAGGTTGGAATTTTGATTGGATAGTCACGAATTTTTGGGGGTTGATGGGGGCTTCACAGAGGAAGATGTCTATTGATTTTGGTGATAGTCGGATAATATTTAGGGGTCGGAATGGGGAAAAACTCATGTGGAGACAAATTCAAAATTTTATTCTTTGTGAATCTATCGATTTCTAGTAGGGTTATTTCAACGGCAAAGCCTGTCAATGGAAGAAAAAAATATTAACTGTACATTGGTGTGAAGTAGGTTGGCGAAGGTGGTCAAACAAGGGATATACCACAATAGTCGGTAATGCATCCAATCCTTCCATTCTACAGGTCGAAATTTTGATCGGATGGTCACAAAATTTTGGTTGCTTATGGGGGTCCCAGAGAGAAAGAGGCATCTTTTTTTGATTAAAAACCAAAATATGTTTGTTGGTAGTCGGATTATGTTCCATTAAATAAATGTTTACCAGTGAAAAGCTTATGCACAGGGGAAGTGGTGTAGGGTATCACATGGTCGGCCCCGTCCCGACTATAGCCTTTGCTCACTTGTTTCAAATGTGGGTTTATATTAGGTAGAGAACCACCTTGTATACAAAGTTCCTCCCAGTTTAACCTAACGGCAGTTTTAGCTGTTTTAATTTCAAAGTGATACATAACGCACTTTAAACCAGAGTATATAAGGGTCATTACATTTTGAACTTTTTTCTGAAAAATGATTTGCTGTAGCAATAGTCAATGAACTTTTGCCTATTAATGACTAAAATAACGTTTATTTTATTTCAGTATTAAAAGGTCACGCACAAAACACTTTGATTTTAATATGAGAATTTTTTTTCTCAAAAAATTATTTTCTGTTGCACTAATAAATGGCATTTTGCCTATCATTAACTTTTATTCCATTTAAATATTGGAAAAAGGTCCCTCATAAACCACTTTTTATTGATATGATATATGAAATAAAATTATATATGTATGATATAAAATTATATACATACTTATATGTAATGATACGATGATAAATTTAGTGAGAAAAAAAGGTTATGCCATTTTGCTTATTTTCAGCTATATATCCGCTTAAAGTGTCTTCACAAGTTTGTCAAAAAAGCTCATATAGAAAATTTTTCAAATGATTTTGTGTGTTAGATTTTTTTAACCAATCACCTTATAATTAAGATTTTATCTAATGTTAGGCAAAAACTCATAAAAATATGTTACAACCCTGGGATATATACTCGTGAAACTGATTTAAGTTGATTTTCGGCGTCGTATGAATAATTATATACACTCCGGTTTATCTGAATAAAATCAACCAATATTTGCCTACAAATACCGTTATATCTGACGATAGGAGAGGAATTGTAAATTACATTTTTGTGGACATGTAGACTATATAGCAGCCGATATTTTCAATACCTAACATGTTTCACATATGCGTTATAACGGTACTTTTTACTCGCATTATGAACAAATTTCAAAATATTAGCAAGTTTTAATGGTTCACCAGGATAGAACCACCCTAAGAATTTACACAAATCCTTTGTAGGATGTGGTAAACTTTTACAAAAAACTATTTATAATTATAAATAAAGACCGTGAGTTTTGATTGCCAACAAAAAATGTGCAAAATATTCATATGAAGAAATCGGTAGCAACAATTTATAAAGTCAAAATTTTATACTGAATAATGTTCAAAGTTTTCTAGACTACAATAAAATTACAAAAAGTCACATTTGATAGGTTTATGAGTCCAAAACAGAGGAATTGTGGTAATGATAACTAAATTTTGTACCTTTCCATTCCAAAAATTGATATTTTATCCCGGGAAATTGAATACAAATCGATGGGTTCCACCCAGTTTCGTTAGCTGTGGACATCTATAGGTCCAAAAAATAAAGAAAATCACACCGCCGTCATGTCACCATCAAGTCCTTGGAATTTCAAAAGGTTCTAAGACAATTAATGTGAAGAAACAACTTAGCGATAGGGAAAGGCAGACGTTAATTCTTTCGAAAGAAATGGGTTTAATTTTGATGAATATTGTGTTCACACATCTTTTACTCATAGTTTAATTACCCAAAAAATATTTCTTATCCGTTACAAAAAAAGGACGCCTGTGTTTCTGTGCTTTTCATATCATGCGATGTCTTCTAAATCAAAGCCCTCGATGGTGATAATGGAGCATTCGGAGGTGGGATTTCTTTATTTTTGGACCTATAGATGTCCACAGCTAATGAAACTTGGTGGAACCCATCGATTTGCATTCAATTTCCCGACATAAAATATCAATTTTTGGAATGGAAATTATAAATAGTTTTTTTGTAAAAGTTTACCACATCCTACAAAGGATTTGTGTAAATTCTTAGGGTGGTTCTATCCTGGTGAACCATTAAAACATGCTAATATTTTGAAATTTTTTCATAAAGCGAATAAAAAGTACCGTTATAATGCATATGTGAAACATATTAGGTATTGAAAATATCGGCTACTATATAGTCTACATGTCCACAAAAATATAATATACAATTCCTCTGCTATCGTCAGATATAACGGTATTTGTAGGCAAATATTGGTTGGTTCTATTCAGATGAATCGGAGTGTATCATCACCTAAAATGCCAAAAACGTAACTCAAAAAAAAAATCAAAATTCGTCTACTATCCACGGTGCTCTTGAAACAATTTTAAATGGAAGGTGCTCACACCTTGGAAATTTTTTGCGGATTTTGAAACTACAATGTTCATAGATGAGAAAAATCAAAAAACAAAAAAAATCGTCGGAGCGCTTTTTAAATAAATCGCGATTTAAGTTGACATTTTTAGGTGTTGTTTAGGTTTTCATAATTTTGCTTAGAAACCGCAAGTCCTATCAAAATAGGACTAAAGAAAATGTTGTAGCTATGAAAATTCTCTACAAGACTGACCTTTATGGTATTATCGTCGGTTTTACCGTTTTTGAGATATAGAAGTTCAAATTGGGGCAATTCAAATTCAATTCAATTCTGTATCGCCCCCTTATAAAACAATGTCATGACTGCAAATTCCCAACTTAAACTTATATATCTAAAAAAAATTTACAACTTAGAATAAGTTACTTAAGCCAGTCTTGTAGAGAATTTTCACAGCTTCAAGATTTTCTCAGGTCCCATATCGATAAGACTTACCGTATTCAAGCAAAATCGCGAAACCCTAACAAAAAACCTAAAAATGTAAACTAAGCTTCTTTATCTCGAAAATGGTACAGGCTGGGAACAAATGATAAACGTCAATCCTCTAGAAAATTTTCACAGCTACAACATTTTCTTTAGCTCCATTTCGATTGGACTCGCGGTTTCCAAGCAAAATCGTGAAAACCTAAAAAACACCTAAAAATGTGAATTTTGACCGCGATTTATTTAAAAATCCCTACAGCGATTTTTCTTTGTTTTTGGATTTTTCTCATCTATGAACGCTGCTGTTTTAGAATTCACAAAAACTTTCCCTGTGTAAGCGGTTTTCATCAAAAGTTAGTTAAGGCGCACCCTTCATGACATTGTTTTATAAGGGGGCGATACAGTCAGTGCATTGTCCCAATTTGAACTTCTATATCTCAAAAATGGTAAAAGCTACGAATATACCATAAAAGTCGATCTTGTAGAGAATTTTCATAGCTACAACAATTTCTTAAGTCCCATATTGATAGGACATGCGGTTTCTAATCAAAATCGTGAGAACCTAAACATCCCCTAAAAATGTCAACATAAATCGCGATTTATTTAAAAAGCGCTCCGGCGATTTTTTTTTTTGTTTTTTGATTTTTCTCATCTATGAACATTGTAGTTTCAGAATCCGAAAAAACTTCCAAGGTGTAAGCACTTCCATTTTAAATTGTTTCAAGAGTACCGTGTATCCTATTCATGAAATAGAATTTCAAAAAATGGGATAACATTGTCATATTGTTGTACTAAAGGATCCCAAAACCAATTACTTAATTACTTACTTCCATTCGTGCATGATTGGTAATGCCCAAAATGTTCACTCTCATAAGATTGATATTTTGCAAAACCGCAGCAAAAAATCCTTAATAAATAATGGGTTTTTATAGTACTCTTTGGTAGTCGTAACCACTTACAAAACCCCCTACTAACCCTTTAGTTTAACAAGGGAATGTCGCACTGAATGACTAGTTATTCTACCACTAGAATACCTACTCTATGGCAATTAGAGGTTGAAAAACAAGCTATAAAACATTTGAAGTGGAATTTGTTTTCAATTTCAACACACTTCATATTTTTATTTTATCTTATTTCGCTCTCTGCTGGATTTGATCACGCAAACTTCTGATTTGTAGCCGAACACACACTAGGCCAGGCGTACGAACATAAAGGGTTGTTTATACACTTACATATACACCACCACCTGTTCTTTATTTCGTTAACAAAAATCTCGCGTTGAACACACAACCGTAGGATTTGTATTCAGACATACACGCTCTGTGTCAGCGTACTCATTACTTAGCAAGTAGTGAAGTTAGTAGTCTTAACTTGATACATAACTTCGTAATGGATTACATAATGACTAACGAATCCGAATTTTTTGTGGAACCGTTTTCATTTTATAATTCTTTTGCAATTGTTTTTTTAGAGTTCGCGTTAATGCTATTGGAACACTTAACATTATTTTTTATCTTACAATTCCAAAGCCTTTTCGCTTATTTTAGAATGTTATGTCCACAAATTTCAAATATTATTATTTATATTGATTTAATATTATGTAATTTTATTATCTCTATATGTACGAGCATAAATAATGAAAATGAAGAAGAATATAATAATATACATTAAGTGGAGCTATTGCTAAGCTTACCTCAGTTAAACGATTGTTTCATTTACAATAAAGATGTTCGACTTCTAAACCCCACAGTAACAGGAGCGCCATTTGGTATTTTCATGCGAAGATCAAAAATGTAACAATGGAATATTTATTGCATATCGAGAATTGCAACGCTATCTTACTTCTTTCTAATTTTGTTGTCCACACCCAATTCGGCTTCACGTTGACATGAATTAACGCGTTTCCACTAGACCATCCGTAATTCACAGCCACAGAATTATAATTACTCGTTGTTTCCTAATTTGAATAGCAACTTGAACATATAATATGCATGAAATGTGCAGGAGGAACAAAAATCTTGTTTTAAATGTTTTATATCTTATATTTAATTGTACACTATTCACTCATATATTTGATTTCATCTGATTTTTTCTTTTTAAACACTGTTTATAATTTTCTATTTTCTAAATTAAGTAGGAGACCCACGACAAAACATGTTGTTTGTTTACCGACTTTCAGTTATTTGTTTGCTTTTAGTATCAAAATATTTTAGCTTTTTCTGAAAACGTTTGTGTTCCAATAAATTTTTCTATTTTTTATTTATTTTGTCGGTCACTTTTCCCATTAGTTTGTTTATTTGTCATTCAGAGAGTAAATCAAATTGAACAACGTAAAAATTATATTATTATCACAAAATGTTGTATAGGGAATTAAGTAATTCATTTGTATTTGGGTGTCGAACAACAAATAGGGAGTGAATTTAGAGCCGGGCAAACGCAATATCGGAGACACTCACCGATATCATATTTTTCTTGTCTGATGTCGAACCCATGACCTTCCATTTATAAAGCGGATTTATAATATAAAAAAGGAAATTAAATTCTTTATAACAGTTATGAAACCGCAAACGAAACCCAAATACCACAAAAACGCATATAACAATATTGTATTATTATGTTTGTTCACTCAGCGCTGACAGTACACAATAGAGGTGGGCGCGTGTCGTGCCGTGAGTAGTGCGTGTTCGTGCCTTCTCAAAAAACGCCGTGTTTGTGCGTGTCGTGCCGGAATGCATTTTTGGCCGTGCGTGATCGTGTTTTTTTCTTCGACACGGTTTTGACGACACGACTAAACACGATCTGCACTATGTGACACGATCGTGCTAAATGTTTGGTCTCCGTTTAGAAGTCGTGAAAGATACCTTACTAAACACGAACATCGAAGAAGAATATAAAACCGACCAAAATATTCCTAAAATTATTTGCTTCGTTTTTGTAGTCTGGTACTTATTGCCGTTTTGTTATGGAGAGGCCAGAGTATGAGTGAAAAAAGATGATGTTTGTTTGCCATTTGTTTTGTTCATAAGAGAAGCAAATACAAAAACTACTCTGAGGGTTAACGCAATATATTCTCTTTGGATGATGTTATTGAAAAACATGTTCTTCCCGAATTAAGAAAACTGATTGACTGCCCAAAAAACGTTGTAAGATATTTTAAACACTCGGAGCTAAACAACAAATTGTCGAAAATGTTAAAAGAAGATATAAGAACACGTTGGAATTCAGCATATATTATGCTTGAGAGCATATACCAAGTCCAGAATGAGATTAAGAGTATTTTGCACGAAAAGAATGAGTTGGATTGTATATCTGACTTAAAGTTTTCATTTCCAGAACTTCTATTGGGTTTTCATAAAATATTAAAAGAGTGTTCGAATACATTAAGCTCGGAAAAATACCCTACTATGCACATTTTTGCCCTTTGGTCTAAAAAACTTTTGAAATTCTGCTCAATTGATACCATTGACTCTTAATTCATGAAAGATTTGAAAGCTAAAACTAAACAATCATTGCTTAAACGCTTTGTACCAACAATGACACATCTAATAGGGACGTTTTCATTTCCGTCGTTTAAGAAGATGATTTTTTATTAGCTAATGTAAAAGCAATGTTACTTGATATACAAAGTGAGAACATATGATGAGCAGGAAATTACAATGCCACATCTACACGAATTACACTGTTCAACAAAATGGAGATGAAAGTCTGGGACACGGAAAATTCCTCTTGGAGAAGAAAGGCATTGGTGAGTATATTAAGAACTCCGAAGGAAAGATCCGCCTTGAGTCGAACTTGGAAATTTTTGCTAGAGACCCCGTAAGCCACCAGGAATTAGCGTTATATCTTTGTTCACTGTTGCTCTAACTTATTTTTGAGATGACATGTCTTCAGTCGAATCGAATGAGGATTATTTTCGTAGAGCACTTCGACCTTCTAACTCGCTTCCGTCAATGTCCTTTTCGTTCTTTATTGTAAGAACCGCTATAAAAATACCACTAGATGACGTTTTTCAGCTTCGAAATGCTCTGCAAAAATGTCGCTCTGAACATTTTAGGTACGGCTCTCATTGACAACTAATCGAGTTTGTCGCGTTTTTATAGTCATTTTTGACATTTACCCCTGTTTGCTCAGAAAAAAACTGTGTTTTGTGTTTTTGTATGTTCTCTAACGAATATACATACATATGAATATTTACATACATACCTATCTCGATTTCTCCTTTTTTGTAATTTCGTGCGTGAGTGTGCGTGTTCGTGCCTTCTCGAAAAACGCCGTGTTTGTGCGTGAATGTGCATAAAAATTTTGGTCCGTGTTCGTGCATGTTCGTGCCTAATTTTTAGGCACGCGCCCATCTCTAGTACACACCCACAAACCGAATTTTTCGACATACCAATTACATTAAGCTCGTTATAGGAAACCGAATAACACAAAATATTCTTTGATCAATAGTTAACAGTCCTTCAAAGTTTTTACGCGACGAACGACAACGATATCAGCATATAACCCGACGACCGAAATTCGCGAACACCCGTTAACACTAAAACGCTAAACACCGAAAACCCAATGGGACGAGTAATCGTAAAAATCGTAACGAACCGTATATATGTACACGCAGAGAAAAAAATATGTTTCATCCAACAATATTCCAAGAGCAAAATATGTATTGTTAACATATTGTTGGATTCCTTATGAAGTATTGTGAATCCAACAATCGTTTTTGTTAAATCCAAAAATAGTTTGTGTCAACTGAACAATATTTCTCTCTTTTCTTCGAAATTTTTTTTCTCTTCTCTCGCTATTCGATGCCGTGTTAAAAAAACAATTTTGGTGAGTTGTGGTGTTTGTATGACATGCTGCCTTTATCTTTGTTTTTGTGTGTATGTATACCAACAATGAGACTCTTGTTTTTATTTGTTTCTGTTTTGTTTCATTCTTCTTTTTTATTTCATTCTTCTTTCCTTTTCACGTTTGTTATGGTGTTTAATTATTCCTTATGTTGTGGTGGCTGCTTGTGGCTTTTTGTTTGTCTTTGTTGTCAGTTAAAGTAGCAAACCATGTATTGCGTTCATCAATGCTCGTAATATTATACGCGATATTTATATCAAAGTTGTGTGGAAAGTGTATATGAGAAGTATATACACTCAAATCAAAAAAAAAAATAGTATCTGGTTTACAGGACTGACAATATGTTTTGTAAAAAATTTAGATTATGATTGTTCCTACAATCGGTATTGTTAACGATTTTTACAATATTGCGGAAATTCGAAAGTTGTTTTTGTTTTCTATGTTCGGAACAAAAGATGGTATTTTTGGATTTGGATTACAATGTTTGTACAAAACAAACACATTTTTGGAACCAAAATAGATATTTTTGTTCCAACAAAACCGAAAAATATTTTTTCTCTGCGTGTATGTATATCCAGAAAGATCACACAAGAGTCTTATATTGCCAGCCTTTTAAATATCTAAAAAGAAAACAAAAAGGTTTATAAGGAAACGTATATAAATATTATTTTTTCAATGAAGAAGCTAAAAATTATGTAAGAAATTTATTACTTCATAGTTAACGATATTTTACTATTTATATATTCGGTAAATAAAATTTATTTCTTATGTTTTATACTTTATATTTTATATATTTATTTGAACCTATTTATTATAATTAATAATAAAGAAAAATTATAAAAGCACTAGCAATAAAAGCTATCGGCTAAAATATATATTATATTTTACTGGCAGACATCGGTCCACGTTGTTGGCCCGTCGTAATGATGGTCTTTATGATTGACAATTCAAAAATAGGTATTTTCTACCTCACTTTGTCGATCCATTGTGAAACCGTGGAGGATATTAAATGTATCTACAGATTTTGTCTTTAACCTGTCTATGCTCATACGGACTTTTTCGAATTTTTTGGCCCATTGATTCTGTTTAGGATTTATTATCGTCCATGTCCCCTGTTTTTATTCTAAAGCGTTCTAATTATAAAAGTTAAAAAAAAATTGTTAAGTCGAATTCTCCCGCTTATTAAGACGTATGTATATGTCTTAGTTTTTCATGGCTGATGCACCGTTGAACCTCACCATTTCAGGAAATTTGTAAATACATCGTTTTTCTTGATCGGGGGCGCAATCACCGTTGTCCCGAAAATTAATTTGCAAGCCGTTGCACTCATAAGTTTAGCAAATATCGCGATTTTAAAACAATATGCTCCCAAAATTTCGTCTACAAGTATATAGCATTTTGGACCACGGGATATTCCTGAATATTTTCTGAAAATTACATGAAATTAGGCTCATTAGTTTCGGAAAAATAATGTATTGAAAAGAGTGAGCGTGGTCATCAGTTTTCAAAAAGGGCGTGATCCGGTATTTTGGCTCCAAATATGTACCTAGTATACACCCAACACCATTGTCTCCCAAAATTTATGCTGAAACTGATAAAATCATAGGTGTGGCTTGGCGGGGAAGTACCCTGCCCCTTTTGAAATTCAACAAAATATGTAGCATATTTTCACCGGGGGCCATCGCTGTACATTCCCTGACAATTTCGAGAAAATCAGTTCAGTAGTTTTTGTAGAAAATATTAAAATTAAATATTAAAAAAAGTGGACGCGATGAAATTTTCTTTGCTTAAAAACGTTATGTCGAACTTTTCAAAAAAAGAATTATCCGAATCTCAATTGATGTCATTACCAACGAACGACATTTGATATTTATTTATGTATATTTTATGTTTTAAATTTTATATTTCATATGTTATATGTTATATTTTATAGTATATACATATATTATATTTTATAACTTACAATTAATATATTATATTTTAAATAAAGCCGATGATTATGTTGTATACTGGTATGTTTTACATATTCATAGTAAACAAGTACAACGTCATCTGTTACTAGAAAGGAAATTAAGTGTTTACTATTTATTTAGTTAGTCGATACACCAACCAATAATTTAAATGTAATTTTGTAAACTTTAGCTCTTTCTTTCACTCACTTTCGAGTTGAGTGAAAGCTACTCTCTTCACTCAAACTAAAATTTATAAAAATATAAACATGTATAAGGTTATAATTCACAGAAAATGAGGTTTTGTTAATTTAACTTGTAGAATACACGATGAAGTCGAAAAAAATACAAAGATAGCCATCAAATTGTAGAAAAACGAATAAATTGTTTTCGAAGTCCAGTAGCTTCATTAGCCCCAGTTAGCTGTGAGTCAAATGACTAAACCTAACATCACTTTGTGCGACATCTGTTAGGAACAGAAAATGAAAGCTTTTGTTGTCTATACTTTCATTTGTCTATGAAGAAAACTACAAACGCTTTTATCTGCATATAAGCTGGGAAATGAAAGCTCAAGCGAATCTAAAACTTAAATTAAAAAATCATCTTGGTTAAGGGGATTTATCAACAACAAAAGTATGGACAAAGAAGAATCGTTCCTAGAATCGGTTTATGTTCTAGAAAGTTGTTTATAGAAATCTTAGGTACATTTTTGTGCTTGACTGTATCCTTAATTTTTTGGCGGTTCGGTATCTGTGGACCGGAATCAGAGAAAAAAAGTATAAAAATCTAATATTTTCAAAAGTTTTTGGCTATTTTCACATTTAAGAATCGGTCATAAGCATTTCGTATGTTCCAGAAAGTTGTTTGCTGATATCTTTGCTACATTTTTGTGGTCCATTGTTTTCTTGAATTTTGAACGGTTTAGTATCTATGGAGCAGGAACCGAGAAAAGAATAAAAATCGTATTATTTTGCTATTTTGACCATTAAGAACCGTTTCTACGGGGTTCGTAAGTTCTAGAAAGTTGTTAACTATGATCTAAGGTACATTTTTCTAGTTTGTTGTTTGGTTCAATTTTGATCGGTTTGATATCTGTAGACTAAAATCCGAGAAAAATTTAAAAGGGAAATTTGACCTTGACTATTTTGACCTTGAAGGGGAGGTTGGTTGGGTTTTATGTGTTCACAATTAGTATTCTTTAAGACGAGAGCTACAACTTTTCTTCTACGAGTAAACCCAAATTCTTAGTGGTTTAGAAAATATGTGCATGACAAAATGATCCCTTTTGACATCAAGGCCTCAGGTCTTTGGGGGCCATAACCGCGAAAGTTGAAGTGATAGGGAAAAACGCCGGGACACGTGTCTTCTTATTTTTGGTCTTCTATCCCGGTGTGGTGTCATAACATCACTTTGTGCGCTATGAAGTTATTATTGACCAAAAATAATGTTTTGGTTAATTTAACTTGTGCAATGTACTATGAAGTCGAAAAAATACAAAGATAGCCGCCAAATTGTAGAAAAACGAATAAATTGTTTTCGAAGTCGAGTTATTTAACTAGCCCCAGTAAGCTGTGAGTCACACGACTAGCCCCAACATCGCTTTGTGCGACATCTGTTAGGAACAGAAAATGAGAGATTTAGTTGTCTATAGTATAGACTCTATACGATTCATTAGTCCAATGTCCGGCAAAAAGGGGCACACGTGCCCTTGATGAGAATAACAACAGAACAACCACCTCTCAGTCTTCGTTCAGAAGTCAAAGAAGAAGGTTCTGTTGTCGGTTGTTTGAAACAACAACTTGTTTCAATGATTTTTAATTTTAGCAATGCATTAACGCACACGCTGTTTGTGGAGAGAGAGAGAGTCGTATGCGTGAGGCCGCAAACAATGCATTTGTATTGGTGCCGATACCTGCATTAGTCTATGGTATTACACCAACAAACCAATGTTCTTCTCATCGACTGATTTGCAAAATGTAAACAACAGCCACACGAAAATGTTTACTCTATATGTGTGAGTACGATCTCTTTGCCTATGCCCGCGGGCATATAAAATTTGTTGTTGCTGGCTATCTCTGGTCTATACATTCATTAGTCTATGACTTAAGTCAGTTAACCGTGAGTTCGACGACTAGCCCAAACAACACTTTGTGCGACATCTGTTAGGAACAGAAAATTAAAGCTTTTGATGTCTATACTTTTCTTTGTCTATGGTGTATGAGTGGGCCAAACAAACACAAACATAGACTAATAAATATATAGACATCTAATGTGTAATGCGGCAAGTTTCCAACAGATGGATATTACGCAGCAACTATACTCAAAAATAAATCTGTGCATACGAACGTTGCTCAATGTTTACCGTTCACACTCATTCGATATCTGAGAGGATGAGTTGCTTTTGTATGTCGAAAATGTAGGGGGAAACATATGTTTTGATGTTTTTTTTTTTTTTGATTTCAAAATATGTAGTGGTTTAGTTTGATTATTTGGTTTATTCCTTTATAAACAAATTTGTAATAAATTTATTGGATGCATATGTATAAATTAAAATAGCGACAAGTTATAAATTTCTTTTTTCATTTTCTCAAAAAATCTTCATGTTCAAATGTAAACAAAAAGTGAATGTTTTTGCATTGAAAATCCATCTTGTTTTGAACTCTCATTTGCAAATTGAACTTATTGTGTTACTTCTCTACACAATTGCCTTGAATTGAATGTAAAATAACTCCAAAAGTAGGAGAAGCGCCTTGTTCAGATAAATCTTTGTAATGTTTTAACGCTGTTTAAGTGAGTTTTAATATGTAAGAGAGTCATATGTCAAGTGTTTGAGTTATTTAAGTTTGATTTTTGTAGGTGTTCGGCGAAGACAAAAGTAAAAGGATGGATGGAAAATAGACAATTAGTAAATGCAGTGGCGATAAATCTCCAATATATTCGTGGGAAGCAGCAAATCCATTGAAAAATTAACAAAAATTCCATACACACAAATCTCATAAACGTATGAATGCGATGTCACAAGTATGCTCTCCAAAATGAAATCCAAATCTATATTCATTGGAATCTATTATTGAAATATGCAGTACTATTGTCTCAACACAAACACAGGTGACCATCGCTGGCGCTCATGAAATTGGTACAACACAAATTACCAAATTAACATGACAAAAGAACAATTGAATTGTGTATGTTTCAGAATAGTTTTTTTTCAAGATGGTATAAAGTTCAGAGAGATTTCGAATCCAATCTAAACCCATAAAAACAAGTGGAAGTCGTGCTTCAAATCCTAGTCATCAGAGAACGATTCACAAAATGGGAAAGTTTCAAAGATCAGCAAACCATACGGCAGAATGTGAGAATACATTGAAGGATTTTCACATGTTCATCAAGCTCATTGGATATCTAAATGTGTTGTTGTTGATAAATGTAAATGACATACCACCTGAAATTGCTGGAGGTTAAGAGCCGGTCTGCCTGCCGAGGACGAAAGACGATGTTTATGGCAGATATTTAACAAATAATCGTTTCATGTCAAAAATATTATTGTGATTTAAATTACAAAGAAACTTAAATCACAATAATGTAAAATCTATTATGTTTGTAGTCCAAAGTTGTGAACAGAAATCTGAATGGCCGACCATCAATCTATGAAATTCAAAAGGAATGAGTTTGAATGTCTGATTTTGTTGGTCGTTTCCAATTTTTTACGTGTTTTTAGAATAAAATCCAAATAATCAGAATAGCACTTTTTGCTAAAGTCATAGGCCGACGGAAATTGAAGTAACATACTGTCAGTTTCAAACTTATACAGTGCACATAGGTTTCAATCAGGAAATTTTTGGCCAAAACCCTATTTTTGAAGTTTCGAAATTTTAATTTGTTTTTGCACAGAATAATAAAAAACACATCAAGTCATCTGAAAATAATTAGTTTTTGTAAATAACGTTAGTATTCGTTGATTGGCGCAGTACCAAATTTGGCACTTTTTTATGTAAAAATAAAACAGACTTTGTGCTGTAAAATATACAATTTTTGTTGTATTGCGTCGCTGCATAAATATACAGAAGTGAGACCAAAGTTGTTATGAATCGGGAAGCTGTTAATGAGTACTTTCATAATATTTACAAAAAGAACGATGAAATTTGTAAAATTAGCGTAATAAAATCAATGTTTTTATATATATTGAAAATTATTTTTTACAAATATTTTTTAAATATATTTAAACTTTTAAAAAAATGTCCAAATTTGTCCACCTCCAAATCGAATTTGGAAGATAGCAGGGGGTCTGTACTAATAAATTAAGAAGTAAAATCGTGCTCAAATTTGCCACAGTTAAAATAAAGTGGATTTTTCTATTTTAAGATGGGAGAATTTTTTGTAAATACCTGTTGTGACTGTACGTAGTATCCAATTGAAATAGAACGGCATTACGGACATCTATCAACCGAGTTCCCTTAAAATTCATATTTAAGGGTTTCAGAATGTAGAAAACAAATATGTATAATTTTTTTGAAAATAGGTCAATTTTTTGCAGTAGTCCCCACATAAAATTACTGTCCGATTTTAGATATTTGTCTATTTTAGCGACACTTTATGACCGATTCGGCTGAAATTTGGTATTTTGGCCTCTTGGAAGATATGAATCCTTCATACCAAAAATTATTAACATAGGTCAATGTTTTGGTTTAGACCCCACACAACGGTACCACCCTGTTCAACAAATTTTGGCAGTTTTTGGTCATTTTGGTCGTTAAAACGTAAGAATTGCTGTTTGTGCACATTTATTATAAATAATAATTAATTTCAATACAAAATGGACGTTGAAATAGTTTTGGAAAATTTGGATTTGGGACCATTGTGCAGTGTCGAATTACTGATTTAATTAGGATGACTTATACCCCGTTTATATATAACCGGATTTAACAAACAATTCCATTGCTTATATTTCAAACAAATCCTCATAAAGAAGGTTAACCCTGCAAAAAGCTCTAATATAAACAGCATATTAAGTACAGTACACATTGTAAGTTTTGAATGACGATTTTTTGCAATTATTTGCAATTATTTTGTGGTTGTATGATGAATGACAAAAATGAACGGCCACACTAGCAAGCAACAACAAATCTGTCATTCAAAACTGACAATGTGTACCCAGCTTTAAGCATGAATGTCGTCCAGCTTATTCGTATGCCCATTATTCATGCCACCATAGATTAGTTTGTTTTAAAAACTATTTTATACTAAAAACTGTTTTCATTGCAATATTCGATGATGCGATTTCCTTTCATTTATACTACCGTTTAGAAAATTAATATACATAATTCCACCAACAATCTACTTCCATGGTTTCCATTTATTTTTAACCTAAAAATGTGGCTCATACACAATCATGAGAATATGGCGAACTCCTTGACCAACCCTCGAAAATTTTAAAATTTTCCAAAAAATAGTTTTTTTAGTTTCAAATCATTTTTCAATGTAATTTTATGCATGTACCAGAACCAGCAAGAAGCTGCTATTTTGTACATCGATAGCAATTTTCCTTTATGATATCGAAAAAGAGTAAAAATTAGTAGATTCTTACAGTACTGGAACTGACCAATTGTTTAGATATCTCACTTACAAACTTAAGCTATTGAGTTAGATCTGTACACAAATGTTTTTGAATTGAGTTATTTCATTAACTCAAAAGGCAGGAGAATCAATTTACTCAGATAAAACATTTGTTATGCCAACAGGGATACCATCTCAAAGCAATTTTACGTTACCTTGGGGAAAATATCATAATATCCTCAAATCATTACACTTTTCTTACCACACATTTGGAAAGTAGTTTAGTACCAACAATTGTGATGTTTGTTGATTAAAAAAGAAGTTAAACAACTTAATTATCGCAACTATTAACATTCCGGTGGATGACTTTAGAAACCATATTGTAACTCAAAATGTTGCGGAATCGTTAAAAGTAATTCAAATATCAACAGCTTAGAATTTGTTCGAGCTCTTACTTTCTGCTCCTTCTAAAGTATTATCCGCAGAACAATTATCAAAAACAATTTATTTTTATTACATGTAATCCATCAAAAGTCTTACCCCAATTATTACATGCTTCCCTTTGTTATACTTTGGATTCTTCGAAAAGGTTTATATCTTTCGGGTTATCTTTAAGTTAAAATGTTAGGGCGGCGTCCTCAGAATTAACTTGTAATTAAGGTTTGTGTTTATTTTGCATTTGAAAATCCATCCAAAAACAAAAGGAAACATACATATGTATAATAATGGTCATTAAAGTTGTGATGTTTTTCCTTATATTCTATAACACAGGATGAAAATTTACCAAAAACGCCATTTTTTACATTTAACACGTATCATTCATGCTGAAGTGCGAATTCACATTAAAATTTCCATTTCATTTGCTTTTTATTATGAAAGTTGTTTTTTCAAAATTTCCCCTCAAAATGAAGTAAAAAAATCAAGATAAAATTATCTAAAATACACTAATACCATCTACATTATTTCACAAAATGACACAATTCTTTGAAAAAATCTCACTCAATGTTTTTTAATGAGAGAATGCTGCACCCGCACGCCATCTACCCATCTTCGAAAATAAAAATTGAGAGCGATTATTTGTCTATGTTTCTTTAGTCTAAGACACAAACACCATTAAACCAAAAACGTGTGCATAAGTATGAGTGAAACAAATCAATTCAAAAGTCTACAAAAAGGAAATGTATGCGACAACAAATAAAAGCTCTTGCGCAGATAAATAAAATTTCTTATCTCGCGTAGATAAATCTATTTATGTATTTGTGTACATGTGTTATTTATGTATGTACATGCAACTTACCGCAAAATTATAATTTCACAAAGAATAAAACGAACGAGCGAAAAAATACTTTATTAGGCTTTGGCAAACGAGTCTTCAGATTCATTGTCACTTTCCTCATGTATTACAAATTAAGTATCAGCTTAGAACAAATCACTCACCTATTCCATAATATAACTTTGATAACTGATACACCTCCAAAACCGTAAACGAGACAACCGATTCCGACAAAACCTCGATACAAACTAAATTGACATCCTATCCGCTCTTTATTTATTCCGTTAGTTATAATTGGGCAAACGCAAAGAGCAGGCAAATATAGATGAGAGAACCAGATCAGAAAACCAATTTGTAATAGAGAAATTAAAGTGAACAAAAATCCTCCAAAGTCTACAAAAAGGAAATCAGAGTAACGAGTAAAACAAAGCACTAATTGAAATGCGCAGATAACTCACTAAGGGACGCTCTCTTATTTCTACAAAAGTTACATTAAGGAAATAAGAACAACATCGAGTAAATTATTAATGCTAGTTTTGTATAAACGCTCACTTCTCACCCGTAATATTAGTTAAGTAGTTTCCTTTTCCTTTCGCATTTATGTATGTGTAAATATAAAATGGATGTGCAATAGGGTTATGGTTTTTCGACATTTTTATCAAAAATGCTTTCCTGTACTTTCACTTAAATAACGTTTATTCCATGAATATAAGTTCACTTCATCTGGGCACTGTTTTCGACGGAATTTATTTTATATGATTGCGACCAGAGAACAGATTGAGATGATTCGTGTTTTGTATGCATTCATTCGTTCGTTGCTATTGACATGCATTCATTCGCAAATATCAACTGATGTTATTGCTTAACGTGCATTCATTATTTTTGATGATTGCCTTCTTTCAACACTATTTTTCTAGTGCCGTTACATGTCAAGCAACAAAATTGCAGTAAACATAACAAAGCATTCACTGTATTTGCTATGCTTTCGTTGCCTTTTTAGTGCATTACAGTGCAGTGTGCGTAAATAATTAATAGACTGGTCAACACAAATTGTCTTTCATGTGATTTTATAGTGTTTCTAACACATATTGGCGAGTTATTTTATACCCTCCTCTATACTATGTCCTATATCCGTTTGTAACTCCTCTAAATATTCATTTTGGATCCCACAATGTATATATAATTTTGATCAGCGTACAATTCTACGTCCGCCCGCCTGTGGAAATCACTCTAGATGGATACAATTCTTATTAAAATCTATTTTGTATTGTAACAGGGCTATACAGTTCAACGTTTTGGTATAGTCCCCTTACGCGTCGACGCTTTAAGGAAATTTGAAGGTATTAGCCCCATTTGCCCCCAAATTGGTTGAAATTTGTGTGTTTTTAAGAGGTAAGAAAACATTTTCATAAAAAATCGGTGTATATGGGTCCGCATTTGTGTATAGCCCCTATATAACAGTACCACCAGATTTCATATATTTTAAAGTTTTTATCTACATTTTCAGTCTAAATTGACTGTAATTTGGTTATGGGGTTCCTTTGAAGGTGGAAGGGATAAGATTATAGGGGGAAGTTCGGAAGAGGATGTTAGGAAATTCGGAAGATGTTGTTCGGAGGTTCGGTGAAGGTTGTTCGGAAATTGGGTGGAGGTTGTTCTGAAGTTCGGGGGAGGTTGTTCGGAAGTTCGGAGGAGTTTGTTCGGAATAGTAAACTCTATTTACTAAACAATTATAAATTATACATAAAAAAATAATTAATATAATTATGTTATTAATAAATGCACTAAAAACTTGAAAATAATTTTTCTCTTAGACTCAATAACTATATTCTTCTTCATAATGGGATCTCTCAAATAACAATATTTTCGGCGGAAATCTGTTTTCAACATAATTTATGGTGGAGGGTATACAAAGTTCGGTCCGGCCAAACTTATGTCACTCTTTGAGTGAATGGTTTAAAGTTTTTATTATATGTATTAATACTATTTTTTCTTAACCCTTTCGGCCCCGAACTTTTTTCCTCGCATTAGTAGTTACTTTAAAAACATAGAATTAAAGTATAAGTCAAAACTAAGACACAACATAAATTGGTGGGGGTTACCCCACCTATTTCGGAAGATACAGTACATTTAATCTAAAATTTAAAAAATTTTGTGCAATTATGTAAATATAAATGTTATAATCGTATAGAAGTATACCTCTGACTTTACTTTTGAAGAATTAAAACTAAAGTTTAACATAAAGCTCATACATTTTGATTTAGAAACGATTTAAATAATTTGGACTGTACAAATCGATTTTTGACATGCCGTGATTTTCCAGACTTCACACTGAATAATGCATCGTAGTTCTGTTGATCGGGATACAACTGGCACTTTTTTATAATTTTTGCATTCTTAGGACTACAATTAGCCAAAGCAATGTGTTCTTTGAGGAAAAAATTCCGTTAGTTTTAAATAAAACGACGTTAAAATCGAAGTTGCTTATAAGCAACGTTGGGGCCGAAAGGGTTAAATAATCTTGTATTACATATCATTCCCTATATTATGAAATACAAGAAAAACATGTAATGAAATAATCGATAATAAAGTCTCCTACGTTTCTTTCCAATCAAAAATGTTGACCATTCACACCATTCGCTGCCTTTTAGGTGTGTTAGGTGTGATTGAGAGAAGGCAAGCAATGATATGCACTGTTTTCGTCTTACACTCTTGTGATGAATGGTGTGATGTGCTGTTGTTTTGAACTTCAAAATTTGAAGTGATGTGAACTGTCGACAATGGGCAATGGTTTCTGTGAATGCATTCAAAGGCAATGAAATCGCCATTCAAACCGAACTCTGATTGATATGTTGCATCATTTTTATTGATATAATTTGCATCAATGGAGAGGTCAATAGTTGGTTTTCAAGTTTCGTGTTCGTAATTTGTGTGCGAATGTGGCCCCAGAATTTAAAATTTGGACCCAAAATTAAATTTGGATATTTTTCCCACAATGGTCAATGGTCAATTTCACCCGCTAAATAGTATCCGACCATTTCTCAAAATTAATGAAATTCTCCTTGATCAAACCTCCTCGTACAAAATTTTGTCAGTATTAAAATATAACTGGCTACACTACACACAATTAAAACTGTGGGATCCCTGTATATACTAGGATGTAACTCTGTTATCTGACCTCCTACGAAACATAATTGACATAAATGGAAAGGGCAAGAGTTCTTCTTCTAAATATTACTTGCGGGGGTGGAAATAAACTTCATTATACTAAACATTTTACCAAATATTAAATATTATCTGATCATCATGGTAAAGTGCTAGCTTCTTCTTCGTCGTAAACCTAAACCTTAGTTTGCGTCCATCAGATCAAAATTGCGACCTACAAAGCCGGTACAAAATCGGATAAAAATGTTGTTTTTGGTCTATTTCACCCCTTAAATATTTCACTATTATCACCATAAACTAATCGTTTCTATTCCGGAGGAGACCCGACCTCCGTACAAAATTTCGTGACGATTGTCCATAATTGCGGCCTCGAGTTTGATTACAATTTTTAATAGACGGACGGACACGCATTTTAAAGTCGCTTTATCTCGTCGAGATGTGAATTTTGGTATAACAAATGGGGGTCTACGACGAATTTCTCGATGACTAATAGTTTCTATTCTGGGGGGCTCGACCTCCATACAAAATTGAATGACGATTGGCCCATAATTGCGGCTAGTAGTTTGATTACAAATTCTAATAGACGGACGGACACGCATCTCAAAATAGCCTTATCTCATCGAAATATGAATTTTGGTATAACACATTGGGTGCCACCGTGGTGCAATGGTAAGCATACCCGCCTTGCACGCTAAAGGTCGTGGGTTTGATTCCCCGGTCAGACAACATCAAACATTTTTCAACGGTGGCAAAATACCCCTCAGTAATGTTGGCGACATTTCCTGAGTATTGCAGCCATATAAAACTTCTCTAAAAGTGGTGTCGTAAGACACGCCGTTCGGACTCGGCGATAAACAGTAGATCCCATATCATTGAGCTCATATCATTGTACCATGATTGAGCTAATATGAACCGGGGTGCACTCATTGATATAAGAGAAGTCTCCCTTGTCCCTTCTGGGATGTTTGTGGAACAATTATATTACATGGTGGTCTACGACGAATATTTCGCGGTGTTACATGAATTTTCGGAAAAACAACCTTACACCCTTTCCACATTGTAGGGTATAAAAATATCTTTTTGGAAAATGTATGAAATAAAAAATGCTCTCAACATTTATTTCCTGTTGCACGAATGCCTGTCCTTTTGTCTGTCCTGCTGACTGGAGCGCACGATAACTCTCGACGGGATTAAACAATTGGTTCCAAACATTACTTACTTAGTTGGCCTTTTACAGAACATCTGTTCTATAAGCCGAACTAAGAAAACTTTTCCATTCCTCTTTGTTTGTTGCCTTACTTTTTAGAATACCGCGTTTATCGATATCGTCTACCACTTGTTTGCTCCATAGAAACCTCGGCCAGCCAGCTCTGCGTTGTAAGAAAAAAAATAAATAGCGTTTGTAAGAAAAAAATATTTTTTTTTCAAATTTATTTTGTGAGTTAGTTGAAGAAAATGTAAGAAAAACTAGGTCGGAGTTATTCATCTATTTTAGGTTAAATTCACGCGAAAACGCACATTTATCATTGTAATCACTTCCCGAATATACGCTAACATCTTGAGGAAGATAGGGAAGATGTTCTTATAAATGTTGGGTACCTTTCAATGTGGAATAATTTTGAAGGAAAACTATATCGGGAATTGTTTTCTTTTTATTTGTAAACATTTAGCAAAAAAATTGTATAACGCTAATAACACTGTGCAACAAAATGGAGGTAAAAGTATGGGGCACGGAAAATTCCTCTTGTGGAAGAAAGGCCTTGGTGAGTATATTAAGAACCCCGAAGGACCGATCCGCCGTAAGTCGAACTTCCGCTCTATGGCATGATGAAGTTTTTGATAGAGACCCTGTAAGCCATCAGGAACTAGCGTTATATTATTTTCGTAGAGCACTTCGACCTTCTAACTCGCTTCCTTCAATGTCCTGTTCGTACTTTATTTTAAGAACCGCTATAAAAGTACCACAAGCTAACGTTTTTCAGCATCGAAATGTTTTGCAAAAATGTAGCTCAGAAAAGGTACGGCTCTCATTGACAACTAATCGATTTTGTCGCGTTGTTATAGTCATTTTTGAAATTTACCCCTGTTTGCTCAGAAAATAATGTGTTTTGTGTTTTTGTAGGTTGTCTAACGAATATACAAAAAACAAAATATCGTATTTTTCCGAACAAAAACAGGTTAAATGCACAAAACGACCACGAAAATCGCACTAAATTTTGGCTTTTGGCACTAGATTACTGTGATGCTGTGTGGGCTGCATAGTCAATATACATATCAAATTATGCGCAATCGTGAGTACTTTAATCCTATGATTGGCTTTAGGAAATACCCGAGTGCTCGTCCAAATTAAATAAAAAAATACAAAAAACACCTAAAATCCGGCTTCAAAATGTCAGCAGCATCCATAAAATGTGGATGCAGTGGAAATTTTGAAAAGTAATACATTAGAAGTGAAATCTTCATTTTGTATTCTTCTACTTTTACTTTGGACAGATGTCCGTCATTTGAATGTTTTAACCAGCAATCGAATAGCAACGTAAAAAACCCCGCTAGCGTCAACGTGTTTTTACCTATGTTAATTCATTTACGCGGTCATAACTTCCACGCAAGTTATTTTTTTGCTAAATTTGTAAGCTTTGTTCAAAAACACTTTATTGGATCCAGTAATAGTCATAGTTATTAGTAAACTACAATAGTTCCCGTATTATAATATTACAAACCTTGGCTTAACGGAAACTAAATTTTTTTTTGTCCTTTGCTCATATGTACATAGACGACTTAGCTCATCGAAATTTCGACTGTGGTATAATTTATGACGAGTCTAGTAATATAATTTCAATGTGAATTATACAAATTGTATGAATTTGTGACTTATTTTACGGCATTATCGTATTGTCCAATATGCTTTCCCATGTTTAATATTAAATGTTTAATATTAAATGTTTAATATTAAACAAAAGCATTAACTTTGTTGGTGTCTCCTTGATTTTGCTGAGAGGATAGTATGTTAAATTTAGTTTGTGCCAAGTACTTGTTGTGTTTGGATGCCTCGGTGTCGGATTGGTTTTACTTTTCACGGTGCACAAGCTGAATCCGGTGCGCTTTGCTACCCCGACTAAGATAAAATATAATGGAATGCTGTAATTATATTAAATTTTTTATATTTTAACGTATAAATATAGGTGATATGAAGGCTCTCTCTATCCATTCAGGGTTGTTATGAAGCTACTATGATATTTTTGTATGTTTCAGGAGGTAAAACTCCTCCTAATGTCTTTTCGACTATAAGTATTCCAAAGTAGGTTATATACTCTTCCACTATTAATATCTCTTTATTTCTACAGATTGGACTAAGATCTACCTGAGTGAATTAAATAAAGAATAGAATCAGGTGTGAGAACCTTAAGCTTGAGGATAGTTGTAATTTATTTTATACATGGGACTTATTTTTTCCAGGCCATGTACATATCAACATATTGTGATATCTTAAATTACTCTTAGGAAAACTCCCTCTCTCAAAGATATTATATTTAATAGCTGTAGCCTTGTTCAATTCCTTCCCAACTATAAGTACTTCTGTATATAATGATGACTTCTAAGTCTCTTCAAAATTTTATTGAAATTGGACAAACGTAACAGAAACATGAAATCGACCGAAAATATATATGGGATCTATATTCCAATATGAACCAATCTCGATACAATTTGGCACATTTATTTTTAGATCAAATCTCGTCTCAAATTTCATAGAAATTGAACATACATAGTGCATAAAATACAGGAAATCAGCCGGAAATATATATGGGAGCTATATTCAAATCTGAACCGATCTGGATATAATTTGCCACATTTATTTTTAGAACAAATTCCGTCAGACATTCCAAATTTCAGCGAAATTGGACATATATAGAGTGTTTGATGCATCAAACACAGAAAATCGGCCGAAAATATATAGGAGCAATATCCAAATCTGAACCGATTTCTATATAATTTGGCACATTTATTTCTAGACCAAGTTCCGTTACACATTCCAAATTTCAGCGAAATTGGACATATATAGCGTGTTTGGTGCATAAAATACAGAAAATCGGCCGAAAATATATATGGGTGCTATATTCAAATCTGAACCGACTTCGATATAATTTGGCACATTTATTTCTACACCATGTTCTGTAACACATTCCAAATTTCAGTGAATTTGGACATATATAGCGTGTTTGCTGCATAAAATACAGAAAATCGGCCGAAAATATATATGGGTGCTATATCCAAATCTGACCCGATTTCCATATAATTTGGCACATTTATTTCTAGACCATGTTCTGTAACACATTCCAAATTTCAGTGAATTTGGACATATATAGCGTGTTTTGTGCATCAAATACGGGAAATCGGCCGAAAATATATATGGGAGCTATATCCAAATCTCAACCGATAATTTGGTACATATATTTTTATACCAATTTCCGTCACACATTCAAAATTGTATTGAAATTGGACATTAATAGCATGTTTAGTGCATAAAATAAGGAAATCGGATGAAAATATATGTATGTGGGAGCTATATCCAAATCTGAACCGATTTGAATATAATTTGGTAAATTTATTTCTACATCAAATTCCGTCATACATACAAAATTTGGAGATTGTATTTGTAACCGTTCTAAAGATATTTGCATACAAAATCTAAATTTTTTGGAGGTACCTCCGATATTGATGCTATATCTCCAGATCAACGCGGAATTTCAAAAAATGATATAGCCCATTTTAATTCCAGGCAATGTAGCAATATACCCTAAAAATTTCAGGAAGATCGTTTCAGCGGTTTTAGAGTCTATAAGGCACAAACAAACGTACAAACAAATTTCAATTTTATATATATATACACTCCACGTCAGTAGAATAGAACACCTAAATTGTTCTTAATGTTAGTTTATTTATCCCAAAACGAATAAATCTGCGTTTTTAATCTTGTGGGGATTTAAAGTCTATGATGTTCCGTATCAAACACAGAAAAAAATATGTTTCTAGCTCTTCGCGAAATGATTTTCTGATCAATTTTCCGATAGTACTATGAAAAATAGGCATTTATTTTTGGTCATCAGGATAGAACAGTCACTTTATTTTCGCGAATTATTGAGATATTAACGCCGAATTTTCATGCAGACGATAAAGCAAGGTTTTCTAATAATTTTTCACTAAAGAAAACCTATAAATTATTCCGCGGACACCGAAATAACAGCGTTAAATGGTTTAAATTGACAGATATTTGAAACCTCTCGGAATATCAATAGGAGTCGCGCAGTTATGTCATATTTCTTCACAATAATATATAATATGACACAGACAACCTCGACGGGTACAATCGAGTGCTTCGGATGCTGATAAGATGGAACATTTTCAAAATAATAATGAAAAACGTCAAAATTTTTTATAAAAACCTTGATGTTTTGTTCAATAAAATGGTTTTTCCGCGAATAAGTCTGCCGTTTAAAGGTTTGGAAATATGCTCCAGATTTGGAGGAAGATAATCTGATACGAAACCAACCGTCACAATTTTCAAAATAAATATTGAACAAAAGAAAAAAACATTATATTTTTGAAAATTATGAGAAATTCCTTTATAGGTTTTTTGTGGGGTTTTTCAGACATAAACCACTATAACTTAGCCATTTGTTAACCGATTTAAAACAATAATAGCTTATTCAAAGACATTATTCACCCCTTTAAAAGGAAGAAGGATCAAAAGAAATCCGTTGTGGAAAAAATAAGATATGCCCGTTTAAATTTGAAAATATAAGAAATCCAAATTTTCACTACTTTTAGCGTTATAAAAAAATAACCTCGAACCTAAAATAACCAAACGAACTAAAGGCATTTTCGTTCTCCATGGATCCCAACACTGGAATTTTGCATTTTGCTCTTGAATATTTTTCTGGTCAACTTTTGTACCACAGTGCCATTTATCGACATTTTCCGAAAAGTTTGCACCTTCTCAATGCCAAAACTGCCTGAAAAAGCGTTCCAATGCTTTTGCGATATATTAGAGAGTTCTTAACTGCTGTCTTGGCCACAATTTTTGTCTTTGTGTTGGCTCGAAAAACTCAATGGTTTGGCTGTTATATGCCAAGATGTCAAAAACGTAGATAAATAACTTAAAGACAAAATCGGGAGGCTCGATTTTTATGGTAGACATATGGTTCAGTAGACTTTTTTGCTCAGTTCAACCCCAGGAATCAGAAACGCGAAGGGCCCATTAAGGTTTTCAAATCCCCCCGGCCTAGTTTACATAGATAAATAATATTTAAAAAAACAATGTGATTTGTTCTGGTCCCTATATTTTGTAATTACAAGTGAACTTGAAATTGAAGATTTTGCTAGTATCTGTTATAAAAATGTTCGCTCATCTCTATTGTTTTTCCATGCAAATGGAATGCTTCGAGGTAAGTTTCTCATCGATATTATGCATAAATATCTACATACATATGCACAAATTAAGACTATGCGAGAGGAATATATGTGTGTGTATTACACACACTCATATATGTACATACAGTGTATATGAAAAATCTCCTATTGAGTTATCTGCTCCTGTCAATTAAAGCTTCTTTTTGAAAGAGCTTTTATATTTTAGTCGGTGTTACTCTCATTTCCTTTGTGGTTCTTGTCCATTTTGTTATCTACTACAATTTCATTTCCTAATCCGGTTATCTCTCCATATTTGTCCCGCTCTTTGAACTAAGGAGTGCAATAGTGAAAGGATGGGATGTTACATTTAGTTTGTGTCGAGTTTTTGTTGCGATCGGTTGTCGCGGTTACGGTGTCTAAAGTCTTTTAATTAACAAAAGTTTACAATATAGTGCTATTGTGCTATTAGATATTTAGATGTTTTGTGCTGAAAGAAGTGTTTACGGATGCATATGATTCTGTTGTGTATAAAATTATTGTTCGCTCGTTCGTTCGTTTCTACTATTGTATTTGTGTGCAAGGCTGAAATGCTTTGAGGTAAGTTGCACATACTTATTAAAAATACATACATATTTACGTACATATGTACAAACTAAGACTTTGCGAGATGAGTTATGAGGGGATATATAAAAAAATCTCCTATTGAGTTATCTGAGCATGTCAGTTTGGTTCTACACGTCGAAGCTCTTTCCAATTTCGATGCGCTTTTGTTCCATTTGAAAAAGAAATATAGTGAAAAACTGTTTTCGCTTGGCCAGTGTATTATGCTTGTTCACAAAATATCGAAGACATTTTATTTTATATTAGTTTTTTCTCTTTTGTTTCTTTCCAGATATACTTAACGTCCTCACGTTTTTAGATGGTTACCAGTTTTACCCTAAAAGCATTCCCATACCTTGGAAGAGCAAACAAAACGTGTGTTTTCATCTGATATTCATCTGGCCGCCTTTTTAATTTTCCACCTAATTGTTGAAATATGTGCGGGGTTTTCGTTTGTTATTTACATGAACATAATTATTTGCAGTTACTTCTTTTGATATTTTTGCCATTACAAAAAAAAAACATATGATCGGCAGGGCCGTAGCCAGAAATGCATATCATCACCATTTCGGCCAATGGCCAACATTTAACGGGTCGTCTCAAAGTTCGCGAGTGGTTTATTATCGTCGTTTTACTAGAAACAAAGTGAAAGTGAAGAGATTAAAATATTATTAATATATATTTTTGCGCAGTATTCGGTGTTCATATCTATTTTTAATCGGCTAATCGGCCCTTCGAAAATCTCCACATCCATCTATTATATAACACAACTTTTTTGGACAAAGTGGTTGTTGTTAAATAAACAAAAACTACAATGCAAAAAGCCTGACCCTCTAACAAGAAGTACTAATTTTAGGCAGTATCCGAATTTGTTATTTGTAGTGATTTTATTTACAAGAAGGACTTCTTTCTTATCACCAATTTTCGTGGGACAATAACCGGCGTGCTTTTGCACAGAAGATGATGACATCGTTCAACGTCAAGAACATCAGGTAAGAATCGCTCCATATATTATTATCTATATATATAAAAGAGTAGTGAGGTGAGTGACTGACTGACTGACTGATTGACTGACTGATTCATCAGCGCCCAGACGAAACCGCTGAAGCTAGAAAGTTGAAATTTTGGGTGTAGGTTGCTGTTGGTGTGTAGGGGTGAGATAAGGCTGGGTTTTTGGAAATTCGCCCTAGAAGTGTACGAAAAGTACTAAAAGGTACTAAATATGGTACCCTTTGTATTAGGCAAACGGTAAGAGCTAGAATTCTGAAATTTGGAATGAGGGTAACTGATGGAGAGCTAGAAAGATGTACCAAAGGGTTTTTGGAAATTCGAACTACAAGGGTACGAAAAGTACTAAATGGTACTAAATTTAGTACAATTTTGATTTGGGTGAACGGATTGAGCTGGAATAATGACATTTGGAACGAGGTCACTGATGAAGAGTAACAATGAAAGGTTTTTGTAAATTCGAACTATAAGGGTACGAAAAGTACTAAATGGTACTAAATTTAGTACAACTCGGATTTGGGTGAACGGATGGAGCTAGAATCCTGAAATTTGAAATTAGGGTCACTGGTGGAGAGTAACAAAGAAAGGTTTTTGGAAATTCGAACCATAAGTGCACGAAAAGTACTAAATGGTACTAAATTTAGTACAATTCGGATTTGGGTGAACGGACAGAGCTGGAATCCTGAAATTTGGAATGAGGATCTCTGATGAAGAGTAAAAATGAAAGGTTTTTGGAAATTCTAATTACAAGGGTACGAAAAGTACTAAATGGTACTAAATTTAGTACAATTTGATTTTGGGTGAACGGATTGAGCTGGAATCCTGAAATTTGTAATGAGGGTCATTGATGAAGAGTAGCAAAGAAAGGTTTTTAGAAATTCGAACCATAAGTGCACGAAAAGTAATAAATGGTACTAAATTTAGTACAATTTGGGTTTGGGTGAACGAATAGAGCTGGAATCCTGAAATTTGGAATGAAGGTCACTGATGGAGAGTAAAAAAGAAAGGTTTTTGGAAATTCGAATTACAAGGGTACGAAAAGTACTAAATGGTACTAAATTTAGTACAATTTGGATTTGGGTGAACGGATTGAGCTGGAATCCTGAAATTTGTAGTGAGGGTCACTGATGGAGAGTAGCAAAGAAAGGTTTTTAGAAATTCGAACCATAAGTGCACGAAAAGTACAAAATGGTACTAAATTTAGTACAATTTGAATTTGGGTGAACGGATAGAGCTGGAATACAGGCGTTTGGAATGAGGGTCACTGATGAAGAGTAACAATGAAATGTTTTTGGAAATTCGAACTGTAAGGGTACGAAAAGTACTAAATGGTACTAAATTTAGTACAATTTTGATTTGGGTGAACGGATTGAGCTGGAATACAGACATTTGGAATGAGGGTCACTGATGAAGAGTAACAATGAAATGTTTTTGGAAATTCGAACTGTAAGGGTACGAAAAGTACTAAATGGTACTAAATTTAGTACAATTTTGATTTGGGTGAACGGATTGAGCTGGAATACAGACATTTGAAATGAGGGTCTCTGATGAAGAGTAACAATGAAATGTTTTTGGAAATTCGAACTGTAAGGGTACGAAAAGTATTAAATGGTACTAAATTTAGTACAATTTTGATTTGGGTGAACGGATTGAGCTGGAATGCAGACATTTGGAATGAGGGTCACTGATGAAGAGTAACAATGAAAGGTTTTTGTAAATTCGAACTATAAGGGTACGAAAAGTACTAAATCGTACTAAATTTAGTACAATTTGGATTTGGGTGAACGGATGGCACTAGAATCCTGAAATTTGAAATTAGGGTCATTGTTGGAGAGTAACAAAGAAAGGTTGTTGGAAACTTGAACTATAAGTGCACGGAAAGTTCTAAATGGTACTAAATTTAGTACAATTTAAATTTGGGTGCACGGATTGAGCTGGAATCCTGAAATTTGTAATGAGGGTCACTGATGGAGAGTAGCAAAGAAAGGTTTTTAGAAATTCGAATCATAAGTGCACGAAAAGTACTAAATGGTACTAAATTTAGTACAATTTTGATTTGGGTGAACGGATAGAGCTGGAATCCTGAAATTTGGAATGAGGATCACTGATGAAGAGTAAAAATGAAAGGTTTTTGGAAATTCGAATTACAAGGGTACGAAAAGTACTAAATGGTACTAAATTTAGTACAATTTTGATTTGGGTGAACGGATTGAGCTGGAATACAGACATTTGGAATGAGGGTCACTGATGATGAGTAACAATGAAAGGTTTTTGTAAATACGAAAAGTACTAAATGGTACTAAATTTAGTACAATTTGGATTTGGGTGAACGGATGGAGCTGGAATCCTGAAATTTGGAATGAAGGTCACTGATGGAGAGTAAAAAAGAAAGGTTTTTGGAAATTCGAATTAAAAGTATACGAAAACTACTAAATGGTACTAAATATAGTACAATTTGGATATGGGTTAACGAATAGGGCCGCAATCCTGAAATTTGGAATGGGGGTCACTGATGAAGAGTAAGAAAGATGTACCAAAGGTCGAAAAGTCCTAAATGGTACTGAGTTTAGTATGATTTGGATTTGAAGAGCTGGAATCCTGAAATTTGGAATTAGGATTACTGTTGGAATATAAAATTGAGATATGGAGGTAGCTTTGGAAAATCGTACTAATGTGCACGAAGTAGTACTAAACGGTACGAAATTCGCTATAATTTGTACTTGCGTGAACAGATTATTGTTGGAGTGTAGGATTGAGGTAGTTTTGGAAATTCGTACTTATGGAAAAGTGCTAAATGGAACTACATTGGAAATCGTGTACGAAAAGTGCTAAATGATACAAAATTTGGTACCTTTTGGTATTTGCTATATGGTATAGAATTTTGTACAATTTGTGATTTTGTAAAGGGTAGAACTGGAATTTTGAAATTCGGTATTAGATTAGCAATTGGTGTTTAGAGTGGAGGTAGGGAGGAGATTTTGAAAATTCGTACTTATTTATACAAAAACTACTAAATAGTCCCCAAATGGGTTTCAGGGGAACTGGTAAAACTGGAAAAGTGAATTGGGGTTAGGATATATGTTGAATATAAGGAAGTAATTTTTAAAACGTTTACCTATGTGTACGATAAGTTGGGTAACATATTGGTACCAAAACCATTTTAAATAGTTAAGGTACTAAATTTGGTGTTGGGTGTAGGGACAAAACTGGGATTATATAATTTGGAAATACGCTATTTGTACAAAAATACGAAATGGAAAAAAATGAAGATCGCTCTAAAATTTGAGACAAAGTTCTGAGTTTGAAAAATTGTACTGAATATTGTTCCATTGATTTGATGTTAACGCCAAGGAGTTTATAAATAATGTACTGAAATTAGGTAGTCAAACGTGAAGTATCTTTTCAAAAAATGTTTTTTGTTCTGACCGCTTTGGTATGTAAATTTGAAAACGTGGTCCAATACGACAATTTTGTTAACTAGAAGGTATTAACCCCCTGATATTAAAAAACCCTAAATTGAAATGCCTTCAAAAAATTTTCCGTTATATACGGTTGACATACCCGTGCACATTAAGTACAATTTTTTGTAAAGAAGTTTTCTAACTTTTCATGCCACAAATTCCGAATTTCGGTTGGAAAATGTGCAGAAGATTTTCAAAATACTCTAAATCTTCAAAATATCTCTTCTAATAAACGTGGATTGAAGTGGAGATTTTTTAAATTAAACTTTTATATCCTCTGAGTATTCAAGGTCCAAATTTAAAGAAAATTGGATAATATAAATTTGTTCTTCTTTTAAAATACACTTAGTCGAGAGGTGCCGTTATATGGGGATATCCGAAAACGTGGATTTTTATGGCCATTTTGAATGCCGAAAATTTAACGGACCTATTCGGGTTCTGGACGAAACCGCTAAAGCTAGAACCTTGAATTGTGAATGTACGTGATTGTTGTTGTGAAGGGGTGAGATAAAGTTAAGTGTTTGGAAATTCGTACTGGAAGGGAATGCTGTGTTAGTGAAGGGGTAAAACCAGGAGTCAAATCTGAAATTTGCAATATGATACGTAGTTTTGGAAATTCGCAATAAAAAATATGGTAGCTGTGTAAGGATGCGATACGGCAGATTTTTTTTTAAATTCTGACTACAATCGAAAAAATATTGGTAATAAAAATAGGTCTTAGTACAACAGAATCTCCAGTATTCACCATTCCCGTATTAAATATTGTTTATATATATTTCGTTTCCTTTCCGCATACGAAGTAGCGGGCATTTGCTAGTATTTCATAAGATAGGCCCTAGGATTTGTTATTTCTACTATGGGTTAGAGGGCCGGGATGTATCCAGAAATGCATCTCGACCGAGAAAATTTGAACGTTTGAAATTAAACAAGTAAGAACGGCGTTAAGTTCGGACGGGCCGAACTTGTTATACCCTACACCATGAGTTATATTACGGTAAAATGGAACAATGTAGTTTCCTTTCGTTTATGAAAAATTTCAGCAATTTCAGAATACAGAAATTCGGGAGGTACCGTTCTATGGGAGCTATATCCAAACTTTGATCTATACCGACAAATTCCTGGCGGAAAGTTTTTAGACTCAAAGAAGACTAAATATCAAACTTCCGATATTTCGGTAAAATAATGTGGCTATAGGGGATATAGAAAGACGTAGACCTATACTGATAATTGTCTTCTGGAATATATTATAACCCCATAGAAGACTAAATAACAAAATCAATCATTTCAGTGGGGACGCCACAACCCTCAGAATTACGAAAATCGGAAGGTACCGTTGTATGGGGACTATATTAAGGCATAAACCGGTACCAAATTATTGTGATCACAGCCTTCAAAATACCGAAAATCGTTAGGTACCGGGCTATGGGGGCTATACTAAGGCGTAAACCGGTACCGAAAAATTTCTGGGGAAAGTTTTATAACCCCCACGCAGACTAAATACCAAATTTCATCCATTTCGGAGGAATATTGATACCACAACCTTGAAAATACCGAAAATCGGGAGGTACTTTTCTATGGGGGGCTATGTGAAGGCGTGGACCTATACCGACAAAAAAATACAAAAACAAAATACATATATTTGTTGTTGTTTTCAATTTGAAATACATGCATTTTGTTTTTGTATTTTTGAACGCACACGCAACACGCAGAGCTATAGGTTTCGCCCTCACATTTGAAAAACAAATTATTCCATTTGTAATTTGAAACATTTTATTTGTACAGTGGGTGTCACTGAAAATTATGCAACCTGAAATAAAAAATGTAAACGTTGATAAACGTTGGAGATTTTTAATCAATTCAAAATATAATTTTGTAGGCTGAAAATTTGTCTTTAATATGGTATACAAAAATAGTTTTACTATTAAAATGTGCGGGAGCGAAGCTAATGTAAATCAAAGTAAGCGATTTGAAAGTGACTTCAATTTTTTTCGAACGTTTAGTGCATATCGCTCATTTACTCTAAGAGTGACACATCTCAAAAAATGGAGTTTCGAGAAAAACGCGTTTTAAGTTGGCGATTGAAATTTGGCTTCTCAACTTAAAAAGAATATTACACAAAAAATAAAATAACTACTTGCCCCATATTTTGCAAGCAGCTAGCCAGATATCAGAGCTAAATTTCAGTGCAAGATCGAGCATGATTTGAAGTCTTTTAGTGCTTCATAAACTCAAAAAACTTTTTTGTTGAATTATGCCAAACTCGTAGTAAATGAGCTGTATCTCGTTGAGTTTTAGAGATATCGACATGGAAGTTTGACACAAGATAAAGTAAAAGTCTTAGAAAAAATAGAAATTGCTAACTCAGAAAACGCATTTTTTGAGTTATGTCACTCTTTGAGTAAATTAGCGATATTTACATTCGGCAAATTTCATTGCGACATTTCGTCGGTGTCATGCTTAAGTGTTCTATACGCCATTTTTGACATTTTGAGATAAAGGTACCTTACAAGATTTTAAATCATGCTCTTTCAGATTTTTTGGTCGGTTTTTCTCTATCTCTTATAGTTTCTGAGATATTCAGATGCCAGTATGTTCCATATCCGCTTTGTGACCCAAAAAATCTTGTCGTTTTGTTCCATATCCATAAAGCCTGGCGTATGGAACAAAACAACTTTGAACTTTTTAGTTCCATATCCATGTCGTTTGGCGTATGGAACAAAAGGAGACAAAAACGAATTGTTCCGCACCAAAAATGATGGTGTTTGGAACAAAATATAAAAATAATAATGTGGCGTATGGAACAAATTGTTTTAAAGGACTTGGTTTAAAAACTGAAAAATAATAGTTCCTAAATTCATTTTTTTTTCAATATTGTATTGTTATATGAAATTAATCAATGGTTTAAGCAAAAAATCCCTAGTTTAAAGCCAAAATTTTGATTTAAGTCCACAAAAATATACGCAAAAACGCTAATTCGACTTGAATCTAGTGCGGACACCAACTAAAAAATGGTATTATAAGAAAAACGCGATTAAATGTTTTATGTTACCTTAGAAATGCAAAATATCAATCCGTTTTGTCCGATCGAAATTTTTACCACAAAAAATAGTGATAAGTGGAGGCAATCCCTTAAATAAATGTTAAGGAAACCTATAATAATGGTCCTTATTGTATTTATATGAGAAAAATAAATGTTTCATTTAAAGTCCCGATTTTTAATCTCCACAGTAGCACTTCATATAAGGGAGGTGGAACACGATTGTTAAAAAGTGTTTTGGTTGAAATGTGACAAAACGTGTTCCATGTGATACATACTGCCAAAAACATAAAAAAAAGATTCCATGGAACAATTCAGCAACTTTTTGCAATTATAAAAATTGGCCATAACTTCTAGACTATCACAGATATCTGACTAAAATAAACTACTGATATATTCTATGAGTTAAGTTTAGTATAACTGAGCTCTTAAAGTATTGGATTATTGCACCGTTTTTATCCTGTATGACCTTTAACATTAACTTGAGTTTTTCTCGAATCAGGCAAATGGCGTATGGAACACTTAAGCATGACACCGACGATTTGTCAGTTTGTCGGTGAGAGAGGGTGTTGAGAGCAAAAAGGGTTACCATATACCTCACCTTTCTCACCTTCAAACTGACAATTGCCGCAAGGAAAATTGCCTAATGTAAATATGGACTAAGGAAACAATGTTGGAAACTCGAGTTTATGTCCCAATTTACATTAGGCGAGTTTACTTGCGGCAATTGTCATTTTGTAGGAGAGAGAGGTGAGGCATATGGTAACCCTTCGCCCCTCAGCACCCTCTCTCACCTACAAACTGACAATTGCCGCAAGTAAACTCGCCTAATGTAAATTGGGACTTAGAGATTTTTTAATGTTCTTAGCAATTTCCAGGCCGATTGTCTATCCATTTGTGAAAAATTAGGAGTCCAGCTTTCTGCCATATTTAAGAGGACAGTTAGTCAGTTTTATATGATAATTTTTTTTTTTTTTTGGTTTCCAACGTGGATGACCGACTAACATGCTTACACTGTCCTGTAAAATGAAATATGAAATTTTATATTTCACTACCCAGCGAAATAAATTGGAAGTAGTGCAATGTAGACTAGTTCTTTCACGGCATGTTTTTATGCAGTTCAAACGGAGTCGTGAAAAAGGCACTCCATTCCTCACATTTTAACCGCATTTGGATGCAATCCAAAGAATCTCATCCATTTGTCACATTTTAACAAAATCCGGAGGCAGTTCAACGGAGTCGTGAAAAAGGCACTCCAATTCCTCACAATTTAACAGCATCCGGATGCAGTGCAAACGGAGTCGTGAAAAAGGTACTCCGTTCACTACATTTTATTAGCAGTTGTTAGAGATCCCTACCTGTACATAAATCAGTTTGTACATCTCTACAGGCAGCGGAATACATTTCCAAAAAGAGATAATCGTGTTAACATTTCCAAACATTTGGTAATACAAACTAGGGGGTGCTGTTGGAGTACATGTCGAAATCTTAACTGGTGATGGGAAGACAATATCAAACCCATTTAGCAGATGAAGCAAAAGCACTTAAGCTTGGATTAAATGAAGAGCGGAGGAAACACACATGTTTGCCATTGAATTCAATTTTCATAATTTGTGTTAATTTAATAAAGGTATAAATATTTTTGTTTTACACAAATAATAAATGCATTTTTTTATTCAAAACACGTGCTCTGGACTGCCTCCTATTCTACCCCAAAGGGTCAGTTAAAATGCAATGCCAAAGGGTCAGTTAAAATGCAGTGCCAAAGGTTCAGTTAAAATGCAATGCCAAAGGGTCAGTTAAAATGCGGTGCAATGGAGTGCATCTTTCCGGGGACACTCCCTTGTAAAAATCATGAGTGAAAATGCATAATTTGATGCACTTCCAAATCACTTGTACACATCATTTAACTGCCTCTTTGGAGGCAAACTTTTCGCTGGGTAGTAATTGGAGAATTCCATTTGAATTTCAAATTATTTCATTTCAGAATTCCAATTGAAATTCGGTATTCGATGTATATTAGGGATTTACATGGTATAAGTAAAGAGGTAGATTTAAATGAAAAAAATTTATAGAACCCTTGTTTTTCCTGAATTCCTAAAACTTCAAAATTAAGCAACAAGTGGGTTTGTTTACAACACCAATTTTGAGCATTTTATAAAAATCGCGAAAAATGAATGAATGACTAATGTTTCTCCGCATAATCAAGCTGTGGAATATGGTAAAATGTTTGTTTCAATGATAACCTGACGAATTATTTCCATACAAATGTTCCAAAAATAATTTGAAAAATCATTGAATTCGATTGTTTTTAAAATTGTTTGACATATCCCAGTTGTTTGGGTAACTAGGGAATAACTAGCAATTTTGCTAGCTACTGGTAAACACCCCTAGTTACCACCCAATCTACTCGCAATGCTATAGACTGGTGAATTTAACATGGGGATGTCATAGGAAGGGGTCTATTGTCCCCCCACTGCATTACCAGTAACCACCCAATTCGATAGTTGTGTGAGAGGCAATCGTCTCTTCATTGCATTACCAGTAACCAGTCAAATCGATAGTCTTGGGAAACCCAATAGTCCCTTCGCTGCATTACCAGTAACCAGTCAGTTCGGTACTCAGAAATGATAGCCAAAACTACTAGTAACTTGAAGTCATTTATTTTATTACATGGAGTGCAAATATTTTACAAAGGACAATATAATCTTGTATACAAATAGATCTTGATCCTTGATACTGGAACTAGTGTATGACTACTTGATACAGCGACTTATGTTTATTTGGTCCTCGGAATGTTTTTCCCGTGGGTCCTTCAGATCATTCAAAAGTTCCTGGAATAAAATGTATTGAAGTTTAATGAAATGGCGCGATAATGAATTGTGTCAAGATATGTATCAATACTTACCACATATATTATAAATATTCTTCTTAAATTAATCATCCTTTCTATGATTTAGCTCGTAACACGTTCTTTTTTGCATCTTAAATTTTTTCACAACAAACGCATCAATAATTTTCTTATTTATGAATAAACAAAATGACAGAACATTTTTTTCTATTTTGTTAAAAAAAAAAAAGAAATATTAGGTTTGTCCTTTTACGTACTGAACTTTACTGAACATTGTTTCTTCAGTAATGTTTAGCAACATTTCAATTATACAATTGTCAAAACTTTACTGAAGAAAAAATGTTCAGTAACATGGTTTAATAAGAAAGGTTAGCCAAAGCTTTATGTCAATTTAAATTTTTTCATTCCAGTATTCCTAAAACTTCAAAACAATATACACAAACTGTGTATGTGTGTGTGGTGTTTGAATAATATGTCAAAAAATTTTAAAAACAATCGAATTCAATGATTTTTAAAATTATTTTTGGAACATTTGTATGGAAATAATTCGTCAGGTTATCATTGAAACAAACATTTTATCATATCCACAACTTGATTATGCGGAGAAACAATGTTCATTCATTCATTTTTCGCGATTTTTATAAAATGCTCAAAATTGGTGTTGTAAACAAACCCACTTGTTGCTTAATTTTGAAGTTTTAGGAATTCAGGAAAAACAAGGGTTCTATAGATTTTTTTCATTTAAATCTACCTCTTTACTTATACCATGTTCAGTAAAGTTCAGTACGTAAAAAGACAAACCAATTGTTGAAAAGAGATTACAAGAGAGAAACATTGTCGATTACACTATCCATCGGTAGTCTGTAAAATAGTCAATATATTACACGCCGCATTACCTGTAACTAGTGAATTGACATGATAGGTAGGGAAGACCATTTCCAGTGGCAAAAGCAGGCTATAGGCTATTTTGTGTGCCATTTTTGGGTGTAAAGTAACTGGGATCAATGAGTAACTAGTTACATGCCTATGTCAAAGTAGACAATTGCTATTTATTGAACAACTGGGATTATTCAAACACCACACACACATACACAGTTTGTGTATATTGTTTTGAAGTTTTAGGAATACTCGAATGAAAAAATTTAAATTGACATAAAGCTTTGGCTAACCTTTCTTATTAAACCATGGGGATTTACATTTTTTAAGGAAAAAATATATCATTCTGAAAAAAGCAAATTCCCATAAACACTACAACACCGCTTTTAGAGGCGGTACAACATTTATTCATGTGTGTGGTATTTTGTTAAATTTGAAAAAATAAAGCGCTAATAAACATACATTTGGTTTTTTATTTCAAAACAAAAATATTGAAACAGCTTCTCCTTTTTCAATGTATTATTAGCGACCCCTCACATGTTTGCAAGAATTCTACTTTCTGCAAGAAATTATGCATTTAGTGGAATGATACGGAAACATTCAAATTGAAAATGTGACGAATTTTCATTCATGTGTTTCAAAATGTTCAATGATATGTAAAAAATATTAGTTTTTTAAATTTCACAACTGTCTGAAAGTTACTTGCATTCGTAATCACCGGGTAATGTCTATATGTATACATAAATATAAAGGAATCACCCAATTCATGCGTGTTTTTATTATTTTCATAACATGTTCATCTGTTTTCCTTACCTATCGTTATTATAAACGTATATGTAACTGCACCGGATTACTTAAAAACGGGTGCTCTATAACATCAGATGTTTATTTCTTTAATTCCGTTTCCACATTTAATTTATGCAGCTGCTTTCACAAAAATTTTTAATTTTAAAATTCTGCGTGTTTATATTATTTTCCCGACAATTGCCTGTGTACTTGCGGAACATATTCATCCCATTTGGCAACATAAAAATTTCCAGCCACAAGTTCATTCAATTTATATTTCTTTACAAATTTCATGGTATTAAATTTGCCACGATTTGCACCTTTGTTCTTTGCTATATGTTCTTCCTTGAATTTCACTTTTCCCTCTTGTTTGAAAATTAAAAATATATAACGATGTAGTCCGGTACCTTCAGGTGGTCCAGAGCCAACATAGGCTGTTAAAACATCACCCTTCTTCAATGCCCCACCCGGAATATTGCCCACCAACCAATGTTGATATTCGCGAAAGGTTGGATTCTTACGACTTGGTGCATCGGGATCAGTCATTATAAGAGTATAAAAATTGGATTCCTCGTGGGGCCATTCTAATGCTGGTGGATCTTTGACTTGTGTCGGTGTTAATTCATTGCCCTTGTCAACTTCTATGTTGCTTTGATATGTTACCTGAAATTTTAATGCATAATATATCAAATGGACCATCAAAGTTTTGGAAAATACGACCTTTAAAACAGTTCTTGGTGCAATTGCCAATACATCGGGAATTATTTGATTGTTCTTGAAAATGGTTTCTAATTCTTCTGACATTACAAAATTTAAATTTTCTTTTTACAAAAATAAAATGTCTGTATTTCAATAATTAATTCGGGCAGTACCTTTGTTGCTACACCAGTATGAGGACCACAAATTGTTGCAACCAAGTTTCTTATGCCTAATCCATGACAGAACTACCAGGTAGTGGTATCACACCAGCTGATCGAATATGAAAAGTCAAATCCCTTTATAAAAAAATTATTTTTGTTGTAATTTCTCCAACAACATAAAGAACATTTTGACACAACATATTCAAAATTTTACGATACCACTACCTGGGTAATTGTGCCATGGCCTAATCCTAATCTTATGCCTAATCAAATTAGAACTAAAACCTTTTAAAAATTTCGCATAAAATATTCCTCTTTCGTACTGTGTGCCCAAGATTTGGTGTAAAAGCAAAAAATAATAATTCCTTTTCGGATGTACTTTTACAAGGTGTCTATCCTAGAATCTTTATTGATAATTTGTCGAATAAGGAAGGTACCAAGGCCAACACAGGAGGTACATTGTATGTGGTCTCTATAAAAAAACTCATGGGCCTACTTTTAATTGTTCCAAAACCTGCAAAAAATCTTCTATTTTTTGGCAAATTTATAAAGAAGTTGTTTAAACTCCGTTTCTAATATGATAAGTAATACCCTAGACAGACGGCAGCGTTATGCTAAGTTTACATTTACTAAATCCACTCGATTTCAACTGTCAATTCCATTGCTTAAACGTCAAATGAAATCCAATGGATTTCAGATGAAATTTAATTTGACGTATACACAAAGGAATTGACGGCGGAAATCCACTCGATTTCGTAAATGTGCTATTAATTTGCATTAACTCCCTTAATTCAAATTAATTCATGCATTATCCACATTATTAATGCGCAAAATCGAACTGAATTTAAAAAATTCGGCAACTTTTACTCACGGCCATCGAAGGAACCACATCTCCGTATAACTCCTAAAATTTATTTCCCTTGCGGTAATTATCAGTGAATGTTGTCTCTTAAAAAAGTGATAATTGCAGCATGGAAAATTCCAATAGCGAATGAAACTCGTTCAAATTCGAGTGGGACTAATCGTGCGAGTAGAAAAAATCTACAAAGCCTGTTTGCTACTACACACGCACACAAACGACTAAAAACTAAATAATTTTTTTTCACTCGAGTTTACTCTTAGAGTAAAATCTTACTATATTTCTAGCATTTTGCCTGCCACTTTTATTTTTAAACTAGGAGTACAGGCGAGTACTCGTGTTAAACTCGTAATCTTCGGGTACTCCCACTCGCGAGTAAAATCGAGAAAATCGGATTGACTAGTACTCATCGAGTACTCCCACTCGCGAGTAAAATCGTTTGCTCGGACCTCTGTTTTTATTTATTACTTTTTTAAACTATAATTGTTGCTCTGTTTCAACAATACAATACTTTAAATTTAAACAGAACACACACTGTTATCTGAATTCTCCTCATATATTTGTTCATTTCTCTTTAGTTGTTTAATTGTATTTCATTTATTCGCTACAAAATAAATATTAACATTGTGAGTGGGTTGTAACTTTTTGTTCATTGTAAAATAAAAACAGTATAGCATGACAACCGTACCTAAATATTGTGCCGGATTAAAAAAAAAAACTATGATGAAATTTAATTTTGTTTGTTTATTTGTTCCATTCTATAATACTAAGGCCATAGCGGTAACTGGTATTGCGAATCTGGTCAAACTTTGACCGGATTAATGAAATAAATACTCATAGCCCCACCAAAAAGTCCTAATATAAACATGCTGTAACAGTGCTTCTATTTTCTACTGGCAATACTCCTTTTTATGATTCGTCCTGAAAGTATGCTATGCAATATGATTTTATACATATTTTTGTATTAGATATGATGCACAGTACTATCACTGTTTCGTAATGGTTTTTGACTTGGATGAATATGACGATAAAGCCGTTAAACCACATTCTTACCATAGACTAATGAACATAGACCATAGACCAATAAATTCATAGACATTCATTTGCTCTCAGCATTTATCTTCGAAATTTTTGAAAATTGGTAGATGGCGTTAGTAGTTTTATTTAAAGTTACTATAGATTTTAAACTATTTATTCTGATAAAAGACAAAATATGGATAATCTTTGGCCAGATCAAGATCCTCATATGAACAAATCCAAAAAAATATTGTAATTTGCCCCCAAAACATTGTGCAAGTGTGTGAAAAGATTAGGTACTTTGCATACCGGCGACATCTACAAAAAAGAAGCACACTACAATTCTCTTTGTCTATGAATTTATTAGTCTATGGTCTATGGTATAGACATAGATTTGCTCTCACCATTATCTTCGAATTTTCGAAAATTGGTAGATGGCGTTAGTAGTTTTTGCTCTGTTCCAGAACCTGCAAGAAGCTACTATTTTTTACTACGATATCATTTTTTCCTTTATGTTATCGGAAAAAATAGTAAAAATTAGTAGATTCTAGCTCTGTTCCAGAACTAAAAAGTTTTTACAATTTTTACTACTTTTACACATTTTGCGTTCCCGTACACAAAATTTATATGAAAATCGTTTACGACTTTTACAATTTTTACGACTTTTACCACTTTATAAAGTACGGGAACAGGCCATCTTACTGTTCTGGAACAGAGCATTTATTTATAGTTACTATAGGTTTTAAACTATTTATTCTGATTAAAGACAAAATTTGGATAATATTTCGAAAAATCTACATCCTCATATAAACAAATTCAACAAAATATTGCAATTTACCGCAAACCATTGTGCAATTGAGTGAAAGGATTAATCAGTTTCCGTAAAGGCGACACCTACAAAAAAGAAACACACTACAATAGCTCTGTTCCTTTACGTGCAAGAATCTTCAAATTTTAAAACATTTTACTCGAAAAGCGTTCCTTTACTTCATGTACCATGCAATTCATATTGTACCAGTTTACAACTGGTCCGGGGATTGACCTTAGGAGAATAATACCTTAAAAAGCCCTTAAAACGACGCGTCACTTAGTAAAGTAGGGGTTGATCCAACCTGAATGGACCTACAATATATTTACCGAAGTATTATCCACCTACATACTTCGGACATTAAAGTCATTTCCACAGAAGTACAGTCATGGGGCTATATCAGTGTAGAAGAAGTTTGGTGTAGTTAATTAACTGTAACATTTGCATCACTTTTATTGTTTTTACAATTTTTCATGGTATTTGAACATGCATTATCTTATAATTGGTATTTATTTTTATTCTCATGATGGATCTCAGTAATATAGGTGATATTGTTCATGACAATCGATTCTTGCATGCCCAATTTTACGGATTACAATCCTACCAATCCTAATCCTCAAAGCTTTAATGTTGCACCAACTTCATCTAAACTGGCTGAAATTCAAAATATACTTGAAGGCAGCCTTTCAGATGTAGTTGGAGTTAGCGAAACATGGCTTAAACCTCATTTAAATAACGTCAATATCTCTGGGTATACATTTTACAGAAACGATCGCCCTTATCGTCGTGGTGGTGGAGTTGGTTTATTCGTATCAAAGGAAATTTCATGCAAATTAGTTTTTACGGGCCGAAATTATGGTATTGCCGAAAGTTTGTTTATAGAAATTATGGTAGGCTCGTGCAAAGTCTTACTTGGAATTGTCTATTTGCCCAAAGGGGATTTTGATTCTTTTGAAAACGACATTTCTGATCTCGTTGTCCGTTCAACAACAATCTTTTCGATGTGTCTAAAGCGCATAATGTCGGTCGTGCCTTAGAATGGGAATCTCTGTGGTACATAATACCCGTCCAACGCATTTTGATCCATTCCATCAAACTTCTTCATTAACACATTCGCGGACGCAAAAAAACTCAGGGAGGTGCAAAAAATAAACCCCATTTTTTTCCAAATTAGTTTTTTTGTATTTATTAATTATTATAATTTTATTATAATTTTTATTTATCGTATTATGGATATTTATGAAATCAGTCGTATTATCTACATTAATCACAAAAACATTCGATTGTATACAAGTAAATTACTAAAAATTGACTTTAGAAGTGAATGCTATAGCATTCACGTCATCCTACGCCACCATGAAAATGAATGCTATAGTCCGCGAACGTGTTAATTGACTACTTCTTAGTTTCGAATCCGGATCGCATGAAGCGTAGTGGACAGTTTATATGTCCCGACATTTCAAAGCATGCTTTTATTTGCATTTCGATGGATATAACTGTACAAAGGGAACAAAATGTGCACGAATATGTTGACTATAGTGGTGTCAATGTGAGCGATTTGCAACACGAAGCTTCCTTGATCGATTTTTCGAATATGTTAAGTACTTCGAATGTTGATATTCAGTTAGATGAGCTAATGCATGGAGTCTATCAACCTCATTCTGTTTTCCCGGGGAAAATATTTAGAAAGTCAATCAATAGCGACAAATGGATAAACTCCCCTGAAATACGTTATCATCAATCTGTTGCCGACTTGGCATATAATGCATATATTCAAGTTTTCTTAAATTTCCTCTTAACTGAATTCGTTCGGTTTCGTGCTTTGCAAAAAATTGTGTACATTTACAAAGGTGGCAAATTTTTTGCAAAGCACGAAACCGAACGAAGTCAGTTAAGAGGAAATTTAAGAAAACTCACCGCGCTGCACTTTTTAATGGTTGCACTAATCCCAAGTCCCTCTGGAATGTTATTCGGAGAAATGGATTAATTGGCTCTTATAGTACCACGGTAGATACACCATCAATAGCGGATCTCAATTCTTTAAATACTTCATTTCTAAGTAATCAGCTAGATAGCCACAATAGTTTCGAACAATTATTCCCTGTATATCCTGAAGATGTGGGATTTTCATTTCAATGCATTTCACTTAATGACCTTCACATAGGTTTTTCATCCATTATGTCGAATGCTCCGGGAATTGATGGCCTTCCTCTAAAATTCTTTAAAATCATTTTTCCATTCATCTCGTCGTACTTTTTGCACTTATCATTATGACATCCACTTTCCCAAAAGGATGGAAAACAGCGAAAATTAACCCAATTAAGAAAAATGACACTACTGGGGATAGTTATAGAGCAATAGCTTTACATCCAGTGCTGTCGAAGGTCGTAGAATATGTACTTAAAAAGCAACTTGAGGAGTATTTAGTAAACAACAGCATGGTCGATGATTGTCAATGTGGTTTTCGTAGTCACCGTAGCACCTCGATGTTGTTGGTTGGCCTAACGACTCCATACGAAAAATATTTCTCAGGAAAATTTGTCAATACTGCTATCGTTAGATTTAGAAAAAGCTTTCGATAGAATCGATTACGCAATTTTAATACATATAATGCACAAACGTTTCTATGGTTTCAGCCATAATGCCTGCAAATTAGTAAGCTCCTATCTCTCTGATATTAAAATCAATGCGTTGCAATGAACGATATGTTCTCGGATGTACTACCTGTAAAAAGTGGGGTTCCACAAGGTTCGATCCTAGGGCCCTTGTTTTTTAAAATGATTTGTTTGGGAATATCCCTTTCTGGTGTTCCCCATATTCATATGCAGACAATATTAAACTTATTTTTAAGTCACCTTTAGACAGTCCAGTCCGGACGTTCTGCTAGCCAAATTTCACTACGTTATGAAACTTTTGTATGAATAGATGGACACGAACCGATTAATTGTTAATCCGTCTAAAACGAATGCATTGATTTTCCCCACACATGTTATAACATCTCACACGTTATAACTGTCGGATAGGTATTTTTATTGCCTATCGTATGGTATATATGGCTATATGGCACGCGGAACCGTTCCTGAGAAACAGGCCATTTACAATATGGGCCCTTCGGCAGATATATAAAATTGGCCGATATATCGGGAACCAAAACGTTTTGGGATATATATCGGGTACTGTCGAATAGGTGTTTTTATTACCTTTGGTATGGTGTATGTTGCTATATGGCACGTGGGATACTTGAGGCGGAATAATAATTCACACTCAAATATCTACTTAAATATTAATAAAATGTTGGCATATTTTATGTAATATTATTAATAAAGCATTTTTGCATTAAATTTGTTTAATTTTTATTATAATTTAATGTGATTTTATACTTTCAATCGGATCCAATCGGTTGATCCGTTCGAGAGTTTTCGTGCGCTCTAACCAGACAGACGGACGGACATTGCTCAATCGACTCCAAATTGTCTGAAACACATTTCGTCCAAACATACTTGGGGTCTAAAACCATTATTTCGGTGAGGCGCATTTTGCCCGTATGAAAGTGTATATACCCTCGTTAGCATAAATGCTAAGGGTATAATAAAAATTTTAAAACTTCGAAAAAGTAATTTTGGTCAAAAAGTTCATGATTGGGACTAAATATAATTCAGGGTACTATTGGGAGATTAATTGCAAAAAAATAAGTGCAATAAGTTTAGCGCAGTCGGTGTAACAAAGCTGTTGCTTTTCTCTTCAAATATTCCCTGAGATGACTGTAGAATACAGTCGAAATATTGGAAAATAAAAATAAAGAAGAAAATAAAACAAACAACTAATTTTTTTCAATTGACTTATGCCCGTAATTTCTACACATAGTTATCTATGAGTTCATACATTTCCCCCGTGCAAGCAAAATTTCATAATTTCAATCCATAGGTAACGTTATCGGGTCGAAAACGGCCGTGTTACTTACACCAAGGATTTTGCCTGGTTGATCGTTGCCAATGTGTAAAAAATTCTAAAACACTTATATGTGGCAATGTTTTTACGAAATCATGAATGAAAATCACCAATGTTACCACATGTTTTCAAAATTTACGTGCCTCGGTAAATGTCACGTAGAAATTACCAAACGCGTAGGTAAAGATAACTAATAGGTAGCTACCTACCCGGTTACCTAGGGCTAGAAATTACGGGCATTAAAGCCAAAATAAATCAACCAAAAATAAATAATAGCCCGTTTCCACGGTACGTCGTTCGTTCTCTATTCTTTGTTCGACCCTCAAATACGAATAAATTACTTGATTCCCCATACAAAATTCTGAGAACGAACGACGATTTTTCTACGTTGTTCAAGTAGAAATACTGTCCGAACAACGATAAAATGTGTCCCATCTCTAATAGCCCGTTTCCACGGTACGTCGTTCGTTCTCTATTCGTCGTTCGACCCTCAAATACGAATAAATTACTTGATTCCCCATACAAAATTCTGAGAACGAACGAAGATTTTTCTATGTTGTTCAAGTAGAAATACTCTCAGAACAACGATAAAATATGTCCCATCCCTAACAAATGAGAGAATTTATCGAAAAAAATAATTATGACATGTCTAAATTCAAAATTGAAAAATTTGTTGAAAACACAAAAACTTTTAGAAAAAAGGGAAAAGATGAATAAAAATTAATGAACTAAACATTTTATATAGATGCAGAAGGAAGATGGTTGTGTTTCCTTCTTAATTCCACACACATTTCTCGTCCATTAGTTCAAAATCGCGTAAGAAATCAGAAACAAAAAGGAAACAAATAATTGAAAGTCTGTATACACAAACATTGCTTTGACATGTCTCTCTCTCTTTAATTTTGAAAATAGAAAAATATAAAAATATATTGAAAATACAAAATTATTCTGAATTAATGGAAAAAATGAATGAAATGTGTGTAGATAAATATAGAAGATACATTTGAAGGAAAATCTATTGTTTTTCCTATTCATTTAAAGTATATTTTATGTGTTTTCGGTTCAAATTTTCGTGAAAACAAGGAAACAAATATGAAGGAAATTTTGTTTATGTTTCTGGTAATTACGAATGGTGTCGTGGAAACGGGTTAATTCGTGTACGTCGTTCGACAGGCGAACAACGTAATTGAAACGCTCGTGTGAACATGACATAACAAATGAGAGCATTTATCGAAATAAATTAATTATGACAGACAAAATACAAAATTTAAAAATGTAGGGCTTTTTTAGAAAAACTGCAAAACATGAATGAAAAGTAAACTGTTCAACGATTAGTATTCATTCAAAGCATAGCAAATTTTCTATTCTCTTTCATTGGAGTTACATTTTTGGTCCATTATTTCAAATTCGCGTACAAATCTAGAAACAAAAGTCAAATACCTACGTGAAAGTCTGTATACACAAATATTATTCTGACATGTCTCTCTCTCATTAATTTTGAAAATGGAAACATATAAAAAAATACAGAAAATACAAAAAATTTCAAAATTAATGGAAAATATGAAAGAAAAGTGTGCAATTAAATGTAAAATATACATTCGCAGGAAAGGTTAGTGTTTTTCCTGCTCTTTTAATATATGTTACACGTGTTATGTGTTCATCTTTATATATAAAACTCAATTGTCGTTTGTTGGTAATTGAATCAGTTGAAAACGGCTGGAGCGATTTGGATAATTTTTTGTGGAAATGTTAGTCATAGTCCACATTAGGTTTTTATGCAGAGAAAAATTGGCCACGCCCACTTTTCCTCCCACTTTTATAAATATGTTATATCTACGAAACTACTCAAGAGATTTTCCTGAAATTTTCAGGGAACGTAGAGTGATGGCCCCCTGTTGAAATAGGCTACACATTTGGTTGAATTTCGGATCGGGCGGGGTAGCTCCCCTATGCCCTATTTTTGTAAAAATGCAATATTTGCAACAATTACAAATGTATCGCTTTGAAAATTAATTTCCGAGTCAATGGCGATTGTGTCTCCGACCTTACGTGCTTATTTGGGGCATTAAGACTGGACAACGCCCACTTTTTTAGATATGTTATATCTACGAAACTACTGAATCGATTTTCCTGAAACTTTCAGCGAATGTACAGGGTTGGTCCCCGATAAAAATAGGCTACATATTTTTTGACTTTCGGATCGGGCGGGTACTTCCCCTATGCCCTATTTTTGTAAAAATTCAATATTTGCAACAAATATGAATGTATCGGTTTCGGAATTTATTTACGAGTCAATGGCGATTGTGTCTCCAACCTTACGTACTTATTTTGGGACTTAGGATCCGACCACGCTCACTTTCTAATTAGGTTATATCTACAAAACAACTGAAGGGATTTTCAAGGAAATCGCGATTTGTCTAAACTTTTAAATCTTTAAAAATAAAAATCAAATGTCGTTCGTTGGTCATGGCATCAGTTGAGAACGGCTGGACCGATTTCGATATTTTTTTATGCAAAGAAAATGTACGCCCACTTTTTTCGATTTTCAATTTTTATCATTTCTACAAAAACTACTGAAGCGATTTTCCTGAAATTGCCAAAGAATGTACAAGGATGGCCCCGCTTAAAATAGGCTACAAATTCAGTTGAATTTCGTTATGTTATATTTACAATAATTACGAATGTATCTATTTCGGAAGACCTTACCCACTTTTTTAGGATCCAATGACTTGACCACACCCACTTTTTAAAATTTGTTACATCTACAAAACTACTGAACCGATTTTCCTGAAAATGTCAGGGAATGTACGAGCATATTTTCTAGAATTTTGAAGGGGGCATATTTGAAAAAAACGCCTTACCTTTATGAATAAAAATAAAATGCTGTCATAACCCAACTCAGGTTTTTTGGAAAGAAAAGTTTACCACGCCCCCCGAAAACAGGTTACATATTTTATTGAATTCCAGAGGGAGCGGGGTACCTCCCCTATGTGATATTTTTAAAAAGCGTTATATTTGCAAAAATTATGCATGTATCGGATTCAAAATTTACGGATTAATCTACAATCTAGGTACTTCTTTAGGGCCTATAGGCCCGACCACGCCTGTTTTTTTTATATGTCATAACTCCAATACTACTGAAGGGATTTCCATAAAATTTGCGACAAAAGCTCAATGTTTGCCGTTGTTATGTATATATTATGAATTCCGTAAGAGGTGGGGTACCTTCCCCATGCCTTTCTGTTAAACGCTATATATAAGCCAAATGTATGATTATATCGGTTTCAGCATACATTTTGGTAGGCAATGAAGTTGTGTGCACCCTAGGTACATATTTGGAGCCAAGATACCGGACCAGGCCTACTTTTTTAATATGTTATATCTTGAAAATTGATGACCACGCCCACTCTTTTCAAAACATTATTTTTCCAAAACTACTGAACCTGATATTCAGAAAATATTCAGGAATGTCCCGTGGTCCAAAATGCTATATATTTGTAGACGAATTTCGGGGCCTATTATTTTATAATCGCAATATTTGCTAAACTTATGAGTGCATCGGGTTGCAAATTAGTTTTCGAGACAACGGTGGTTGCGCCCCCGATCGAGAAAAACTATATATTTACAAATTATGGTGAGGTTCAACGGCCCATCAGCCATGAAAAGCTAAAACATATAAGTCTCAATAAGCGGGAGAATTCGATTTAACCACTTCTTAACCTTCAAAATTAGATCGCTTTAGGATAAAGACAGGGACATGGACGTTAATAAATCATAAAAAGCATAAATCGGTTTGACAATAGACCGAAAAAGTGAGGTAGAAAATACCTATTTTTTAATTTTCAAGCATAAAGTCGATAAAAAGTTGTCATTAAAACTCATTACGACGGGCCAGCAACGCGGACCGGGGTCTGCTAGTATTCTCATAAAAACGAGGAAGCAAAAAGTAAGGAAAAATAAATTATGTTTCTCTTAATTACGAATGGTGTCGTGGAAACGGGTTAATTCGTAAACGTCGTTCGACATGCGAACAATGTAATTGAAACGCTCGTGTGAACGTGACATAAACAACAGGTCAACAATAACAACAACACAGTGCAAAAAAATGTAAAACTTAAAAAATAACGATAATATTTACTGCAAATATGAGATCAAACTACCAACTTGAGCGAAAGGGTAAGTACATCTCGACAAAATTTCGATTACTAAAATCCCTCATTTCCCTGAAAGTCGGCAATTCTTAAGGCACTTTCTTGCTGTTAGTAATTGATGACTAGACAGCGGAATTTTATGCAACCCCTATTTTTGGTCCGATTCATGTCAAATTTTGAGACTGGACATATTTTTGGCTTCTGATTACATTGCAACCGAAACATATGACATATGCAAAATTATGCAAAATGCATAAATTTTTGCATATGCAAAATTTATGTATTTTACATATTTTCTTATGCAACAAATATTTCAATAATAGGTACAAAAAATGTTTGTGTGTACAATTTTTCTGTTTAAAATTCTCTTCAGACAAGTCAATAAAATAGAGAAATGTATAATCACAGCCACAACCTTCAACATACCGAAAATCGGGAGGTATCGCTCTTTGGGGGCTATATGAAGGCCTGAACCCATGGTAGAACAAGAAAAGGTAGCAGCAATACCCAGCTGACTGAACTGGGTTGTAGTGTTAGTGTCAAATTCCATATGACATTTTATACATTTATTTCTATGTTCGATGTATATTAGGGATATATATTTTTGAAGAACAAATTTATTCATCAGAAAAAAAACTATTTCCCATAAAGACGGCTTCATATCATTGACATGTAACCTCCTCCAGGTCCGAACGACATGCCGCACACTAAAACACCGCTTATAGAGGCGGTACAATATTTGTTAATATGTGTGGTATTTTCTTAAACTTGAAAAGAATAAAGCCCTAATAAACATGTGCTTTTTTGTTTTCAAAAGCAAATGATTGAAACATCTTCTCTTTTTTCAATGAATTACCAGCGACCCGAAACATTTTTGCAAGTATTCTACTTTCTGCGAGAAATTATGCATTTAGTGGAATGATATGGAAACATTCAAATTGAAAATCTAACGAGTTTTCATTCATGTTTTCCAAAATATTCAATCAAATGTGAAAAATTATTAGTTTTTTAAATTCCAATAATTTATAGACATTTCCTTGTTTTGTTTACATTTACGTTGACACTAAGGTTTACAAACAAAAACAAATTCCTTTGTGGTTGTTGTTCGAGTTGTATTTGTTGTAGTATTAACTTTACCTTGTATTTGTTCTACCATGGCCTGAACCTAAACCGAAAAATTTTAGGTGGAAAGTTTTTTACCCCCAAGGAAGACTTAATACCAAATTTCAGCCATTTCGGAGGGATATTGAGGCCACAACCTTCAGAATACCGAAAATCGGGAGGTACCGTTCTATGGGGGCTATATGAAGACGTGGACCTATACCGATAAGTTTTATACCCCCAACGACGACTTAATACCAAATTTCAGTCATTTCGGTGGGATATTGAGGTCACAACCTTCAAAATACCGAAAATCGGGAGGTACCATTCTATGGGGGCTATATGAAGACGTGGACCTATATCGAGAAATTTCAGGTGGAAAGTTTTATACCTCCAATGAAGACTTAATACCAGATTTCAGCCATTTCGGAGGAATAGTGAGGCCACAACCTTCAAAATACTAGAAATCCGGAGGTACCGTTCTATGGGGGCTATATGAAGACGTGAACCTATACCGAGGAATTTCAGGTGGGAAGTTTTATAACACCAACGAACACTAAATACCAAATTTCAGTAATTTCGGTGGGATATTGAGGCCACAGCCTTCAAAATTTCGGAAATTGGGAGGTACCGTTCTATGGGGGCTATATGAAGACGTGGACCTATGCCGACAAATTTCAGGTGCAGTGTTTTATACCCCCAACGAAGACTAAATACCGATTTTCAGTCATTTCGTAGGGATATTGAGGCTAAAACTTGCAAAATACCGAATATCGGTAGGTACCGTTCTATGGGGGCTATATGAAGACGTGGACCTATGCGGACAGATTTCAGTTGTAAAGTTGCATACCCCTAACAAAGACTTAATACCAAATTTCAGCCATTTCGGTGGGATATTTAGACCATAAATCCTTGAATATATTGCATATGGTTTTGCATATGCTCATTTTTTGCAGATATGTACAAATATGTCAAAATATGCACGATATGCAGAATATGCAAAATATGCAAAAATTTCTAGGCCTAATTCGTTTTAGTTTGTAATAAAACGAGTTTCTGTCTAATCAGATTTTCTCTACGACCATCCTAACCATATATGCATTTGCATAGGATTCCGCAGTCTATTGATGACCCAACCAACTTTTATGTTGTATTGTATGTGTACAATAAATAAATAATAATAAACAATTTTGCAAGTGTAAAAAGATTTGCATTTTTCAAAATCCACTCATTAAAAGCGACAAACAGTGATTCTAGCATTCAGGAAAACAGCCGAGTTGCTTAGAAGACCCCGCCTCGACATATGGTCATAACAAGTTATATTTCCTCACAGTTTTCTTTAAATTCAAAACGATAAGACCAAAGGTATCCGAGTGGAGTGGCTGCTGTTAAGGTATATGTGCTTCCTTAAACCTAGTCTTCCTCAGACGATGACTCATCTCTTCTTTTTCGAACCCACCTTTTAAGTGATAATAAAAATGTTTTCATAATTTTCAGTAGCGTTTCTTCGACATGTATAACCGATAAGTACAACTCAACTTTTTATGTTTTTTTCGGAAACAGTGTAAAACTAAATCGTACTAAGCTTCTTTCTCATAATAAAAGCTCATGCCAATCACATACATAAATTTATTCAAACCGGTTTCCGCTCAGTGTTTTGATTATGCACACTATTCCAAATTTTGGAAAAACTACAAAACAAATCTACATTCAAACTGACAAATCATTAACACTACAAATCGCTATGGAAAAGGTTCTATTTTGCGGTATAGTAATGTTTGTTGCTAACAATTTGGTTGCAGCAAACAATGAAGTCGAAACAGTATTTAAAGATAATGAAATTATACCTGATGTTATCAATGCAGCTCCCCAACAATTTCTAAAGGTAATTTCAATTGATTTTCAATGCAATTACGAGAAACGTAAAAAAATTTCCATTGTTGTTAACTTTTACATAACAGGTATCCTACGACAACGGGTTGAAGGCAGACAAAGGAAATGAATTGACACCAACTCAAGTACAAAAGCAACCCAAGGTTGAATGGGATGCCGAAGATGGAGCATACTACACACTTATCATGACTGATCCAGATGCTCCTAGCCGTGTTGAACCAAAATTTCGAGAATTCCGTCATTGGTTGGTTGTTAATATACCCGGAAATCACATTGATCAAGGTGAAGTGTTGGCTGCCTACATTGGTTCTGGGCCACCGAAGGGCACTGGCTTACACCGTTATGTATTCCTTTTGTACAAGCAACCTGGTAAATTGGAATTTGATGAAGCTCGTGTTGGAAACAACTCTCGCCAGGATAGACCTAAATTCAAGGCTGCTGCATTTGCAGAGAAATATAATTTGGGCTCACCAATTGCTGGAAACTTTTATCAAGCTCAGTGGGATGAGTATGTGCCAATTTTGCACAAACAACTGTCCGGCCAGTAGTGCTTTTCATAAAGGATTTTCTTTTTAATTTACCATTTGTTTTTCCGTACTTTTTATTATAAAATTAATTTGGTTTTTGCATTACACGCAAAAATCGTTTTTCCTTGAGTTTTGTTACTTATTGCATATTGTAAATTTTGCTTAAAATGTAAACACCAGTTGCTGGAAACTTTTATCAAGCTCTGTGGGATGAGTATGTGCCAGTTTTGCACAAACATCTGTCCGGCCAGTAGAGCTCTTGGAACATTCCTAGTTTGACTATAATCGTCTGATCGATTCGAAATTTTCACCATAGATAGATCTCGATACCCTGTTTATGAATACATATGTATATAAATTTTTAAGATTTAAGACTTTCTCCTATGGACATGTGCAAATTTCAGCTACGCGGCAACAGTTTCTTAAATTAATTAATTTCTTAGCTTAAATTAATTAATTAAAATTGTAAGTTTTCTTAGGTAGACGCCATGGGCCGGTGATTAAAGACTTTCTCCTATGGACGGATTCAAATTAAAGCTACGCGGCAACAGTTTCTTTAAAATTGTAAGTTTTTTTCTTTAAAATTTTAATAACTACCAGAATTTTAAGCAAAAATATAGTAAAAAATACACTTTTTTCTCGAACTCCCAAACCGGATTTAGCATCTTAACAGAAAATAAATCATTAAAAAGGTGATAGTTTAAGCTTTCATTTGATACCCATATCATAAAATCCGGTTATATATCCGGTTTTTTACCCGTAATTTCGGTTCAAATAATCGGAAAAATTCTATATTTTCGTAATCAGGGCATCGCGATCTATCTATGGTAAAAATGTCAGATTTATCCGACAGTTATATTTAGCTAAACTAGGTATAATCCGAGCTCTTAAATAATTTTCTTTTTAATTTACCATTTATTTTTCGGTACTTTTTATTATAAAATTATTTTGGTTTTTGCATTACACACAAAAATAGTTTTTCCTTGAGTTTTGTTACTTATTCCATATTGTAAATGTTGCTTAAAATGTAAACAGTCAGCTCATTTTCCACCAGCCGTTGCCAGAGGATTTCTTAGAACCAAAATCACTGAATCTCCTCTTAGGAACATTTTCGATATGAAACGGTCCTTGTTGACTGGTTTCACCTTCTTCTTGCCCTTGCCTGTGCGTGGTATTTCTGTCCACATTTCCTTGACATTCTCCAGCACCATGTTACAGTGGCGATCAAAGGCCTTTACACGTCCCAAGAGCTTCTTGTTGTTACGGCAGTTAATCAACACCTGAGTATTGTTCTTAACCGATTGTGTTAGCACCGACAATGGTCCAGTGTTGAATTCTTCCTCTTCCTGCCTGGCCAATTCTTCGGGTGTCAATTCGGATTTAGGTTTAACAAGAGCCCTGTAAACAAACGGGTAGCAACGAAAAAAGTTAGGTTAGTTTTGTTGTAAGTATACAACGAATGCAAAAGCGGACACTTTAAAAGAACGGAAAAAGAGACAGTTTGGACCTACATGTCTGTTTTAGAGATTAGTCAGCCTTTTTGGTGGAACACAAGTTTAAATTTTGTCAAGATTTCGATTTTTGCTAAACGTTTGTAGACGCTTGTTTTTCTCGATGCTTCTTCTTTGCTAATTTGATGTTTTGCCGCATGACAGTTCATCAATGTTGCCAGATCATATATTTAGTAAATGGAAGAATAACATGGCACAATAATACAGGTAAAGCGGCAAAAACACAATGGTAGAGTATTGCTTGGTTTACATTTACGAAATCCACTCGATTTCAACTGTCAAATCCATAGGTTAAACGTCAAATGAAATCCAGATGAGATTTCATTTGACGTTTGAGCTATGGAATTGACAGTTGAAATCGAGTGGATTTCGTAAATGTAAACTTAGCATAAGAAGGTGTTACATCCATGCATGGTACAATTATATGCTGTTTATATTAGAACTTTTTGCAGGGTTAACCTTCTTTATAAAGATTTGTTTGAAATATAAGCAATGGAATTGACATTTAAAACCCAGTCGATTTGTTAAATCCGGTTATATATAAACGGGGTAATACCATGTTACATGTTATGTTGTACCATGGTTACATCAAATCCATGGCACAATTACCCAGCTAGTGGCATCGTAAAATTTTGAATATGTTATGTCAAAACTTTCTTTATGTTGTTGGGGAAATTACAACAAAAATAATTTTTTTATAAAGGGATTTGACTTTTCATATTCGATCAGCTGGTGTGATACCACTACCTGGTAATTCACCATGATCAAATTCATGGCACAATAATGCTAGGTTTATATTTACGAAATCCACTCGATTTCAACTGTCAATTCCATTGGTTAAACGTCAAATGAAATCCAATGGATTTCATATGAGTTTTCATTTGACGCATGCGGAAAGGAATTGACAGTTGAAATCGAGTGTATTTCGTAAATGTAAACGTAGTATAATACAGGTACAGCGGCAAAAACAGCTGGTTATCACACTAGTTGTCAGAATTCATTATTGTGAATAAAAACACATACAAAATGTAAACAAGCAATTCACAATAATACATTTTTGTGACCGAATTTGACGTTTGGTATGATTTGATGTATGTCCCGGTCCACACTAGCGTGAATTTCATGAAAAAATTTCATGAAATTAGGTGTTCTTAAATCGAATTTCCCACTACAGCAATTTTATGATTTTGCTCTACTATGGATGTCGATCTAGAGACGCATAATTTCATATCAAAATTTCAGTGAAATTACTGTAGTGTGGCCCGGGACTAACTAATTGTGCCATGCCCATGGTGGAATAAGAAGGTTCCACCATGGGCATGGCACAATAATACAGGAACCATGGTGGAATAAGAAGGTGTTACATCAAATCATACCAAACGTCAAATTCGGTCACAATAATGTGTTATTGTGAATTGCTTGTTTACATTTTGTATGTGTTTTTATTCACAATAATGAATTTTGACAACTAGTCTGATAACCTGCTGTTTTTGCCGTTGTACCTGTATTATTGTGCCATGGATTTGATGTACATAAGTCCAGGGGCTCAATTCTGTTTCTATGAAAATGTGACATGAAAACTTTTGTAAAGGAGAAAACTGTCAAATGAAACAAATTATAAAGGAAATATTTTTCATTTCAAATTTTCATAGAACAAGAATCCAGCCCCATATCATGGTACACTTACCAAAGTAGATGCCTCAGCCCAGCTGATCGAATCTAAAACGTCAACAAAACTAGGAATTCGCCATGAAAAATCAAAACAAAAAAACATATGATTCGGTAAGTAAGAGATAGAATGTGTTCGCTTTATAGACAAACACAAGCGACCATTTGGCGAAAAATTTGACATTTTACATTACAAAAAAGTTGCTTTGTTGTAGCAATTCGCCGATACATCTACCTTTGTAATTGTACCATGGTCCATATTTGTCGATGGTCAGACTAGCACGATTTCAACATGGCGACGTCAAGTTTATAGGCGAGGGGTATGAAGTAGTGAAACCCATGTACATGGTTTTCTGTGTTTGTTGTGTTGCCTCTTCTTGTTCTTCGTTGCAAGATTTTTTCTTCAATTTTCTTTCATTTTTATTTTCTCAAGCAAACGTTAACAACAAAACAAACATGAATATATTTAAAAAAAAACATTTAATTAATGAAATAGTGAAAATTTAACTATTAATATTAATTTAATTATTAATGTTAATTATTTTGTGTTGTTTTTGGTTTATTCATGCCTTTTTTTGTTTTTATTGGTATGAGAAACACAACAAGCGCGAATGGTAAAATAAAGAGGACACGCAAAGATCTTAAATTTCACGTTAACGTGTGTGGACATTAACGAAATTTGAAAAGAAACTTTAACGAAATTGGTTTCATGAAACCTTGCTAGTCTGACCATCGACTTTACATTAGGCCATGGTACATGGTACAATAAGAAAGGTAGATGCATCGGCGAATTGCTACAACAAAGCAACTTTTTTTGTAATGTAAACTGTCAAAATTTTCGCCAAATGGTCTCTTGTTGTCTCTTTTTATCGCTTGTGTTTGTCTATAAAGTGTAGACATGCTATCTCTTACTTACCGAATCATGTGGTTTTTTGTTTTGATTTTTCATGGCGAATTCATAGTTTTTTGACGTTTTAGATTCGATCAGCTGGGCTGAGGCATCTACCTTTCTAATTGTACCATGCCATGGTACAATTACTTAGGTAGAAACATCGGCGAATTTCTACAACAAAGCAACTTTTTTTGTAATGTAAACTGTCAAAATTTTCGCCGAATGGTTTCTTGTTGTCTCTTTTTATCACTTGTGTTTGTACAGTGAAGTGAACACATGCTATCTCTTACTTACCGAATCATATGTGGTCTGTTCCTTTACTTCTGAAAATGGTAAAACCGGCAAAAGTAGTAAAAGTTGAAAACTGCTCCCATATGAATTGTATTGGGTCTGAAGTAAAGGAACGCTTTTCGAGTAAAAAGTTGTAAAACTTGAAGATTCTTGAACGTAAAGGAACAGGGCTATGGTTGTTTGTTTTGATTTTTCATAGCGAATTCGAAGTTTTTTGACGTTTTAGATTCGATCAGCTGGGCTGAGGCATCTACCTAAGTAATGTTTGGTTTACATTCGGCGTCGTTTCGTGATTTCGAAGGCGTTTCGTGATTTCGTGCGGAATCAAGAAAAATTTATCATGATCTCGCATACAAAAATGAAATCATCTCATTTCGTGATTTCAGCGAAATCAACATCGAAATCACAGTACATATGATATACAACCTTGCTTTTGCCTAAAAAAGTACCAAAAGTTGCAACACTTTTCACGTATCATAATAAACAAGGTAGATGTGCGAATTGCTGCAACAAAAAATTTTAGTATCAAAATTTGTAAACAACGTGAAAAATATTAAATTACTTTGTAACAATGTTATTTTTCATTGTGTTCCCGTACTTTTTTAATGGTAATTTTAGAAAATAGATCGAATTGTCAAAAAATTCACTCCCATACAAATTTTCTTAAAAAGTACGGGAACGTAAAAATGACGGAAATTGCAAAAACTCCGGCAGAAATGTCGAAATCAACGTATCAGCTATAATATTCAATACCAATGAACATATGAACATGCTTGCTGCTAGTTTCTACTAGGCCAAAATTGTATGGCAGAAAACAGGAGAAGAGGGTGTTATTCGTTATTTTGTTTAAAGAGAAGTGCAAGTCTTGCTAGATTTCGGAGTACGGGAACGCATTTTTAGCACTAAACGGGAAAACTACTGCAAGTACTAATATTTTGCAGGTTCTGAGCACAACTTTTATCTATCAAAATTTATTATTATGATGTCTCAACGATAAAATCATTATTTATTTTTATTTTTTTTTTTTTATTTTTTGGTACTATACACAATTGATATGATATATAGATAATTTTACGATAACTTTCCAAATAAAGTTGTAAAGTTCTATATTGTCGTATATTTTTGATGTTTAATTCAATTTACAACAACTTGTTTTTAAAATTCATGTTCAATCAGCTGCGCATATGCATCTACCTTGATCATTGTGATATGTTTGAAATCAACAAAAAATAAGTGTAAACACCGGGGTGTATTTCAGGATTTCGTGAAATTCAGTGGATTTTGGAGCGCAAGTGTAAACTTGGCATAATTGTACCATGCATCACCCCCCGTTTACACATGCAAGTGGCAGTTCGAAAAACACAAATACACTCACACATATTCATTGCCACACCAACTAACAACCTCACTGCCGACAAAATTTTCTTGTCAGTAATCAATGTAAGTGCTTTGAAAGTAACTTCAATTTTTTTCCGAACGTCTACACATGCAAGTGTCAGTTCGAAAAAATTGAAGTTTCGACTATAATATGTATACACAACTGTCTGTAAGTTACTTGCATGTGTAATCATTGGGTTAGGCAATTTACTTTGCGGCAATAGTCAGTTTGTGGTTGAGAGAGGGTGTTGAGAGGCAGAGGGTTACCATATGCCTCACCTCTTATTCACTAGGGATACGCAGTGAATTGCAATAATCGATTTTTCGATTATTCGGTTTTCGTGAAAAACATAAAACTCGACTTTTGATTAATCGTTAACCGCCGAAAACCGATTATAATCGAATATAATCGACCATTTTCGTTGATGCGATACGTGATGGTTATATGTATAAAAAATACCGTCGATTATGCGGTTTTAGCAGAGCCAGTAGTCAACTACGACTAATAATCGACCACGATTAATAGCCGACTACGAATAATAATAGACTACGGCTAATGGTTGACTACGAATAATAGTTGACTCTGTCTTCCGAAAGTCGACTAAGAACAATCGATTATCCGGTTTTCGCACAGTCAATAGTCGACTACGACTTTTGGAAATTTTACGGTTAATAATCGATTAATCGATTAACCGAAATCGATTTTACGTATCCCTATTATTCACCATGTATTGTGGCGACTCGGTATAGAAATCAGCTGTTGAATTCCACGTTTGTTTTTGTTTTCGATTGATTGATTGTTTTGAATCATATCATTTTGTGCAATAAATAATAAATATACTTAAATAAATATAAATAAATGTCTGAAAGCCAACAACCAACGAAAAAACAAAAGATGACTGCCGAATCTGATGAACAATCTGCAGAGACTACAAAGGCCGGTTGTGAAACAACAACGACGACAACCACTGAAAAGACATGCAAGCACTGGGTTCAACGCAAGAAACGTTTTTGTAAAATGACTGTGGCCAAAGGAAAGGATTACTGTGGGGAGCATGCTCCTGCTGTCATACTGGAGGATGGGAAATCGCCAGAAGAACAGGATAGAATCCCCTGTCCACTCGATGGTAAACATACAGTCTACAAGAAGAATTTAAAAAAGCATTTGAAAATTTGTAATGCTAAACCCAAGGAAGATTTGCCAGACTACATACAAAAGAATGTAAATGCTGGAGTGGCGGAAGATGCTTTAAAATCTGACCAGTTGAATTCAATTAAACTTTCTGAACTAGAAGACTCTGAATTCTACCGAGTTATAGATAAGGTAAAGGAGCTTTATAATAAACATGTTGATGGTCAAATAAAGTCACTGGATTATCATCACAAATGTATGGATGAAGAATTGGCCAAGGAAGAATATGGCAAAGAGTCCCGCAAACATTTGGTGCAGGCTGCTGCCCTATTGGGTATACTGGACAACGAGCAGACCATAAAAAATTGTACGAGTTTTGTAGAATTTGGAGCTGGAAAAGGGCAATTGGCATTTTATCTTTCAAAGTTATTGGAGAGCAAACAAAATTCCCAAGTAATATTAGTCGATCGTATGTCATTGCGCCATAAGAAAGATAATAAAATTGAGGATCGTTCCTTGGTGCAAAGAATACGTGCTGATATCATTGATTTCAAACTCGAAAAATTACCCGCCTTAGAAAATTCCCAACATTGTGTGGCAGTATCTAAACATTTATGTGGTGGTGCCACAGATTTAACACTAAGATGCATAGTTCAAGCTGCCGCCGAAAAATGTTTAACCGACTTAATTATGATTGCCGTTTGTTGTCATCATCGCTGTGATTGGTCGTCGTTTGTTGGGAAAAATTTCTTTAAGAGACATGTTGTTAGTCCTCGAGAATTTGCCATTATTACGAAAATGGTCAGTTGGGCCATCTGTGGCACAGGCATGAGTCGTGAGAGGCGTAAAGCTTTGGAAGAACAAAATCTTACGGAACAAGAAATTAAGGAGATTCAATCAAATCAACGGCTATCTTTGGCAGAACGTGAAGCAATTGGTTTTATGTGTAAACGTATTTTGGACTATGCACGTTTGGAATATTTGAGAGAAAATGAATACGATGCAAATTTGTTCTATTATGTTGAGAAAGATGTTACTTTAGAAAATGTTGTTCTATTAGCAAGACGAAAAGAAGAAAATACTGACAAATAAAATTACTTTAGGTAAAGTATTTTTGTATTAATTTTTATTACTGAAATTAATAGTTGACTTTTTAAATGGTTTTATTTAGCTCACCCCGTTTGTTTTATTATTTATTCTTGGGTCAAATTTAGTAATTCAAATTTCACCCTCTTCCTGTCAACCGATTTATCTGAAATTGTGTATACACTTTGGTGAAAATACAATTATATTTATTCATTATCATTATAAATTCAAGATGGCGGCCGCTACAAAATGGCGGATAACGTAGGTTTTATCAATCCCATCAATATGGGTATCAAATGAAAGGGCTCAACAAGCAGAATATAATATACTATAAAAAATTGAAATCCAAGATTGCGGCCGCTACAAAATGGCGGATAACCTACGTTTTATCAATCCCATCAATATGGGTATCAAATGAAAGGGCTCAACAAGCAGAATACAATATACTATAAAAAATTGAAATCCAAGATGGCGGCCGCTACAAAATGGCGGATAACCTACGTTTTATCAATCCCATCAATATGGGTATCAAATGAAAGTGCTCAACCAGTAGAATACAATGTACTATATAAAATTAAAATCCAAGATGGCGGCCTCTACAAAATGGCGGATAACTTAGGTTTTATCAACCCCATCAACATGGGTATCAAATGAAAGGTCTCAACAAGTAGAATACAATTTACTATGCAAAATTGAAATCTAAGATGGCCGCCGCTACCAAATGGCTGATAACAATTTTTTATCAATCCCACCAATATGGGTATCAAATAAAAGGGCTTGACAAGAAGAATACAGTGCACTATACAACCTCAATATATAAGATGGGCGCAGCCACTAAATGGCGTATAATTAAGATTTAAATTTAGAAAAGTAGAATACAATTTACTATGCAAAATTGAAATCTAAGATGGCCGCCGCTACCAAATGGCTGATAACAATTTTTTATCAATCCCACCAATATGGGTATCAAATAAAAGGGCTTGACAAGAAGAATACAGTGCACTATACAACCTCAATATATAAGATGGGCGCAGCCACTAAATGGCGTATAATTAAGATTTAAATTTAGAAATTGAATCTGTAATTTAGGTATCTGATTAATCCAACCTGAATCCACCACCCAAGTCAAGATTTTTTATCGTGTTGAGGACTGTGTGGCGTTAGGGTGGCTAAAAATGATATGTCGTTAGCGTTTCCCCTCAAGAATCAGGCGCATCTTGTTGTACATAGCCTTGCCCCTTTATTGGACCTCTGGGGGGTCGACCGTTTAAATGTCCATTACTCGTGGGAACAAAATGGTAAAAAAATATAAAAAAATACAAACACAAATAAAACAGAAACTGCAACACAACGTAAACGAAGGCTTCAAAAAGCGAAAGAAAAGTATAAAGCAAAACGAGCTAAAGAAAGTGAAGGTGATATAAATAGTCGATTACAGAAACGACGGGAACAATTAGCGTCAAAAACACCTGAGCAATATGAGACCAGGTTAAAAAAGCAACGTCAGCGATATACACAAATGACGGCGTCAGAATCGCCTGAAGAATATGAAGCCAGGTTAACAAAACAACGGGAGCGATACACACAGATGTGTGTTGCCTTTAATACTATCATGGGCTTCTACAATACATAAAATGCAGGGCAGCGCTGTGGATCACGCAGTGGTATACTTAGGTGCGAAACTGTTTGAAGAAGGTCAAGCCTACGTGGCTCTTAGTAGAGTAAGATCTATGCAGGGACTACGTATAGAGGAGTTGGACTGCAGTAAACTAACGGACAAGAAACCTTGCAATAACGAAGCACCAAATGAATTAAACAGAATGCGAAATAAAAACTAAAAACTAGAAAATAAAAATAGGTAAAAAAACTTTTTAAGTTAAACGGTTTTATGTTAAACATACATTGCAATGTTTAAGATAAATGTACTAAAAACCAAAAAATAATAAAATAGATACAGTCGTGGGAATTATAAACAAATGCATAGACTAGACTAAAATAAAACCGTGGGGCACGTCAATTGTCTACAAATTATCGACTTAATGTGCGATAGAAGAATCGTTTAATTCGTCGTTAGGCAGTTGGCCCGCAGACGGTGAGGAAATTTCTTACTATTTTCTTGCTCATGGAAATTCCAATAGTTATACACTCCATGTAAATAAAAGAGATGGTGCAACTAGTTTATCGATGGACATTCACACTGCTGGCTGGCGAGGAATCGTTTCACTGCTCGTTGTTTGTCTTTAATCGACAAAGTACTACTCGCTCACCACTATGAAACCCTAAAACTCGCTTATAATCGAGCTTGCTAGCTTGTTTCCACATTCTAGCCCTACTTATCACACGTCCATCGTTGTCGGTTGAACAACTGCCTACTTATAGTGTAACATTACAAAACAAACATTTTAATCAACGACTGTAGACAATTGACGTGCCCACGGTTTTATTTTAGTCTAGTCTATGCATATGTTTATAATTCCCACGACTGTATCTATTTTATTATTTTTTGGTTTTTAGTACATTTATCTTAAACATTGCAATGTATGTTTAACATAAAACCGTTTAACTTACCTATTTTTATTAATATAATGCCCTGCAAACATCAAAAATGTAATATCTATTATAAGGACAATAATTTTTTAATGTACACAAAGGACACTTCTCATATATCAATGAGTGCATTTCGATTCTATTCTTAGCTTTTAGATATGGGTCGTTTTTCTTATCGGCTTGTGAAACCTGGTAAGTAGAACTTGCGCCAAGCAAGTAGCAAGTAACGGAACTTTGAACGGGATTGCAGCAATAACCAAAAATTATAAAACATTAAATTTTATTAGATTTTAGTTCGAAAATAATTGTATTTTTGAATTTTATAACGTGCCAAAGGTGAATTTTCACGAAAATGCTCTAAAGCCCGCAATTATGGCCCAATCAAATTCAATAATTGTTTTTGAAATGTTTGATTTTTTATTTTTTTTAGTTACTAATTATAAGAAAACGTTTATAACATTGAGTTTGTCTTGAAACCATCGTTAAGTTCCATTAAGTAAGGTTCTTGACTTTACTAAATAGTATATCCATTATTTCGTACTTTCAAACAATTTGTTTTTCCGTTTCATTTATTTTCATTTTATCATGGCGAAATTCTGAGTATATCTAGCCATGCCATCCATGTCTGTCCATCCTTCCGTTTGTATAATAACTGTAGCATTTAAAAGCTTAAACACAAACTTCCTGTGTTCGTAGGCAGGCCAAGCTTGTAAATAGACGACGTTTTGGTATAGCTGTTTTAGTATCGTTAACGAATTGCTAGTTATTTAGCATTGTTTTGAACATTTTCTAACGAAGTTTAGACTGAGCTGTGCTTTTTCGATGCAGCGATCTAGATCTTGACTAAAACACTTCTTTTAATAGAATTATATTCATATTATATAAATTTATTAACAGTTCGCAAGTTATTAAATGGTGAACCTCAGCTTCAATAAACTTTGATAAAAATACACCACATTTTTAGAAATCCGTTTCAGACAATTAGATTGCAAGAAACCAAGCTCAACAACAACTGTAGTTTACAACGTTGTGATGGTTACAACGGAAGAATCGCACCAGAAGTGGAGGTGGGGGATTAGCTTTCCTATTGCGCCAGTCTGTCCAATACAGACCTATCTCGCTAGAGCCTGTCTCTAATGACCCGTACATGGAATGTATGGGGTAGCAGTCAAGTGTGGAACTGCCGAGATAGAGTTGCTGAACGTATACATCCCGCCGAGAAATAGCTGTATCTCAGATTACGTGCCTCACATTTGCCCGCTTTTGGAAGGTCATAATCGTCTGGTGGTACTTTAATGCGCATCATGAGATGTGGCATTCGGCCCTCGGAAATGACTAGAGAGGTACAGCGCTGGCTGAGCAGATTGACAGCTCTACTTTTTGCACGGTCAATGAGGACGCCCCTACCAGAATTAGAGGAGAGTATCACAGCTCACCAGACATAACCATAGTGTCACCTAGTCTGACAAATGACGTTACGTGACAACCCTACATTTCCCTTGGATCAGACCATCTCTCCATAATTGTGTCCATTAGCAGACCACCCGATTTTATTACCTCTGAACGCCGCACATTCGTCAATCATAAGAAAGCTTATTGGTCGGGTTCAGAGAGTTCATCAATCACCGCTTCAGAGAACTTCCCAATCCTTCTGATGTTCGGGTAGCGGAAAGGACGTTCCGAGACATCCTCACTGCTGCAGCCGCTCGCCATATCCCTGCTGGTCGAATACCCGAAGTAAGACTAAACTTCCCAGCAGAGGCGACGGGATTAGCAAATGAGTGTGATGAGCTTCGTCGAACCAACCCCAATGACTCCAGAGTCAGGGAACTGGCACTGGAAGTTAACAGGCTGGTCGGCGAGCATAAGCGGAACAAGTGGTTAAATCATTTGAAGAATTGCTACATTGGAGCCGGTATAGGTGAATTGTGGGCAACGGTTAAGTGACTCTAGAACCCCGGAAGAAGGGAGTATAGAACCTCAGTCACGTTTGGCAATGTTACGTTGACTGACCCGAAGTAGTGCGCATGTTATTTCAATCGACAGTTTGTCGAGCACCCCGAGAGTGACAGGGCGAAGAGAAGAGTATTACGTCACATCAGATCTCTTCCTGCCGAGGAAAAACTACCACAGTTTATAATGGATGATGTTGCCAATGTCATCAGGAACGCTAAATCATCCAAAGCGTTAGGCCCTGATGGAATCTCCATGGTAATGCTGAAGCAGCTGGATGAGCCGGGAGTGTAGCCGGGAGTATCTCACTAAAGTTCTCAACTTGTCGCTATCCACCCTCATTGTTCCTGAAGTCTGGAAAATGGGCAAGGTGGTCCCACTACGGAAACCCGGCAAGGATGCCAGCAAAAGTGAATCGTACAGGCCGATTTCGCTTTTGTCGCCCGTAGGAAAGACCCTTGAGGCCTTAGTCCTCCCCAGTATCAGAAATAGCTATCAAGTTACCGATCATCAGCATGGATTCCGTAAGCAGACAGCACGACAACTGCGCTGCACGCCATTACCACACATATCTGTCAAGGATTCAACCAGAGACGGCCGTGCGATAGAACAGTGGTGGTGGCGCTTGACTTATCAATGGCCTTTGATGCAGTCAGGCACTCCACTCTTTTTGAGGACATCGAGCAGACAACCCTCCAACTAAGCTTGAAACGTTGGATAGTCGATTATATGTGTGGACGCCAGTCGTACGTGGAATTCAGGAACAAGAAGTCCAAACCCCGTAGAGTGAAACAGGGAGTTCCCCAAGGTGGGGTGATATCTCCGGGACTGTTTAACCTCTACCTATCCTGTATTCCGCCACCCTCCAGATGGCATCGAGATCGTAACGTATGCGAATGATTGCATGATCCTGGCGTCAGGTACCTATCCTGATGACATCTGTGAGAGCCTGAACAACTATTTAACCGATCTTACCACCTTTTTCCATTCGAGGAATATGCAGATTTCCGCCACAAAATCAACAGCCACTCTGTTCACCACATGGACAGCGCAGTTTAGAAGATAAATGAATTTCGTGGTCGACGGTAGCAGAATTCCGACCACAAACTTCCCCTCAAAATTTTAGAGGTCACTTTTGACACAACTTTCAAGACGTGTGCGCACGCCACACCTATCTGTGGCAAACTGAAAAGTAGAAGCAAGGTACTCAAGTCCCTTGTTGACCACATATAATGCGATAGGTCGGTCTGTGGTAAGCTAGACGGCGCCAGTTTGATCCCCGGGAATTGGAAAAAGATTCAAACCTGCCAGAATGCCGCCTTGAGAACAGCAACAGGGTGCCTCCTCATGTCTTCAGTGGACCATCTACATGAGGAGGCAAAGATTCTTCCAGTAAAGCAACACAATGAGATGCTCTCGTTGCAGTACTTGCTTGGGTGTTACCGTGAGAGCCATCCCAGTCACCATCTGCTGGCTAGGCCCGACACATTCAGGCGTATCAGGAAGGAAATTCATGCTCTAGAGAGGGAGGTCCAACGATACAGGAGAGAACCCCTATATCAACAAACATATCAAGCAGATTTAAATAGTATTCACGCGGATACAGTTGCTAAGGCCATAAGCAAATATAGTGTGAATAAAGTCCTCGAAATACATCCCCCATCTATCGCAGCTGAGGAGCGTCAGCTGCCACGACAAACTAGAGTAGTTTTTGCTCAATGACGATCGGGATATTGCAGTCGCCTAAATTCTTATTAGGCGGAAATCGACTGCGCCGTGCAAGACATCTGCCCAGTATGCGGCATGGGCCCGCACGACACAAAACACCTTTTCAACTGCCCAGCCAAACCTACTCATCCAACTCCAGTGGATCTGTGGTTACATCCCATCGAAGCAGCCACGTTCCTGGAACTGGAGATAGAGATAGAGCCAGATTGAACAGAGGAACGAACATAGAAACATAATAATAAACACTGTTACAACAACAACAACATACCATATCAATTTTTCCTTTATAATACACCCCGGTTCATCTGAATAGAACCAACCAATTTTGCCTACAAATACCGTTATATCTAACTATAGGAGAGGAATTGTAAATTATACTTTTGTGAACATGTAGAGTATATACATATCTAATTTATTTATTTTTTTTGTAGCTGAAGATGCTCATCGATTTGCATACATTTTTCTCAGATAAAATATCAATCTTTGAATTGGAACGGCAGATATTCGACTTTTATTTACCATATTTCCTCTGTTTCGAACTTCAAAACCTATCATATGCGACTTCTTTGTAATTTTGTTGTAGTCTTGAAAATTCTGAACACAATTCAGTAAAAAAATTTACTTATAAGATGTTTCTACCGATGTCTTCATAAAAATATTTTTTGTAGCTGTAAGTATCGATCGTGAAACAGGGGCCTAATTACGTGATTCGATTCGATCGAGTATTTGCTCGTGAAAAAGATTTCGACACGATAAAAAAGCGGCATGACGAGATTCGATCGAAATCATTGATCGAATGTTTCGACAGTAACCGGTAGTCGAACTATGAAAACCTATGTATACTGTAGGGAATATTATGAAGGTAGATGTAAAAAAGGTGTTTTTTTTTGAAAGCAAGAACCAAAAAAACAAAATTATGAATGAAAAATGTAAATATTTGTGGAATTTTTTGAACAATACATTGAATAATAATTTCGGTATGAAGTTGTGCTAAGAAAATAAGAAAATTATTAGTTCTTGCAAAATCTTTTTGACATTGTTGTAACGGATTGCTAATACATCTACCTTAATAATCCTCTCTCAAAATAAATGAGAGAGAGTTTGGTGGGTGTTTTGCATTAGCCTCTCTGAGAGAATATTTCCTTTGGTAAACAACGGGGGATGAAATGTTTAAAAGTTACTTCACTTATAAAATAAAGGCTATTAATATTAAATATTTTTTTCTGTTTTGCAGAAATGCTTATTTTTCAACTTATTTTTTAACGACTGAAAAACTAGTTTTTGTTTAATGATTGCTTGCATTTTGATTCTAAATTTATCACAATTTCTAAAAACGACTGCAAAGGACTTTTCCCAATTTCTCTTGTTATATTGTCTAAAAAATGCTGCCAATTATTTACTAACATCGTTTTTCTTCTATAAAACGACAACAAACAACAATTTTTACATTTTAAACAAAAAGACAATAAGAAATCTTTCATTTTATTTGTTTACGATAGGCAATTTGGCCTCGATAAATTACTCGCAAATTTATGCTCAATTACTCGATAACGAATGTTGTCATCCCAACTTTGAGTACTCAGGTCGAAACAACTCGATATCGAATCACATAATTAGGCCCCAGGTTAATTATTGAAAATATCGGCTACTATATACTCAACATGTTCACAAAAGTATAATTTAAAATTCCTCTTATATCGTTAGATATAACGGCATTTGTAGGCAAAATGGGTTGGGGTTAAATAAAACTAAAATGAAATAACACGAAAGCAAAAAAGGTAAAAAAAAAACATTAGCCGGCTTTGTCGACAGAGATATACCATTAGCCGGTGAGAATTGAGACATCTATGGACAGATCAACTCCTTGCTTGGATGTATGAACTTGCAGACAAAAATGTTGTGTGTATTTATCTTAGCGATTGTGGATGTTCTGAATAAATGCTTACGTTTTGCTAATAAATTTGATTTTCATTAAAGTGTTAAACTTTAACCAGCACAGTCCATTTTGAAAGTGAATATTATTTTGGAATCATTCCCTTCTTATTTATTGCGCCCACAAGTCATTTTAGTTGGTCATCGTAGGATTAGAGCTATTAGACCAATATGTACGGAAAATATAACATTTATATAAATTTGTATTTTATTTTTATCCGATATAGAGCCTCTAAGCCTCTTAATGCACATGCTTAAGAAATTTTACGATGTGCAAATTATCGGGGTTTTTACAGCTTACGGACCATTTTATCAGAAAGTATGGACTTACCCCTGAAAAAAACTTGTACCGTCGTTGTTGCTGGTTTTAAATTACTCTTGTTCGAAATTTAATGGGGGATGTACTCGAAGTAGGAGACTGATATAGTCCGTATTCGAACCTGATCTATGTTTCTTATAAATAAATATTACGATGCGCAATGTATGGTCCAAATCGGTTACTACTGCGAGAGTTATCGGGAGCACCATTTTAGCGAAAAGTTTTGAACTTTTGTGGAGGAGGTACCCGAAGGAGTGGAGGGATATAGGCCACCTAGGAACTTAAACTAAGTTTGGACAAAATATTGCGAAAGCCACATTTTGGACCGAACCGGTTGTCCCCCAATGGACAAAATTACAATGTACACTTTGCTTAACCCTTTGTGCCCCGACGTTGCCAGTGGGTAATTTTGCATATTTGCGGATGCATATTTCCCACACTGTTTGAGATATTTATATAAACTAAGTGGGTGTTGGTAGTTCGATAGAAGCACAAAATTGGAATGCAATTTCCAAAGAAATATATACCCCCATTATAATGTTGTTGTTGTAACAGTGTTTGTTATTAAGTTTGCATGTTCGTTCTTCGTTTCAATCTGGCTCTGGGTCTATCTCCAGTTCCAGGAAAGTGGCTGCTTCGATGGGATGTAACCACAGATCCACTGGAGTTAGATGAGTAGGTTTGGCTGGGCAGTTGAAAAGGTGTTTTGTGTCACATACTGGGCAGATATCGCGCACGGCGCGGTCGATTTCCGCCCAATAAGAATTTAGGCGACTGCAATATCAATAGCGTAGCTGAGCCAAAACTACTCTGTCGTTGCAGCTGACGCTCCTCAGCTGCAATAGATGGGGAATGTATTTCGAGGACTTTATTCACACTATAATTGCTTAAGGCCTTGGAAACTGCATCCGTGTGAATACTATTTAAATCTGCTTGATATGCTTGTTGATCTAGGGGTTATCTCTTGTATCGTTGAACCTCTCCCTCTAGAGCATGGATATCCTTCCTGAACTGCCTGAATGTGTCGGGCCTACCCACAAGATGGTGATTGGGATGGCTCACACAGTAACATCCAAGCAGGTACTGCAACGAAAGCATCTCATTGTGTTGCTTTACTGGAAGAATCTTTGCCTCCTCATGCAAATGGTCCACTGAAGATTTGAGGAGGCACCCTGTTGCTGTTCTCAGGGCGGCATTCTGGCAAGTTTGAATCTTTTTCCAATTCGTATCACATAATCTCGGGGACCAGACTGGCGCCGCATAGTTTACCACAGACCGACTTATCGCGTTATATGTGGTCAACAAGGTTTCTTTATCTGCACCCCAAGTGCTGCCGGCTAGAGACTTGAGGACCTTGTTCATACTTTTCAGTTTGTCGCAGAAAACTGTGGCGTGCGCGCACGACGTGAAAGTAGTGTCGAATGTGACCCCTAAAATTTTTGGGCAGTTTGTGGTCGGACTTCTACTACCGTCGACCACGACATTCACTTCTCTTCCATGTGGTGAACAGAGTGGCTGTTGATTTTGTGGCGGAAATCTGCATATTCCTCGAATTGAAAAAAGGTGGTAAGATCGCTTAAATAGTTGTTCAGTCTCTCACAGATGTCATCAGGATAGGTACCCGACGCCAGGATCGTGCAATCATCCGCATACGTTACGATCTCGATGCCGTCTGGAGGGGGCGGAATACAGGAGAGGTAGAGGTTAAACAGTTCCGGAGATATCACCCCACCTTGGTGAACTCCCTGTTTCACTCTACGGGGTTTGGACTTCTTGTTCCTGAATTCCACGTACGACTGGCGTCCACACATATAATTGACTATCCAACGTTTCAAGCTTGGCCGGAGGATTGTCCGCTCAATGTCCTCAAACAGCGTGGAGTGCCTGACTGTATCAAAGGCTTTTGATAAGTCAAGCGCCACCATCACTGTTCTATCGCACGGCCGTCTCTGGTTGAGTCGTTGACAGATATGTGTGGTAATGGCGTGCAGCGCAGTTGTCGTGCTGTCTTCTTACGGATTCCATGCTGATGATCGGCAACTTGATAGCTATTTCTGATACTGGGGATGACTAAGGCCTCAAGGGTCTTTGCTACGGGCGACAAATTCGAAATCGGCCTGTACGATTCACTTTTGCTGGCATCCTTGTCGGGTTTCCGTAGTGGGATCACCCTGCCTATTTTCCAGACTTCAGGAACAATGAGGGTGGATAGCGACAAATTGAGAACTTTAATTAGATACTCCACTCCCGGTTCATCCAGTTGCTTCCGCATTACCATGGAGATTCCATCAGGGCCCAACGCTTTGGATGATTTAGCGTTCCTGATGGCATTGGCAACATGATCCCTTGGACATTGTGGTGGTTCCTCCTCGGCAGGAAGAGATCTCTCTTCTCTTCTCCCTGTCACTCTTGGGTTGCTCGACAAACTGTCTATTGAAATAGCTTGCGCACCTCTTCGGTCCTATTTTCCCTTCTTCCAGGGTTCGAGAGTGACTTAACTATTGCCCACACTTCGCCTATACCGACTCCAATGTTGCAACTCTTCAGATGATTTAACCACTTGTTCCGCTTATGCTCGCCGACCAGCCTGTTAACTTTCAGTGTCAGCTCCCTGACGAATGTGCGGCGTTCAGAGGTAATGAAATCGGGTGGTCTGCTAATGGAGACAATTATGGGGAGATGGTCTGACGGGTTGCCAGGTAACGTCATTTGTCAGACCAGGTGACACGATGGTTATGTCTGGCGAGCTGTGACACTCTCCTCTAATTCTGGTAGGGGCGTCCTCATTGACCGTGCAAAACGTAGAGCTGTCAATCTGCTCAGACAGCGCTGTACCTCTCTGGTCGTTTCCGAGGGCCGAATGCCACATCTCATGATGCGCATTAAAGTCCCCCAGGACCAGACGACCTTCCAAAGCGGGCTAATGTTAGGCACGTAATCTGAGATACAGCTATTTCTCGGCGGGATGTATACGTTCAGCAACTCTATCTGGGCATTCCATGTACGGGTCATTAGAGACAGGCTCAAGCGAGATAGGGCTGTATTGGACAGACTGGTGCAATAGGAAAGCTAATCCCCCACCTCCACTTCAGATGCGATCCTTCCTTAGCACGTTGTAACCATCGCAACGTTGTTAACTACAGTTGTTGTTGAGCTTGGTTTCTTGCACCTCAGCGACCTTGATATTCCTCCGAGTCATGAAATCTACTATTTCCTCGATCTTACCTCGGAGTCCATTGCAATTAATTTGCAAAAAGGATGCATTTTCCGGGATTGGGACAACAACGGCTGGTGTTAAAGGCTGCATGTGCGGTTGTTGTCGAGGGGACTGCGGGGGAGTCTCATATTCAGGTGACGAGGGAGTTTCGTAATCCGATGACGACTCACCGGGAACTGTATTCACACAGCATGCAGCAACATAGTTCATGTCGTAGTCCCTCACGTGGACAAGTCCAGAGCAACCCCTTAGATGCACCCACTCCTGACATCTATTGCATCTCACCGAAAGCTGGATGTGGGTAAAGATGCGGATGTGACAAACCGAGCACACAAAAATTGGTCCTGGGTTTTCCTCCATCCCGGCACGGACCAAAAGGATTCGGAGCAGGCATTCCGGGATATGCTGCTCCCAACACAGAAAAACGAAACAAATACAATCTTATGTACACTGAGGTGGCAGCTGCTGGCCGGAACAATGACGTTGTGTAGTTCCGGGTCAATGCGGTACAAAGAACGCCACCCGGTTTCCGAACAGATTTTAGCGTTCCGGTTAACTTAAAGTTAAAAGTTGTCATCAAATTTCAAGGAGGACATTCTTAGCATTATCTGTTAATGTCAATATTATATATTAAAGTCCTCTAATTATTTAAAGTCCACAATAGTAAAAGAAAACATGTAATAATGACCCATAGATTGGTGAAGTTATGCTTGTTTAAGTAAAAGTAGTCGAGTAAAAAATTGGGATGAAATATTTTAGCGATTTTTTTAAAATGTCGTTAAATGTCGAATGAATTGAAAATTACTATCAGTCCCAATCAGTAGTTATAATTGTTTTAAATTTTGAAAGTTGCTTGTGGATTATTTTGGACCATTGTGATAATAAAGTGGTTACTTTAATTTAAGAGGAAATTGCTTTTGAAATTTTTGCATCAGAACGCTTGAATATTTTTTCTGGTCAACTTTTGTAGCACAGCGTCATTTATCGATATTTTCCAAAAAATGTGCATTGTCTCAAGGCCAAAAATGCCTGAAGGAGCGTTCCAATGCGTTAGCGATGTTCTAGAGATTTCTTAATTATTGTCTTGGCTACAATTTAGTGTTGGTCGAAAATTAGTGTTGGTCGAAAATCTCAATGGTTTTGCTGTTTTATGCTAAAATATCCGTAAAATGTGCATAAAAAATTTCAAATCAAAATTGGTAGGCTCGATTTTCACCGTAGACATATAGTTGGTCTAGTGGACTTCTTTGCTCAGTACAATCCCAGGAATCAGAAACGCGACGCGCCTATTAAGGTTTCTTTCCTTCCATACAAATCACCCTGCACTAATGAGGGCATATCTGATAATTTTTTACTTGTTTCCATGGATTTCAGTCGAAAAATTTAACAAATACATTACTTTAAAACAATTTATGCACATTTTAAATTTGTATAAAAAATTAGATTGATATTTCTTAATCAACTTCCGCGGACTCCAAGGCAGACAGAATACTTCAAAATAATGATTTATAATAATATTTTATATTATTTATTACAATATTGAATTTCATTTCAAATGCAAATCTTTAAAAAATTTATCTGCCTTCTACCGTTTTGCGTGATTGTTTGCCTCTGTGTTCTCAGCCAAACGACATCTAATCTGAGTAGCACGATGAAAGGTCCAATCACACCCAATTAATTTCTGTGTCGAACATATCATAAATTCATTAAAGGTGACCATTTAGAATATTTGCAATATGTATTTGCAACATTGTTGCCATTAAATGGAAATTAAATTCTCCTCCCTCAAGAACAAAAACAAAACTAAAAAGAATGTAAAAGAATTTATTGAGATGTTGTTTCTATCAACTTAATTGACTAATTTCTGTTGTGGTATTTAAACATGGCTAAATAACGATTATTACGAACGTGTTGCATGTTTATGTAGATACAGACTGTCGCAAAAGTTAGTATGTATCCCAAAATGTATTAGGGATAAAAAAACAATATATGTAAATTGATATGCAAATATTACACACTTTTTATTGTTATCACCAATGTCTACCTTCGTGTCTATCAAATAAAACTATTTTTTGTTGTTTTCGATGAGTTATAGTGCCTTCTATGCCTAATATATTTTGATTTCAATGCTGCATACTAACTTTTGCGAAAGACTGTATATAAGAGTGGGGCTGTGAGAGGACTTGCAAAAAGAACGTTATAATTCAAAATGTGAAAATTTCAGTAAAACAATTTCTTATTCAAAGAAATTAAGTTTAACGTTGTCTATCTTGTAAATGTTGCAAGGTCTTCTACTACACCTACTAAACTAAACAATTTTCCATACTATTTTCAAGCACAAAGGGATACATGAAAGACATTCAAATAGTGTGTTCGTCATACGGCTAATCCGAAATCACTGTCTCTTGATGCAAAGATTAGTTCTAGATTGAAGGTTGTAAATAAATTATAATGCTTAAATAACATGATTTTTATGAAGCAACCTTAAATTATGGGGGAAAGTTACAGTATATTCCGGCAAACTTGTCATAAAACTCTATAAAACCTCTCCTAGATCCGACGGTATATACTGCCATTCACAAGAAAAGTGCTACATAAATTTTATATAAGAAAACAAGTGAAAACGTATCAGTCAAATTTGTTAATAGATACACTCCACGTCAGTAGAATAGAACACCTAAATTTCTGTTAATGTTAGCTTATTTTCCCGATGCGAATGAATCTACTTTTTTAATCTTGTAGGGATTTAAAACCCAAGATGTTCCGTATCAATCACAGAAAGAATTATGTTTCTAGCTTTTCGCGAAATTATTTTCTGATCATTTTTCCGATAGTACTATGAAAAATAGGCATTTATTTTCGGTCATCAGAATAGAACTGTCATTTTATTTTCGCGAATTGTGGAGATATTAACGCCAAATTTTCTTTCAGTCGATTAAGCGGGGCTTTCTAATCATTTTTCCCAATAAAACCAAAAAATAATTCCGCGGATAATTGAAACATCTCGGAATATCAATAAGAGTCGCGCAGTTATGCCATATTTCTTCACAATAAGATACATTATGACAAAGACAACCTCGAGCAAGCAACTTGCAATCGCTGTCTCAGTTACAACGGTAAAAATGGTCAGTGGCAAGTCCAACTTCTTGTGAAAACAGCCCGAAAGTTGCAAAAAAACCCCTATGGCACCATATGTAGTAGCTGGAGTGCACTCTCGAGCTGATAAACCGATTTGGTCCAAAATTTGGCCATCGTCATATATTGTCCAAACTTAGTTTAACTTCTAAAATGGCCCATATCGGTCCTCTCCTTAGGATGCCTCCCCCACAAAAGTTCAACATTTGTGTCTAAGTGCAGTTTAGGGTCTGTTCGGAGATCCTTTGCAAATTTATACCGATGATGTTTTTTGTGGTCCTGTTTGCAGCCATATATATTTTCCGTGGACAAGTCCATGCTTCCTGGCATACTGGTCCAACAGGTGTACGATAACCCACTGAAATGACTAGTGGGCGCGATATCTATCGAAAAGATATGACTTTCAAAATAAGATCCACTTCCGTAATGCACTATGTCGGTCCATTCCCTCCTCCGCAAAACTTTTGAACTTTAATCCTAATCCACATTTTTGTCGGCAATTTCAAAATACATTCGATCTGATACTTTTTTACTTCTTTTTATACCCTCCACCATAGGATGGGGGTATATTAAGTTTGTCATTCCGTTTGACGCGTCGTTGTTTTAAGATATTTGTCCCATTTTACCACCGAATTGATTGTAATTTGGTATTTTGTGTACGCGTCATTTTTAAATATTTTGAATTTATTATTCCCATTTGACCACAGAATCGGTTGTAAGTTTGTATTTTGTGTTTCCAGAGCCTAAGAAACATTTCTACCATAAAATGTTTATATAGGTCCAGGTTTTGGTATAGCCCCCATAGGACGATATCTCCCGATTTTCGGTATTTTGAAGGTTTTGGCCTCACTATCACACCGAGATGGCTGAAATTTGGTATTTAGTCTTCGTTGGGGGTATAAAACTTTCCCCCACAAATTTGTAGGTATAGGTCCACGCCATCATATAACCCCCATAGAACGGTACCTTCCGATTTTCAGTATTTTCAAGGTTGTGGCCACATTAATCCACCGAAATGGCAGAAATTTGTGGTGGAGAGTATAAAAAGTTCGGCCCGACCTAACATAACGCTTTTCCTGCTTGTTATTTTATTTTTATTTATTTTCAACACGTTTGCACACATAGAAATGTTGAAATGAAGACAGAGCATTTTCATCATTAAAAATTGTGCTTGCCTAAAATAGAAATCAGTCGCCTTAACAAAAAGAATCTTCAAAATATTTTATTAGTAAAGCTGAATCTAGGAGTTCCGCATGAATTAGTGCTTGAATAATTTACACAGTAAAACCCTATTTTTATACCCTGAGCGTAAAATTTCATATATAAGGTTTTTGGGTCAAATGGAAAAAATCCAATCAAAAATGTTTGTCTGACTTCATAAATGCAGTATTTACATTGCAAAAAATGACAATATCATAAAAAGATGAAATAAATATGTGTGGCAACACTGACATTGTCAAAAAAGAGACGTGTCATTTTGCTGCATTCATGAACGCACACATTGCTTTTTGAAAATAAATTTATTATATTGAATAATTACCTCAAATCCGCCATTTCTAATAGATTCTTATGTATTTTTCTGTTTTCTTTGCAAATGTCAGTTGGCATAACAGTACTAAAGAAATGTCAATTGGTGTGCAGTCCACTTGGAAACACTGCGTAAATTCGGCAATTGCTGCGCAGTGTGATGTGTCGCGTGACATTTATGAAGTCGCGACGATGTCAATAAAAAGACATGCTGCATTTATGAAGTCGCGACGATGTCATTTGACACATCATACTGGATTTATGAAGTCAGCCTTTGTTTTTGGGTCATTCTAATACACACTTTCATATGGGCAAAATGTGTCTCATCGAAATAATGGTTATAGACCCCAAGTATGTTTGGACGAAATCCGTTTCAGACAGTTTGGAGTTGATCTAGCAATGTCTGTCTGGCTGCACTATAGCTCTCGAACAGGTCAACCGATTTGGTCCAAAATTTGGCTTTCGTAATACTTTGTCCAAACTTAGTTTAAGCTCGAAGATGGTCCATATCGGCCTACACCCTCGGGTACCCCCACAAAAGTTCAAATTTTTTCGCAAAAAATTATGTGCTTGATAACTCTCGAAGGGACTAATCGATTTGATCCATACTCTGCACATCATAATATTTCTACCAGATATAGGTCGAATATGGACTATATCGGTTCACTCCTTCGGAAACCTTCCACACTAAATTTCGGAAAAGTGCAGGTTAGGACATCCTCTCGAATCGTTTTGATTTTTATTGTAACAGGTTGCACTCTAGGCCCCTATTATGATGACCCAAATATAGTACAAAACCCATACGACCAGCATGTTTAGTGGCTCGCGTGCACGACAACGCCCGAACCGTATACTGCTTTGGTCCACACTTTGCATATCGTTATATTTTTTCGAATATTAGATGAAATTCCAAATTCCTTCCTGTACCTCCCCCACAAAAGTTAGAAAATATTCGCTAAAATGGTAAGCGAAATATCTTAAAAACGGTGCAATCGATTTGGTCCAAACTTTGGAACTAGAAATATTTTGGTCCAAACTTTGGATCTCGAAATATATTGGTCCAAACTTTGGATCTCGAAATATTTTGTATAAACTTTATGTTCAACAAGTAAGAAAAGCGTTAAGTTAGGTCGGGCCGAACTTTTTATACCCTCCACCATAAATTTCAGCCATTTCGGTGGATTAATGTGGCCACAACCTTCAAAATACCGAAATTCGGAAGGTACCGTTCTATGGGGGCTATATGATGGCGTGGACCTATACCTACAAATTTCTGGGGGAAAGTTTTATACGCCTAAAGAAGACTAAATACCAAATTTCAGCCATATCGGTGTGATAATGAGGCTAAAACGTTCAAAACATCGAAAATCGGGAGATATTGTATTATGGGGGCTATATCAACACGTGGACCTATATAAACATGTTATGGTAGAAATGTTTCTTAGCCTCTGGAAACACAAAATACAAAGTTACAACCGATTCTTTGGTCAAATGGGTATAATACATTCAAAATATATTAAAATGACGCGTACTATATAAGGGGTCTTATGTGGGGACTATACCAAAACGTGGACCTATATAACCCAACTTTGGTAGGAATGTTTTCTGGCCTCTGAAGACACAAAATACCAAATTACAACCAATTCTGTGGTCAAATGGGTCTAATACATTCAAAATATATTAAAATGACGCGTACTTTATATGGGGCCTTATATGGGGGCTATACCAAAACGTGGACCTATATAACCCAACTTTGGTAGGAATATTTTTTGGCCTCTGGAGACACAAAGTACCAAATTACAATCAATTCGGTGGTCAAATGGGCCAAATATCTTAAAAATTCCTTAAAACGACGACGCGTCACGCGTCATTTTGTATGGGGGCTATACGAAAGCGTGGACCTACATAGCCCGTTTTCAATACCAAAAGTCCTACGTAAATATAACATATTTCAATCCGTTCGGACGCTAGAGTGATTTCCACAGACGGACAGACGGACAGACGGACAGACGGACGGACATGGCTATATCGATGTAGAATTGCACGCTGATCAAGAATATATATACTTTGTGGGGTCTACAATGATTATTTCGAGTAGTTACAAACGTAGTGACAAACTTAATATACCCCCATCCTATGGTGGAGGGTATAAAAATATGTCCTATCGGTCCATTCCTTAGGGTGCCATCTACACAAATGATCAACGTCTATGTTTAAGTGCGGTTAAGGGTCTGTGCGAGAATCCTTTGGAATTTTTACCGAAGGTACTCCCAGTAGCCCTGTTTACCTCCATATGATGTTTTTCGTGGGCAAGTCTATGTTTCCTGATGTAATGACTCCCAAAATAAGATCCAGTTCCAAATTGGACTATGTCGGTCCATTCCTTTAGTTACATCCCCCGCAAAACTTTTGAGATTTTATTCTAATCCATATCTTTGTCGGCAAGATTCACACAGGCTGAGGGTATATGTTTGTCGCAAAGGCGACTGATACTTTTTTTTATAAATTATTCTATTCCGTTTTTCTTTCATTACAGTCTGTTATGTATTTCTTGTATTCGGAATTTTATACGTACCTATGCCTCTGTTGTTGCTTTTGTGTTTGGTATTTCTATGATTTTCAATAAAAGAAACAACCACCACCATTTATAAATGTGTGTGTATGTTTTTTGTGGCTTTTGGGTTTGTATTTATATTACATCAAACACATTTTTTTGCATCCAAGCGTATATTTGTTTGCACCCAATCATCTATTTGTTTGTACCGAAACATATATTTGTTTGCAGGACCCAAATATGTTATGTTGGGGACTGTTGCAAACATATATATGTTTGCTGCAAAATATGTTTTGGACATATGTTGGAGAGGCCTTTTTTATATTGGACCTTTCGCCAGATAAAAATTATTGATGCTACCTATTGCTGCTATAATATGGCTTAAGGTTAGGTCACATTGGGTAAATATTTGATCCAAATTTGTTTTTCCATATTTGCCCAAGCCACTGAGAATTTCACAAAGAGTTGATTGGGCTATATCGGTCCACTCCTTCCGGTACCTCCCCCACAAAAGTTCGAAAATGTTCGGAAAATTTGTGCGCACGATAACTCTTGAAGGAAGTAACCGATTTGATCCATACTTTGCACATCGTAAAATTTCTACCAGACTTAGATGAGGTTCCAATATGGACTCAATCGGCCCACTCCTTCGGGTACCTTCCACAAAAAATTTCGGATAAGTTCAGATTAGGACCTGCTCTCCAATCGCTTTGATTTTTGTTTCAACTACTTGTTTTCACTGTCCCCTATACGAAGGTACAAGTTTCATCTGGGGCAAGTCTATACTTCCTGAGAAAATAGCCTGAAAGATGCAAAAAGCCCTTATGACACCGTGTGTAGTTGTTGGAGCGCAAGATAACTCTCGAACGGATCTGCCGATTCGGTCCAAAATTTGGCCTTCGTATTATTTTGTCCAAACATAGTTTAAATTCGAAGATAAGTCATATCGATCCACTCCTTCAGGTACCTCCCCCACAAAAGTTCAAAAATTTTCGGAAAAATTGTGCGCGCGATAACTCTTGAAGGGAGTGACCGATGTAATCCATACTTTGCACATCCTAAAATATCTACCAGATATAGATCAGGTTCGAATATGAACTATATTTGTCTACTTCTTCTGGTACCTCTCACACAAAATTTCGGATAAGTTCATTTTAAGACCTGCTCTCGAATCACTTTGATTTTTGTTGAAGCGATTTGCATTCGCTACCTCCATTATGACGGTAAAAGTTTTTTCAGGGGCAAGTCCATATTTCTTGGGAAAACAGCCCGAAAGGTGTAAAAACCCCTATGTTACCATATGTGCCGGTCTGAGAGCACGATAACTCTCGAACTGTTCAACCGATTTGGTCCATCCTTTGGTCTTCGTCATATTATACCCAAACTAAGTTTCAAGGGGCAATACCGGTCCACAACTTTCGGTACTTCTCCCCAATATTTAAAAAATTTCACTAAAATGCTAGGACGATATCACTTGAATGGGGCAATCAATTTGGTCAAACTTTGGATCTCCTAAGAGTTTGTCAAAATTTAGTTTAACTTCTAAAATGGCCCATATCGGCCCTCTTCAACATTTGTGTCTTAGTACAGTTAATTCCTAATCCACATTTTTGTCGGCAAGTTCAAATGTCCAAAAAGGCCACAAAATTCTGAAGAGACCTTAAATACATTTGATCTGTCCGTATGTGAAAGTTTCACTTCACATTGGCTGAGTGTATATATCTGTCGGCAAAGCCGACTGACACTTTTTTACTTGTTGGCAAATATATTTCCCCAATCTGACCGTAGCACTAGAGCATTGAATATGTATATTATTTATGTACATATATAAGTCTTGCGAGCCACGAGCTGTATTGGAAACATTCAAGAGCACATAGCATAATTATAAGCGAAGCTTTTCTGTATCATCGTATCTTTAATGTTCTATATTTATATCCTCCACCGTAATATGGGTGTATAATTAATTTTGTCATTCCGTTTGTCACACATCGAAATACTCATCGGAGACCCTAAAAGTATATATGTATATTCTTGACCAGGATAAAACTCGAAGTCGATATAACCATGTCTGACCGTCCGTCTGTTGAAATCAAGATACAGCTCGCAATTTTTAAGATAGAGCTTTGTAATTTGGTATAGCCGTTTCTATTACATCTAGGATGTTTGGTATTGCAAATGGGCTATATCGGTCCACGTTTTGATAAAGCCACCATAGAACGGTACCTCCTGATTCGCGGTATTTTGAAGGTTGTGACTTCAACATTCCACCGAAATGGCTGAAATTTTGTATTTATTCTTCACTTGGGGCACAGGACTGTCCATATGAAATTTGTCGGTATAGGTCCACGCCTTCATATAGACCCAATAGAAAGGTACCTCCCGATTTTCGGTATTTTGAAGGTTGTGTCCTCAATATTCCTCTGAAATGGCTGAAAGTTGGTATTTAGACTTCATTTGGGGTTTAAAACTTTCCATATTAATTATGTCGGTAAAGACCAAAGCCTTCATATAGCACCCATAAAACGGTACCTCCAGATTTGCCGTATTTTGAAGGTTGTGGCCTCAATATTCCAACGAAATGGCTGCAATTTGGTAGTTACTCTTCATTTGAGGTATAAAACTTAACATATAAAATTTTTTGGTATAGATCCACGTCTTCATATAGCCCCCATAGAACGGCACAACCCAGTATTCGGTATTTTGAAGGTTGTAGCCTCAATATTCCTCCGAAATGGCTGAAATTTGGTATTTAGTCGTTAGAAATGCAAAATTTTCCACCTGAAATTTGTAGGTATAGGTCTACGCCTTCATGTTGCCCCCATAATACCTCCCGATTTTCGCTATTTTGAAGGTTGTGTCTTCAATATTCCACCGTAATGTCTGAAAGTTGGTATTTAGTCTTAATTGGGGCTATTCAACTTTCCCCTCTAAATTTATCGGTATAGTCCAAGCCTTCATATAGCCCCCATAAAAAGGTACATACCAATTTTCGGTATTTTAAAAGTTAGCCACATTGTTTTACCGAAATTGCTGGAATTTGGTATTTAGTCTTCTTCATAAACGAAAGGAAATTGTTCAGTTTTAATTCAATACAACTCGTGGTGAAGGGTATAACAAATTCGGCTGGGGCGAACTTAACGCCGTTCTTACTTGTTTTGAATTAAAACAGTCTTCTTGCCAAAAAGTCTTAATTATTTGAAAACAATAACAAGAAATAACAAAAATTGCATTTGCATAATTAAAACTGTTAATGGCTTTGAATGGGTTTTCAATTTGCATTCATTTTTAAATATTTAACATCATGTAACTGAGGTAGGTGGGAAGGGAACTAATTATAATGACAACAATTTGATGTAAGTTTTTTTTAATAAATACATTTGTAATATGAATATGTCAATAATGACACTGATTTAAACAAATGCAAAACTTTCAATTTCATTTAGAAAACAACAATATATGAATTATTTAATATAATTATTAGTAACTAGTTAGGGATGTGCATAAATGAATTTATTTGAAGAATGTGAGAATAATTCAAAACTGTGAAAAAATTAAAGTAAATAATATATGTACTTGAAAATTACCTAGAATGAACTTCACATTTCGTTGATTTCTAATTGTATTCAATTATTCCACAGCTATTTGCTAGGGAATCCCTACATTCGAGTACTCGTTCACACAACACAAAGTAATCTAATCGCCCAAGCAAAGGGTGGAAGTCTGTCTGGCGGCCTTTGAATGGAGACGTCTGCTTATTTGCATATTGACGTTTTAGAAATATTGTACTTTGAGATTTATTACTTAAAAAGGGCATAGTCTCGTGCCATACTAGATTCTTTGTTAAACTATGTATATATTTATATTTAGATGTTAACCCTTTCTGGTGAGATTAGATTTAGAACTAGATAAATTCAAATTCAGACATATCTTGGAATACCTTTGAACGTAGGGAGCTGTCGAAGGCTGATTTATAAGCACAAAGAGGTGGTAGGTGTCGATCTACATCTATTGGGTCTTCTCCAGGTTTTGCTGCAGGGTAAATATCTGGTCAATGGTGGACTTGCCAGGTCAAAAGCCGCATTGGTATGGCCCATTTATTTCGTCCACTATATGCACAATGTCCCTATCACTTACGCGCCTGTAGTTGGAGCATACAGTCTTATCTCCTTTCTTGTGGACGGGACACAGGATGCCCATGCCTTACCACTGTTTACTTAAGCCAAAGTAGCATCTAATGGCCAATACTATTCGTCTTCTTATATCATAACTGATGTTGCTTTTTGTCTTTATGGCGGTGCCGAGGTAGACGAACTCTTTACTTACTTACTTAGCTGGCCCATTACAGAACATTTGTTCTATAGGCCGAACTAAGAAAAGATCTCCACTTCTCTCTATTTGTTGCTTCGCTTTCTGGAATACCGCGTCTTTTCATCTCATCATCCAATTGTTTGCGCCATCTATTCCTTGGCCTGCCAATTCTGCGTGCACCGCCAAGCGGTCCGTGTTTATACACCTTTTTAGCGGGGTCATCATCGCTCATTCTTATGATATGGCCTAGCCAACGCAATCGCTGCACCTCGATACGTTTAACAATATTGATGTCGTTGTACAGCAGATACAGCTCGTGGTTCATGCGGCGTCGATATTCACCGTCAACGCAGATTGGTCCGTAGATCTTTCGAAGAATTTTTCTCTCAAACACACCAAGCACTGCCATGTCTGCTTGCGCAAGTACCCAGGCTTCGGAGCCATACATCAACACGGGTAGTATCAGTGTTTTGTAGAGCGTTATTTTTGTTTGACGAGATGTGGATTTGTTTTTAAACTGCTTACTTAAACCAAAGTAGCATCTGTTGGCCAATACAATTCTTCTTTTTATTTCACAACTGATGTCGTTTGTTGTGTTTACGGAGGTGCCTAGGTAGACGAAGACTTTTACTACTTCAATATTATAGGAACCAACTTCCACAGTCGGTCCGAGCTCAATGGACGCATTGCGCGTCGACACCATCAACTTGGTCTTCCCACCGTTTACCGCCAGACCCACTTTAGCAGATTCTCCTTCGACCTTCATAAAGGTTACTTCTTACTGATCGGCCTATGATGTCTATATCATCAGAATAAGCAAGTAACATGTGACTATTGGTGTAGATTGTGCCACTTCTTTTGACGTTTGCCTCTCGTATAACATTTTCCAGCAGGATGTTAAAGAGATCACACGGAAGGCTGTCTCTTTGTCTGAAACCTCTTTTGGTACCAAACTCTTCGGAGAGGTTTTTTCCTATTTTATCTGAGGACCTCGTGTCAGTTAAAGTCATTTTGCAAAACCGGATGAGCTTTGCGGGGATACCAAATTCAGACATGGCTTGGAATACCTTTGAACGCAGCGGGCTGTCGAAGGCTGCTTTATAATCGACAAAAAGGTGGTAGGTGACGATCTGCATCTCTTGGGTCTTCTCCAGGATTTGCCGCAGGGTAAACATCTGGTCAATGGTGGACTTGCCAGGTCTAAAACCGCATTGGTATGGTCCAATTATCTCGTTGACCATAGGCTTTAGTCGTTCGCACAATATCCCTGACACGATCTTGTAGGCAATAGGGAGTAGACTTATGCCCCTATAGTTAGAGCATACAGTCTTATCTCCCTTCTTGTGGACGGGGCACAGGATACTCAGGTTCCAATCGTCGGGTACTCGTTCTTCCTGCCAGATGGTGCTAACTAGCTGATGAATACACCTTATCAGCGTGTCGCCTCCGGTTTTGAACAGCTCGGCTGGTAAGCCATCGGCTCCTGCTGCCTTATTATTCTTCAGCCGATTTATTGTTGTCTTTACCTCATCTTGGCTGGGCGGTATACATTCAATATCATCTTCTGGGATTGGGACTGTGGTATCTTCGTCGTCTTCGCTGCTATTGGATACCAACAGTTTTGAAAAATGTTCTTTCCATATCCTGAGTACACTATCTGTATCAGTTACCAAATTACCTTGCTGGTCTCTACAGGAGGATGTGCCTGTACCAAACCCATCAGTTTGATGCTTGACTCTTTGGTAGAATTTTCGGACTTCATTCTGGCTCCTGTACATCTCGATTTTTTCACACTTCCGCTTTTCCATCTCTCTCTTTTTCCTGCGGAAAAGACGTTTCTCCTCTCTCCTTTTCTCCCTGTATCTCTCTTGTGCGCTACGCGTTGCTACGGATTGTAAAGTAGCCCTATATGCCGCATTTTTCTCTTCGGTGGCAGCACGACACTCCTGATCATACCATGGATTCCTTGGTGGAGGCCTCTGGTATCCAAGTATGGATTTTGCGGCTGTTTGCATGGAATGGGCAATGCTTTGCCATTGCGCTGATATGTTATCGGGATGAGGAGTGCTTTGATTAAGCAATTGGGCTAGTTGAGTGGAATATGCTGTGGCTATCTGTTGTGATTGCAGCTTACCGATGTCTAACTTTCGTGTTGTGTCTGTTCGTACTTTGTTTGCCACGTTTAAGCGGGTGCGTACCTTTGCTGCAACAAGGTAGTGGTCCGAATCAATGTTTGCGCCTCGGAACGATCGTACATCCAACACGCTCGATGAATGTCTTCCATCTATCACAACATGATCAATTTGATTTCTTGTTTCCTGATCTGGAGACAGCCAGGTGCCCTTATGAATATCGAGATGATTAAATCTGGTACTGCTAACTACCATGTTTTTTGCAGCTGCAAAGTCTATCAGCCTCATACCATTGTCAGATGTTTCACTGTGGAGGCTGAATTTCCCGACTGTTGGGCCAAAGATATTCTCTTTTCCAATTTTGGCATTAAAATCGCCTAGAATGATTTTAATGTCATGGGCAGGGCAACTGCCATATGTTTCTTCTCGTAAAATATATCTTTGGTCTGTTCGTCCTTTTCTTCAGTGGGAGCATGAGCGCAAATAAAGCTGATGTTGAAGAATTTAGCTTTTATTCGAATTGCAGCAAGTCTTTCATTCACTGGAGTAAAGCTGGATACCAGATGTTTTAGTCTCCGACTAACTACAAATCCGCAACCAAACTCATGCTTTACGTCATGGCAGCTATAATACAGTGCGTCACCTTTAGGTGTTGTTGTGACGCCTTTCCCAATCCATCGTATTTCCTGTATGGCAGTAATATCGGCCTTGTACTTTTCAAGTACGTCTGCCAATGCGAAGACTGCACCTTCTCTATAAAGAGTGCGAACATTCCAGGTGCAGATTCGCAGATCATGGTCCTTAAAACGTTTGCGGGGTTCGTCAACTTTAGAGGAGGTTGTTTTTCTTTTCTTTCCTTTTTTCATAGTATGCTGTTTTTTCTAGGGGAGGGTAACTAACCAGACGCCCAAACCCAAGTTTTTAACGTTCTTATGGGAGAACGCGCGGCACATGTTAGCTCACTACCGTTAACGGGTGTTAAAGGCAGTTCCCCAGGTGACACCATGGGGAGGTCAGTGTACACTTGAGATGAAAGAGGGACCAAGATAAATCCTGGGCTTTGCCATGTTAAAACCGGTCAGGACCGTTGCTTGGTATCTTCCATCCCCTAAGTTACGAACTCTTTAACTACCTCAAAATTATAGGAGCCAACTTCAACAGTTGGCCCGAGTTTGTTGATATCATTAACTTGGTCTTGTCGCCGATTACTGCCAGACCGCCTTTAGCAGATTCTACTTCGACTTTCTTAAATGTATCAGTTACTTCCCTTACTGATCGTCCCATGATATCTATCTATAACATGTTACTATTGATTAAAATTGTGCCATTTCCTTTGACATTTGCATCTCGTATAACCTTTTCCAGCAGAATGTTGAAGATATCACACGGCTGTCTCATTGTCTGAAACCTCTTTTGGTACTGAACTGTTCGGAGAGGTCCTTTCCTATTTCAACTGAGGACCGGATATCATTTAATGTCATTTTAGAAAGTTGAATGAATTTTGTGGGAGTACCAAATTCTGATATGTCTTGGAATAGTTTTGAACGCCCCCATATACATGCAGCTCCCATATTTCGGTATTTTGGGGATTTTAGCTAAATTTTTTGACCGAACCACTTTTAATGTGACGTTTGAGGTTCACACTTGTCACGAAACTACTCTTCCAAAAATGTTCAACATAGGTCCACCTTTCGGTATAGCCCCCATATAAAGGTATCTCCCGATTTTCGGTATTTTGTTGATCGAACTACCTGTTATTTAACATTTGAGGTGCCCAGTGGTCACAACTAAAAAATTTTACATAGGTCCATGTTTCGGTATAGCCCCCGCATAACGGTGCGAGTTCCTCTCGATTTTCGGTATTTTGATGGTTTAACCCAGATATGCCCAAGGTTTGATAGTGACCATGATCATTTTTTACACATTTTTATACCCTCAGTCTTTAGGCTAAGGAGGGTATATACACTTTGATGCGAAGAAAATGTGCCTCATCGAAATAATGGTTTTAGACCCCAAGTATGTTTGGACGAAATGTGTTTCAGACAATTTGGAGTCGATCTAGCCATGTCCGTCCGTCTGTCTGTCTGTCTGTCCTGCTGGCTGGAGTAATATGAGGTTCCAATATGGTCTCAATTGGTCCACTCCTTCGGGTACCTCCCACACAAAATTTCGGAAAAGTTCAGTTTAGGGCCATCTCTCGAATCGCTTTGATTTTTTTAGCAACTTGTATTCACTGCCCTCCATACGACGGTACAAGTCCATACTTCCTGAGAAAATAGCATGAAAGTTGCAAAAAACCTCTATGACACCTTGTGAGGTGGTTGGAGCGCAAGATAACACTCGAACGAATCTGCCGATTCGGTCCAACATATGGCCTTAGTAATATTTTGTCCAAACATAGTTTAAGTTTGAAGATAAGCCATATCGGTCCACTCCTTCAGGTACCTCCCCCACAAATGTTCGGAAAAATTGTTCGTACGGTAACTCTTGAAGGGAGTGGCCGAATTGGTCTATACGTTACACATCCTAATATATCTACCAGATATAGATCAAGTTCAAATATGGACTATATTGGTCCACTCCATCCGGTACCTCCCACACAAAATTTCGGATAAGTTCACTTTAAGACCTAATATCGAATCACTTAGATTTTTGTTGAAGCAACTTGTATTCGCTGCTTCAATTACGATGGTAAAAGATTTTTTGGGGGAAAGTCCATACTTCTTGAGCAAACAGTCCGAAGAGTGTAATAACCCCCTATGGCACCAAATGTTGTGGCTGGAGATCCACTTCCATAACGGTCAATGTCGATCCATTCCTTTTAGTATCTCCTCCGCAAAACTTTTGATCTTTAATCCTAATCAAAATGTTTGTCGGTTCAAATGCCCAAAAATTTTTAAAACCCCCTAAATACATACGTATTTTGGGAAAAAAATTGTTTCAATATACACAGGCTGAGGGTATATCTCTGTCGGCAAAGCCGACTGATACTTTTTCACTTGTTTCTATATTTTTCTCACAAAAATTAAAATTTTTTGTACTCGGCCCCTCCGAAATGGTGTCCAGATGTATTTCTAGCTATATCCTTGAGGCCAGAAATAAAAACGTTACTTTGATAAAGCTGACATGTGATGAAAACAAGAATTTTTTGTGTCCTATATATAGGACATTGGGCATATGTGGGTTAATATTTTTTTAAACGTACTAGGTGTAACTTGAAGTTTGAGGTTCCTAGAGGTCACAAACCATCTCTTCCAAAAATTGTCAACATAGGTCTATGTTTTGATATAGCCCCCATATAACAGTACCTGCCGATTTTCGAATTTTTGTGGATTTTAGCTACCTTTTTTGACAAAAGTATCTGCAATATGACGTTTAAGGCTCCCTGTTGTCACAAAACTATTCTACCGAAAATTTTCAACATGTCCATGTTTTAGTATAGCCACATTATAACGGTAGCTCCCTTTTTTCAGTATTTTGAGGGTTTTTAACAGCTAAATTTTTCGCCGAACTACCTGTTATTTGACATATGAGGTTCCCAGTTGTCACAGAACTTCTCCACCAAAAATTGTCAACACAGTCCATGATGTGGTATATTTACTTACTTAGCTGGCCGATTACAGAACATTTGTTCCATAGACCGTACTAAGAAAAGATCTCCAATTCTCTCTGCTTAGTGCTTCGCTTTCTGGAATACCGCTCCTTGTCATCTCTTCATCCACTTGTTTGCGCCATCTATTCTTTGGCCTGCCAATTCTGCGTGTACCGCCATGTGGCCCGAATTTATACGCCTTTTTAGCGGGTTCATCATCCTAATTCTTATTATATGGCCTAGCCAACGAAATCGCTGCATCTGGATACGTTTAACTATATTGATGTCGTTGTATAGCAGATACAGCTCGTGGTTCATATGACGTCGATATTCTCAAACACGCCAAGCACTGCCTTATCTGCTTGCGCAAGTACCCAGGCTTCGGAACCATACATCAGCACGGGTAGTATCAGTGTTTTGTAAAGCGTTATTTTTGTTTGACGAGTTGTGGCTTTGTTTTTGAGGTGCTTACTTAAGCCAAAGTAGCATCTGTTGGACAATACAATTCTTCTTTTTATTTCACAACTGATGTCGTTTGTTGTGTTTATGGCGGTGCCGAGGTATACGAAGTCTTTTACAGTTGGTCCGATCTCTATGGACGCATTGCGCGCCGACACCATCAACTTGGCCTTCTCGCCATTTACCGCCAGGCCCACTTTAGTAGATTCTCCTTCGACCTGCATGAAGGTATCGGTTACTTCTTTTACTGATCGTCCCATGATGTCTATATCATCAGAATAAGCAAGTAACATGTGGCTATTGGTGTAGATTGTGCCACTTCTTTAGACGTTTGCCTTTCGTATAACCTTTTCTAGCAGAATGTTGAAAAGATCACACGAAAGGCTGTCTCCTTGCCTGAAACCTCTTTTGGTACAAAACTCTTCGGAGAGGTTCTTTCCTATTTTAACTGAAGATCTTGTGTCAGTTAGAGTCATTATACAAAGCCGAATGAGCTTTGCGGGGATACCAAATTCAGACATGGCTTGGAATACCTTTGAAGGCTGCTTTATAATCGACAAAAAGGTGTTAGGTGTCGATCTGCATCTCTTGGGTCTTCTCCAGGATTTGCCGCAGGGTAAATATCTGGTCAATGGTGGACTTGCCAGGTCTAAAGCTGCATTGTTATGGTCCAATTATTTCGTTTACCATGGGCCTTAGTCGTTCGCACAATATCCCTGACACTATCTTGTAGGCGATAGAGAGAAGACTTATGCCCCTATAGTTGGAGCATAAAGTTGTATCTCCTTTCTTATGAACGGGCCACAGGATGCTCAGGTTCTAATCGCCGGGTACGCGTTCTTCTTTCCAGATGGAGCTAATTAGCTGATGCATACACCTTATCAGCGTGTCGCCTCCGGTTTTAAACAGCTCGGCTCCTGCTGCCTTTTTATTCTTCAGCCGGTTTATTGCTGTTTTTACTTCATCTTGGCCGGGTGGTATACATTCAAAACCATCTTCTGGGATTGGATCTGTGGTATCTTCGTCGACTTCGCTACTATTGGATACCAACAATTTGGAAAAATGCTCTTTCCATATCCTTAGCACCAGGGTTTCGGAGTCGGAGTCGGAGTCGAGCAATTTTGATGGAGTCGGAGTCTGAGTCGAAAAAAATAACTCGACTCCGACTCCGGCCAATTTTTTCTACAATATAAAAATATAACCTTAAATTCGCGACACCTTTTTTTCAAAAATCATTATTTATTTTAAAAGAGAGCTAAGATAACATATTAAATCAAACGGTATACTATACACATTAAGAGAACGATTCACAGCATATTTACTATCCTTTGAAGTCTAGTTTTTTCAACTCTATTTTGATTACAAATTGCATGTCCAGAATAATTTTGGTCCAATTGATCCTTTATTTTTGTTGCAACTTGCAAGCAAAAGTAATGCTCTATGACAATCGAATTATAATTGGACATTTAACGTCTTTTATATAAGCCCTACAAGTCTTCTCTCAGAAGATCTACTGGTCTTCTCACAAAAATCTACTGATCTTCTCATCTTGTCTTTTGTGAGATGTCATCCTTGTCTCCTATTAAAGGACCTGTTGGAGTCCTATGAAGAACATTGTGGTCGCTATGGGAAATCTTAGTTATTACACTGTAACATAAAATGGAAGTCAAGGGTGTAGAAAATCCATGTTGGGAATGAAAGCCCCTAATGAATATATTAAGAACTCCAAAGGACCCATAGCAGAAGTTTCTGAGTTATGACGTAAAGATTTTTTATTGACCCCCAATATTACCTGCTTATATCTTTGTTTGGCGTTGCTACTGATTGTAAAGTAGTCCTATATGCCGCATTTTTCTCTTTGGTAGCAGCACGACACTCCTGGTCATACCATGGATTCCTTGGTGGAGGTCTCTGGTATCCAAGTACTGATTTTGCGGCTGTTCGCATAGAGTGGACAATGTTTTGCCATTGTCCTGACGAGGAGTGCTTTGATTAAGCGTGTGGAATATACTGTGGCTATCTGCATTTGGAATAGCCCCCATATAACGGTACCTCCCGACTTTCGTTGTTTTTAGGGATTTTAGTTAAACTTTTTTTTACCAAAGTTGCCATTTGGGATCCTTGCCTGAAATAAAAAATGTAAACGTTGATAACTTGGTAACGAGTTGAGATTTTTTAACAATTCAAAAAATAATTTTGTAGACTGAAAAGATGTCTTTAAGATGGCATACAAAAATTTTCCATTTACAGTACCGTTGTACTAAAATTTTACCGGAAAACAAAAAATGGGCATTTTTAAAATGAGCACTAAAAATGGTGCACCACAATAATCGATTAATATTTTCCAAATTTTTCGATAGGGAATAATTGGTTCCCTATCGTTGTCAGTAGTTTTGACATTGATTTCAATAGAATAAATGATGTTCCTGATGTAATTTTGACATGATTGTAATTAAAGTCCCTTTGTAGGTAATTTGACTAGAAATTTCTAGTTTTTGAAGTTATTTTCCAAAAAAATAACTATGGAAAATCATTAAGAGTTATGTCCAGAGTACGTACAAACATTCTAATGATATATGGAAAGTCCTGTAGTAGTCAGGCTTGTCCTATATTATACTAGTCTTTAACGGCGTTGCCCTGATAGAGGTAAAAATCAGGGTATAGAACAAAATTGTTTGCACTTTTCTTTGAAAATAGTTTTAGAAATATGTCTGGTCCAGTACTGCAAAAATCTACTAATTTTTACTATTTGTTCCGATAACAAAAAGGAAAATTTTTTATTTTTTCAAAAAAATGTTGTGGTAGTAAAAAATAGTAGCTTCTTGCAGGTTCTGGAACAGAGCAATTGTTAACAATGCACATAGGTTTCAATCAGGAAATTTTTGGCCAAAACCCTATTTTTGAAGTTTCGAAATTTAATTTTTTTTTGCACAGAATAATAAAATACACATCAAGTCATCTAAAAATAATTAGTTTTTGTAAATAACGTTAGTATTCGTTGATTGGCGCAGTACCAAAGTTGACACTTTTTTATGTAAAAATAAAACAGACTTTGTGCTGTAAAATATACAATTTTTGTTGTATTGCGTCGCTGCATAAATATACAGAAGTGAGATCAAAGTTATTATGAATCTGGAAGCTGTTAATGAGTACTTTCATAATATTTACAAAAAGAACAACGAAATTAGTAAAAATTAGCGTAATAAAATCAATGTTTTTATGTATATTAAAAATTATTTTTTACAAATACTTTTTAAATATTCCTAAACTTTTAAAAAAATTTCCAAGTTTGTCCACCTCCAAATTGATTTCGGAAGATAGCTGGGGGACTGAACTAATAAATTGAGAAATAAATTCTTGCTCAAATTTGCCACAGTTAAAATAAAGTGGATTTTTCTATTTCAAGATGGTAGAATTTTTTGTAAATACCTGTTGTGATTGTACGTAGTATCCAATTGAAATAGAACGGTAATACCCGCATCTATCAACCGATTTTCCTTAAAATTCATATTTAAGGTTTTCAGAGTGTAGAAAACAAGTATGTATAATTTTTTTGAAAATAGGTCCATTTTTTGTCATAGCCCCCACCTAAAAGTACCGTCCGATTTTAGATATTTTTTGGATTTTAGCGACACTTTATGACCGATTTGGATGAAATTTGGTATTTTGACCTCTTGGAAGATATGAATGCTTCGTACCAAAAATTATTAACATAGGTCAATGTTTTGGTTTAGACCACACACAACGGGACCACCCTGTTCAACAAATGTTGGCAGTTTTTGGTCATTTTGTTCTATAAAACGTAAGAATTGCTGTTTGTTCACATTTATTATAAATAATAATTAAATTCAATACTAAATGGACGTTGAAATAGTTTTGGCCAGAAAATTTGGATTTGGGACCATTGTGCAATGTCGAGATCATGTTTGCTTTTATAAAAACAAAAATTTCAACACCATTTGTTGTCATTCAAGCCAAACAATAATACTTCTTACAAAGCGTTTTGATAGCGACAGTTTGGCTTCTTCCTCAAGTAAAATATCGATTTATCGCCAGATATCCTGATATTCATCCGAACAAACAATAATACTTCTTACAAAGCCTTTTGATAGCGACAGTTTGGCTTCTTCCTCTAGTAAAATATCGATTTATCGCCAGATATCCTGATATTCATCCGAACTATAAAATATCGATTTATCGCCAGATATCCTGATATTCATCCGAACAAACAATAATACTTCTTACAAAGCGTTTTGATAGCGACAGTTTGGCTTCTTCCTCAAGTAAAATATCGATTTATCGCCAGATATCCTGATATTCATCCGATATCACACAATGCCCGCAAGAATATGACATAACTTGAAAAAAACCCGCACCAAAAAATAATTGGAGTGATTCTATGAAACTCTTCGAAGGGCGTATTTTTGAATGCCATCTTAAAGACATCTTTTCAGTCTACTAAATTATTTTTTGAATTGTTAAAGAATCTCAACTCGTTACCAAGTTATCAACGTTTACATTTTTTATTTCAAGTTGCATCATTTTCAGTGACAGTCACTGTATGTATTTCATGGTGGAGGGTATAAAAACTTCGGTCCGGTCTAACTTAACCCTTTTTTCCTGTTTCATATTTTTCGCCTCTCGAACCAAACAATTTAATAGTTCTTTGCGTTATAACTTAAATTATCCTCTTTTAGGCCTATACACAACTCATACATACATATCTCCTAGGCAATCTCATGATTCCAATAAAATGTAACATTAAATTTACACATGTGCTTTATCGCAAGGATTTAAATGGGAGTATTTTGTTCACAGTTCCGCAGAATTTATGTATTTAGAAATACTAATCCCGTCTAAAACAATTAAAATATTTACCACATAAGAGTGGAATTCACAAGTGCATAATGTGACAAAAATACAATCTAATAATAAACCAATTGGGGTTGGTTAAATAATCGACACAACATTCTTTATAGATTTTAAATTCTACACGTTTCAGTATTTTATTCTTTGTCTCTGTGCGATTCAATTAATTATGCCTAAATATTGAATTTAAACGCCTTTAAAACCGGACTTTATCTAAATAATTTACTGCAAGCCTTGTTGTCGTCGGCACTCCTCTCCCAACGATGTTAAAACAGAATTCTTGGCCGTGTACTTGTTCTAGTCGTCGTTGTCTTAATCTTTTAAATGGGTTAATCATGTCATACCAACCGTATATTACTTTCAATCATAATTGTAATTAATCCAGATCCATATTACATGTACATGGATTAATTATTGCTATTATTGTTAAGAAAAGATGAAGAAAAGAAACAAATGTAAAAGAAGGGGAGAAACAACAACAACCAAGTGACCACTTGTTAACGTCTCCACAATTGTTTCTTAATTTATGGATTAAAAGAGAATATTTCATTGTTGACGATTTTACAATTCTTTTCGTAGACCAGACTACAGTTGCCAATTACAAATTTATTCCTTGTATTGTCTCCAATTCAGTGATCGACTAATGATGGCCTGTCTGGTTTCTTTGTATCTAACTGCTCCGTCCCTTCCTATCGGTTTGGCGATTTTAGCAGCTAGACATCGTCGTCTATTGATTTTTAATTATATCATGTTTTGGCTCGAAACGTAATCTCGTGATTCAATAAAAAAAATTAATACAAAATAACGCTGGCCAACAGAGTTGTGCTACAAATCGTATAATAAATTATTACCTTATTAATTCATAAAGACACGAACAAATCACAATTGAATGTAAATGCTAATGTAAATAATTCCGCATGCATATAAAAAACCAAAGTAATAGAGCAAAACATTTGCTAGACCCACGTTCTATTTGTAGTTTGTTTTTTGTTTTTATTGTTTTATTTTTAGCGAAAGGAATTTGTTAAAAAAATGTTTAAACTTGAAAACGGAAGTTTGGAGATATTTGCCACGATACAGAAATTGTGGTTCTTTTTTCCTCCATATTCGATTATCTTAACCGTTTATACCAATATCTTAACAAATTTTTAAGCAACAATTTTTCGTAGAAGATTTACAGAATTATATTATTATATATTTGAAAACGCTATAATACTAGATGTCAAATTAACAAGTAAAAAAGTATCAGTCGGCTTTGCCGACAGAGATATACCCTCAGCCTGTGTATATTGAAACAAATTTTCCCAAAAAACGTATGTATTTAGGGGGTTTTAAAAAATTTTGGGCGTTTGAACCGACATAAATGTTGATTAGGATTAAAGATCAAAAGTTTTGCGTAGGAGATACTAAGAGGAATGAGTCGACATTGACCATTATGGAAGTGGATCTCTAGCCACTGCATATGGTGCATATGGGGTTTTTACACCCTTCGGGCAGTTTGCTCAAGAAGTATGGACTTGCCCCTGAAAAAAAAAAACGTTTACCATAGTAATTGAGGCAGCGAATGCAAGTTGCTTCAACAAAAATCAAAGTGATTCGATATCAGGTCGTAAAGTGAACTTATCCGAAATTTTGTGTGGGGGGTACCGGATGGAGTGGACAAATATAGTCCATATTTGAACCTAATCTATATCTGGTAGATATTAGGATGTGCAAAGTATGGACCAATTCGGCCACTCCCTTCAAGAGTTATCATACGAACGATTTTTCCGACCATTTTTGAACTTTTGTTGGGAAGGTACCTGAACGAGTGGACCGATATGGCTTATCTTCGAACTTAAACTAAGTTTGGGCAAAATATTACGAAAGCCAAAATTTGAACAGAATCGGTTCATCCGTTCGAGAGTTATCGTGCGCTCCAACCACCTCACACGGTGTCATAGGGGTTTTTTGCAACTTTCATGCTATTTTCTCAGGAAGTATGGGCTTGCCCCTAATGAAACTTGTACCGTCGTATGGGGGCAGTGAATACAAGTTGCTAAAACAAAAAAGCGATTCGAGAGATGGTCCTAAACTGAACTTTTCCAAAATTTTGTGTGGGAGGTACCCGAAGGAGTGGACCGATTGAGTCCATATTGAAACCTTATTTAAGTCTGGTACACATTTCAGGATGTGCAAAGTATGGACCATATCGGTTACTCCCTTCAGGAGTTATCGTGCGCACAAATTTTCCGAAAATTTTCGAACTTTTGTGTGGGAGGTACCGGAAGGAGTGGACCGATATAGCCCATCTTCGAACTTAAACTAAGTTTGGGCAAAATAATACGAAAGCCAAAATTTGAACAGAATCGGTTCATCCGTTCGAGAGTTATCATGCGCTCCAGCCAGCCAGACAGACAGACAGACGGACGGACATTGCTCAATCGATTCCAAATTGTCTGATACACATTTCGTCCAAACATACTTGGGGTCTAAAACCATTATTTCGATGAGGCACATTTTGCCCGTATGAAAGTGTATATACCCTCGTTAGCATAAATGCTGAGGGTATAAAAATAAGCCGAGTAAATATATTATGAGACAAACCGGTTAAAATAACCACACCATATGTTAGGTATTTCCTTAAGCTTTCAAACGATATCCACAGTTATCTGTTCACTAGAACCAGGTCTATCCATGTTTTCAAATGTGGCTTTTTGGGTCGAATAACCGGATCTGCAGCCATGAAAATTATACATTTCTGTAAGCAGCACAACAAACCCTACCTTCGGAAAAAATTCAAAAACATCGGAGAGTTTCGATTACACATGTGGCTTCTAAATACTCTCCGATTTTGTTGCATTTTTTTAAAGATATGTATAATTGCGCTCTTCAAGGCAACATGTATTGTTTGCGGGGACAGACCCGGTTATTTTAACCGCTTTGTGCATATTCCTCTTATATGTGTATAAAAAATGAAGTGTTTGTTAGAACCGGTATATCTCAAGAATGGTTCCTTCTACGAACAAAAAATTATAAAGACCAGACTTGTAGATAATTTTTTCTACAATATTTACTCTAGTCACTCTTTGATTAAATGCTTTTCCTTTCCTGTCCACATTATCAGGCGGAGAGCACCCCATAACCAATTTACAGCCGATTTAGGCCCGTTATATGGGCTCTACCGGCACCTGGAAGGCTTCCGATCGATGAGTACTCCAAATACCAAATTACATCCCATTCGGGCCGAAAATGTAGATAAAAATAATCTAAAGCGATAATCATATGAAAATTAGACGACATTTAACATTTTCTGCAAAGTGTGTTGATAATATTAAAAGTTTTGGATGAGGATTTGATGGGTCGGCTATAAATATAAAATTTTAATACAAAAAGTTGACATCAACTGTACATGGGCAAAGTACCGTTATCAAGAATTAAAAATTTAAATTTGATAAAAAAAATTAAATTATTTATATTTCGTAGAGTATATCTTTTGATTGCCACCTATTGTCTCCTTGGCTCTTGATTTCCGTTAATTGGAAATCTCTTTCGAAGCGAAATGTGTAAAAACATTTTGCCCATCCCTGCAACCTCTGAGATATATCGGTTTAGATTTTTATTTTCCCGATTTTGCTATAACTCGGTCAATTTTAATCGAATAACCTTCAAATTTTATATTTGATATTTTCTTAGGCCCCTGAATAGATTCACCGATTTTCGTAAAAATCGTTTTAGATTTGGATATAGCCACCATATATATCTTTCCCCGATTGCTATAATTCGCTCAGTTTTTGATGAATAGCCTTCAAATTTAACATGGGATGTTCCTCAGGTCCCTTCTCAGTTTTAACGTTGACCCAGGTTGATGAATGTTTGCACAAGTACATATGAGGACACAGGAATGGCAAATATCAACTATCCACAGTTATCTGTTCCCCATAACCAATTTACAGCCGATTTAGGCCCGTTATATGGGCTCTACCGGCACCTGGAAGGCTTCCGATCGATGAGTACTCCATATACCAAATTACATCCCATTGGGGCCGAAGATGTAGATACAAATAATCTAAAGCGATAATCATATGAAAATTAGACGACATTTAACATTTTCTGAAAAGTATGTTGATAATATCAAAAATTTTGGATGAGGATTTGATGGGTGGGCTATAAATATAAAATTTTAATACAAATAGTTGACATCAACTGCACATGGGCAAAGTACCGTTATCAAGAATTAAAATTTTAAATTTGATAAAAAAAATTTAAATTATTTATATTTCGTAGAGTATATCTTTTGATTGCCATCTATTGTCTCCTTGGCTCTTGATTTCCGTTAATTGGAAATCTCTTTCGAAGCGAAATGTGTAAAAACATTTTGCCCATCCCTGCAACCTCTGAGATATATCGGTTTAGATTTTTATTTTCCCGATTTTGCTATAACTCGGTCAATTTTAATCGAATAGCCTTCAAATTTTATATTTGATATTTTCTTAGGCCCCTGAACAGATTCACCGATTTTCGTAAAAATCGTTTTAGATTTGGATATAGCCACCATATATATCTTTCCCCGATTGCTATAATTCGCTCAATTTTTAATGAATAGCCTTCAAATTTAACATGGGATGTTCCTCAGGTCCCTGTTCAGTTTTAACGTTGACCCAGGTTGATGAATGTTTGCACAAGTACATATGAGGACACAGGAATGGCAAATATCAACTTTGGTCCATATCGGTTCAGGTTTGAATATGGCCGCCATATAAAATTTCGCCCGACATCACTTAATTACGGATAATTACGTCATATTTTGCTAATTTAACCAATATCTCACATACATTGCGTGTTTAGTGCATCAAATACATAAAATCGGGCGAAAATATATATGAGAGCTATATCCAAATCTAAACCGATTTTTGTAAAAATCGGTGTAACTGAAAAAGGGCTTAAGAAAACATCCCATGTTAAATTTGAAGGCTATTTTTCAAAAATTGACCGATTTATAGCAAAATCGGTAAAAGATATATGGAGGCTATATCCAAATCTGTACCGATTTTTGCGAAATCAAATCAAAATCGGTAAAACTGAACAGTGGCCTGAGGAAACATCCCATATTAGATTTGAAGGCTATTCATCAAAAATTTAACGATTTATAGCAAAATATGGGAGCTATATACAAAACTTAACAGTTATTTATGAAAATCGGTGAAACTACTCAACTACTACTCATATGTGAAAATATCACATATAAAATTTGAAGACTATTCGATCAAAATTGACCGAGTTGTAGCAAAATCGGGGAAAGATATACATATATGGGGGCTATATCCAAATCTGAACCGATATGGACCAAAGTTGAAATTTTTCATTCCTTTGCCCTTATAAGTACTTGTGCAAAAATGCATCAACCTTGTTAAACTCCTTCCATTTTTGTCCACTTTTGTATGGAAGCGGCAACACAGTGGGTCGTCCTTATGAACTTCGTTGTTTTGAGAGATTTTGGTTTTCTCGTAATCTTGACAATTCATCTTATTTGGGCACTGTACCATTTACAGCATTTTTGCGATTTTCGGAACAGACAGAGTCATTGTTTTTTTAGTACTTTACTGATGAATGGGTCGGAACTGATTCCACTGCTGACTGCATTTAGAGGTCATCCTCGGAAGAGTATTATTTTTGGCTTTGATTTTTTTACCCTCAGCCGTTAGGCTAACGAGGGTATGTGAGTATATATGCACTCTGCTACGACCAAAAATTTGCCTCATCGAAATAATAGTTGTAGACCCCAAGTATGTTTGGACGAAATTCGTTTCAGACAATTTGGAGTCGATTCAGCCATGTCCGTAGTTTATGTTCGAAGATGGGCCAAATCCACTCCTTCAGGTACCTCTTCCACAAAAGTTCAAAATTTGTCTGTAAAATGTTGTGAACGATAACTCTCGAAGGGAGCAATCGATTTGGTCCAAACTTTGCACATCGTATTATAAATTCCATATATGTATAGATCGGATTCGAATACGGACTATTTTGGTCTACTTCTTCGGCTACATCCCACACAAAATTCGGAAAAAAGGAGTTTAAGAAAGTATGCAGTAATTTGCATAATTATTATTTCAAGAAGGAAAGCCTAAATCAGTAGCCAACGTGAAATGCGTTTTCTGCAAATTTGATCTTTTTATTTGATCTAGTTATGACACTGTTTGAGTAAATTAAAGATATACACAATGTATACAGGTATATTGAATGGAGAAGTTGTAAGTTAATAATTGTATTCTTTATCCGTGAGTACCAGCGTTGTACAATGATTAACATGACTACCTTTTAGAATTCATATTCGATGCTCCAATAGGATAGCATCAGATTTTAGCAGTCAATTTTAATGTAAATTTCTCAATAGATAAGAATGTATGTACCTACACTTATGTATGTTTACGTTTTCCCATGATCTTTATTTCCCCCACTATAATATAGAGTTGCGTCGTTCATGAACGAACCGGCTCAAAGGAACGATTCCGTGAAAAGAACGAACGGATCCGTATCCAGCTTATTCTTTTATATCGTTCATTTAGATCCCCGATGGACGAGTCATTGCTGCTTACAAAATTAGCAGCATTGGTTTTGCAGTCAAACTCTAAACAAACGCTGCGTTAGCGCAAGCAGCACAAATTTCCACACAAAACAATGATTCAGAGAGCTACTCTCGCTCAGTAACTCACCTCATTCATTATCACATCTCGGTCATATCTTTCGTTTGCATCATTCGTTCATCTGGTTCTTTCATATCAAAACCACCACCACTACGTTCAGAAACAAAACCACCCCCATTAGCACACAATGTGTCATTCGTGAACGAACATTTTCAAAAGAACGATTCGGTGAAAAGAGCGACGGAGTCGTATGCAGCAGAGAACGAACGACTTCAAAAGAAAATAATACAGTCAAATGTATTGTTGAACGAAAAAGAGCCAAAGAACGAAATAAACGACCCGGATCTTTTTGGTGAACGGAATGAAAAAGATCAATCCGCTCAATGAACGAGATTGCCCAACACTACTATAATTTCGAGCCCTTCCCGCGAAAAAGGTGTAAGCGACAAAAAGCAAATTTTACAGTAGACGGTTTTTATTGAATAACTTTTGATCTAAGCAAGATTTTTTATTAAATATTGGTATAGTTCCGTTACTAAATCCTATTTACTAAACAAATAAATAATTTGTGGAATATCTTCAATATAACGGTAATTTATGTCGCTTACATCTTTTTCGCTGTCACGCAATCAGACTAGCACGTTAAGATGTGGCGGTTACGGTAAAATTTTTTTTAACAAATCATTTTTAGTGTATTTCACATCTACAATTTGAAAACAAAGTAACTTTCTTTTATAGCAAGTATTTATTCGAAAAATTATAAGATTTACGCGTATTTCTTGTAAGATAATCGAATAACTGCATGGTATGTTAATGCGCAATTTTGATGTAAGCGACAATTCGCTGTCAACTAAAAATGTAAACAAAGCAAAAAGGTCGCTTACATCAAAATTGATTTTGCTCTAATTTCGTAACGGTACATGGCAGAGTTCTAAAAATTTGGGAGATGGTGTGTTGGAAAATTCTTTATCAATTTCCGTAAAAACAGAAAATCGAAAAAATGTCGCTTACATCTTTTTCGCGGGAAGGGCTCGATTTGTTTAACTGAAGTGACCACCTCTTTTACTACCTTAACCTTTGTACAGGGAAAGTTGTACAATATAAGAGTACATACATATGTACATATCTTGTTAAGAGGTAGTTTACACTATCTATCAATGTCATATGACACGAAATAAAAACATTCCATATTTGCCCACGGAGGCAATGTGGAGATGTAGTTTTTTGACATTTTTGCGAATATATAACGATGGAAATTTCATGTCATATGACATTTACATATAGTGTAAACTACCCCTAACGGAGCAATCTTTGCAATTCGAAAAATGCATATTTAGATTTCTTTCTCATAAAAAGTTCAATGATCTGAATGTAGGCGCAGGCTTCTTTTTTAAAGTATCGTAAACTAATATTTATACCCTCCACCATATGGAGGGTATAATTAAATTTGTCATTCCGTTTGTAACACTTCGAAATATTCGTCGGAGACCCTATAAAGTATATATATTATTGATTGATTGAATACCCCCCAACGAAGACTAAGTATCAAATTTCAGCCATTTCGGTGTGATAATGAATCTGAAACCTTCAAAATACCGAAAATCGGGAGGTACCGTTCTATGGGGGCTACATGAAGGCGTGGATCGATACCGACAAAATTCTGGGGGAAAGTTTTGTACCCTTAAAGAAGAGTAAGTTCCAAATTTCAGCCATTTCGTTGTGACAATGAAACTAATACCTTCAAAATACCGAAAATTGGGCGCTATATCAAAACGTGGACCGATATAGCCCATTTTCAATACCAACCATCCTGCAAGTAATAAAAACTTCTGTATTAAATATTGGCTCTCTATCTTTAAAATCTCTATCTTGATTTCAACAGACAGACGGACGGACGGACATGGTTAAACCGACATAGAATTTTATGCTGGTCAATAATATATAAACTTTATGGGGTCTCCGACGAATATTTCGATGTCTTACAAACGGAATAACAAATTTAATTATACCCTCCATATGGTGGAGGGTATAAAAACAACAAGTTTTTAAAGTAGGTGCAGTTAAAATTGATTTACTTTAGGGGAGGGCAGAGAAGACTAGTTTCGTCTAACGCCACTTGGACTCATCAGTTCCCTTAGTTCTTTGTATTGAAACAAAGAACTCTTCCCCAATTTTAAGACGACTCGAGCTAAAGAATAAATGTGACCGACGAATTCGTTTAAATGCGAATTCAACAAAAACATTCAAAAACTCTCGTAGCCGCATATGCAAACCAAATTAACTTCTCCCACTGTTATGCGTCTCCACAATGCAGACAATCATAACTATGTTGATAGTTTGTCGAAAATAACAACAAACAAACCGTGAACGATGCAAAAAAACCCCTATGACACCGTGTGTAGTGGTTAGAGCGCAAGATAACTCTCGAACGGATCAACCGATTTGGTCCAAAATTTGGCCTTCATAATATTTTGTCCAAACCTAGTTTAAGTTCGAACATAAGCTATATCGGTCCACTCCTTCAGGTACCAGGGCAAGTCCATACTTCTTGAGAAAGCAGCCCGAAAGGTGTAAAAAACCCTATGGCACCATATGTAGTGGCTGGAGAGCACGATAACTCTCGCACTAACCGATTTGGTCCAAAATGTGTTCCTCATATTTTGTCATACTTTCAGTTCGAAGATAGGCTATACCGGTCCACAACTTCCGCAACTTCCCCCGAATATTTAAACAATGTCACTTAAATGATATACACGATATATCTAGAACAAATTTGGTCCAAACTTTGGATCTCCTAATATGTTGTCCAAATTTAGTAGTACCTAAGTTCAATTTATGGTCTGTTCTGGTTCGTTGTTGTCCTGCTTACGGCGGTATTATGTTTTCCGTGGACAAGTCCATGCTTCCTGGCATACTGGTATATAAGTTATACGATGACCCACTGACATGACTAGTGGGCGCGATATCTATCGAAAAGATATGACTCCCAAAATAAGATCCTCTTCCATAATGGACTATGTCGCTCCATTCCTTTAAGTACCTTCTCTGCAACACTTTTGAACTTTAATCCTAATGCATATTTTCGTGGGCAAGTTCAAATGTCCAAAAAAGGCCACAAAATAATGAAAATACCATAAATACATTAGATCTAACCCTAGATGAAAGTTTCAATTCACATAGGCTGAGGGTATATCTCGATCGGCAAAGCCGACTGATACTTTTTTACTTGTTTAATTGTCAATCATAGATAGATAGATGGATAGATAAACAAATATAAAAATAAATAAAGGTATATTCTTTTCCCCATAAATCCGTAACAATTTTTGTTAAAGTCTCTCGCGTAAGGACAAGCTTTCTAAATATATAAAACTGGTATCGGCAGCCTATTTTTTGTTGCATATTTTATGGGGATTTAATTGTGTAAGGGCATGGTTTTCCAGTGGGATCATAGACTAATGAATTTATAGACGACGGAGTGCTCTCACCGAGTATCTTCGAATTGAGTGTGGTAACCAAGAAACTCAATATAAAATGCCAAAAAAACACAAGGTAATAAATATTTTGTATGGCAAAAGACTAAATGGGGTTAGTTTATGACGGGAATTATATCTTCAGGCAAAAATATCCAAGAAAATATTGTAATTTTCCTCAAAAATCGTCTTCGAACTTTTTGAGTTTTCGGGTTTGAGTTACTTGACCGCGGAAAAAATTGAGTAATGCTTCGTCTATAAATGCATTAGTCTATGGTGGGATGAATTAAATAAGTGGAGAGAGAAGCTCTTTTTGCTTGCTCGGGAGAAAGACAATGCCGAAGGCCGGTATAAAAATCCCACAAAAACATATAAAGATCGGATCTTCCGTTTTTGAGCAACAGTGGGTACCGCTTTCAAAATGGCATTTCGAGAAAACCGCATTTAAAACTTTATGTTACATAGATACAAATCACAACGATTTTTTCCTTTCTAACGCTCATATCTCAATTAATTTTTTGCAACATATTCTCTTCTGCCTGTACTTTAAAATGAGCCAATAACAAATGTTTTTTTAATAATAAGAAATTAATAATAATGCAAAATATTTAATGTAATTTAAACGAAACACAATATTTCACAAAACAAAAAATGTAATGAAAAATTTTTCTCATCTGTTACTAGAATTGAATAAAATGACGCTCTTGAAAAAGTTGGAAACAAGCCAACGAAACGTTAAGCAAACATGAAATAAATTCATTTATTAACCTGACCAAAAAAGCCCAATAAAAACATCTATACAAATTTTTTGATTTTGTTAAATTAATCGTCATAAAATATGACGAAACATGACGTTTTTATTATTTTAATTGCCACATTGGCACAATGTAGAATAGTTATATAGAATCTTATCCATTCGAATGGGCCTGATTATTCAGCGAAGTGTGTAGTCATTATTTAGTTATACAACATGGCTATTTGAATTAAAAAAAAAACATGCAATCTGCAAAGTTCTCTTCTTTACATTTCAACAAAGTTAATTAAGCAACAATTCAAAGTATTAGAAGTGCTAATTAGAGAGAACACTTAAGCCGATTTAGAATACAAATTAAATGTTAGATTTTCTTGTAATAATGCGTCATTGACGACATTTACAACACTTCACAATCAGATTTCTGCTTAAGAAAACAATTCCATTTGTAATGACTGCAATCCATTCCAACACAACCACACTTGCGCATACATTCATTCATGAATATATCAAATTTGCAAGAGAACCAGTTTCTTGTTTTATATTGAACAGCTGATTAAATCGATCTCTAAGTCGTACTTGAAATCATCCATACCGGAAAATTCTCAACGCAAGCAATGCTGCTCGCATTAAAAATCAAAGTTCAAAGTCAATGTTTACCACCAACAATGAAAAGTGATACTCGTCGGTAGTGTCTGCTATAACAACAACAAAAACACCATTACTATGAATCGTAAACAAAAAAATGTGAAAAAGAAAAAAAAGTTACAAATCTCAACAACAATATTTTGCAAAAAAATTAAAAGGCATTTGAAAAGTGCATAAAGTTGACGACAACGTGGTCCAGCCAGCGGCGACAATCGCAGCATATGCGCCATAAACACAAACACATTCATACCAAAGTTGTTACTCGCTCCAATGTAATGCTCCGTCAAACGCCAAATGTTAACCTTGGCTCTGAACTCGACTTAGAATTGCTTAAAGCATTTTAAACATATTTCTTGCAATGGGAGTTTATTTTATTTATGTTTTTTGTTCGTTCGTTTGTTCTTTTTTGTGTCACAGTAGACAGACAAATCGACCGACTTATATCACAAATGATGTATGTATGCGCCACGTGTGGTAGCTGGTGCGGGGAAAATGTAATGCGCTGAATTAAATATTCCTGTTATGATTCAATTGCATCAATTCGACAGCATTTCATTGATTTAACGAAAACAAATTAATATAAATGTTGAACAGTGGTTTTTGACTTGAAAAACATTATTACGTATTATTATTACACTGTGATACAAATGGAGACAAAATTTTTTTGCAGTATTTCTGATGCACAAATTCGGGTTTGTGGGAGTCCATAGAAGACGAAAATACCTTTGGTTTCTTTGGGTCACTTCGGGTTTTGATTTTATAACGGTAAATGTAGTGAAAAATGGGCTTTCTTGGATTTTCAAATTTAAACGGACATTACTTCTTTTTTCCACAACCGATATGCACACACTGTTTTTCATCATAAAGGGGAGAGTAATGCCATTCGAACAAGCCATAGGTTTTTAAAATCGGTTAACAAATACCTAAGTAATAGTGGTTTAAGTGTGACAAAAACGCATTAAAAAACAGTAAAATGTTTTTCCTTGTGCTCTAGGCTGCGTAAACGACACCTAACTGTACAATTATTTACTGTTAACAAGTAGGAAATTTAGCTGGCTTTCCAAAATGGGAAAAACCAACGAAATCGGTTGAAAAATGAATGCGTTACGGCATCTTTTGTATTTCAACTTTTTGGTTTTTTTCATATTTTCCTTTATAAAAGATGGGTATCTTAGCATGTATGATTCTAATTGTGATTATCCTGCCTAACAATTACGCACAAGGTATCAATGTTTTATAAAGGAAAATATAAAAAAAAGCAAAAAGTTGAAACCCAAAAAATGCCATAACGCATTCATTTTTCAACGGATTTTGTTGGTTTTTCCCATCTTGGAAAGCCAACTAAATTTCCCACTTGCTAACAATAAATAATTGTACAGTTAGGTGTCATTTACGCAGCCTAGAGCACAAGGAAAAATACTTTACTGTTTTTTAATGCGTTTTTGTCACACTTAAACCACTATTACTTAGCCATTTGTTAAGCGATTTTAAAAATCTATGGCTTGTTCGAAAGGCATTACTCTCCCCTTTATAATGAAAGACAGTGTGTGCAAATCGGTTGTGGAAAAAAGAAGTAATGTCTGTTTAAAGTTGAAAATCCAAGAAAACCCATTTTTCACTACATTTACCGTTATAAAGTGAAAACCCGAAGTGACCCAAAGAAACCAAAGGCATTTTCGTCACCTGTGGACTCCCACAAAACCGAATTTATGCATTAGAACCCCTGCAAATTTTCACTGTAGCACAGTGTTATTATTTTTATTATTACTACTAGCAGACCCGTCCGCGTCGCTGGCCAATCGTAATAAGTTTTAATGACAACTTACTTACGGATTTTTCGCCATTGATGCTGTTTAGCATTTATTATCGTACATGTCCACAGTCTTTATCCTAAAGCGATCTAATTATAAAAGTTAAAAAATGGCTGAGTCGAATTCTGCCGCTTATTGGGACTTATATGTTTTAGTTTTTCATGTCTGATAGCCCGTTGAATTTAACCATTTAAGGAAATTTGTAAATATATCGTTTTTTTTGATCGAGGGCGCAAACGCCGTTCTCTCGAAAATTAATTTGTAAGCCGATGCACTCATAAGTTTAGCAAATATAGAGATTATAAAACAATATGCCCCCGAATTTCGTCTACAAATATATAGGATTTTGGACCACGATACATTCCTCAACATTTTCTGAAAATTGCGTGAAATTAGGTTCAATAGTTTTGGAAAAATAATGTATTCAAAAGAGTGGGCATGGCCATCAATTTTCAAGATATAACATATTTAAAAAAGTGGCCGTGGTCACATGGGGTGTCATCCTTGTTTTTTCGGAAACATAGGTCAATATTTTCTATTTTCCTAATTCTGCTTTTTTTATTCTCTGACAACATACGATACCAAATTACAGCAATCTCGGTTCGAAAATTTGACCAACAGACCCTCGAAATGCATAATAGAGGTTCATTTGTTTATACCCTCAGCATTTATGCTAACGAGGGTATATACACGTTCATACGGGCAAAATGTGTCTCATCGAAATAATGGTTTTAGACCCCAAGTATGTTTGGACGAAATCCGTTTCAGACAATTTGGAGTTGATTTAGTCATGTCCGTCCGTCTGTCTGTCTGGAGCGCACGATAACTCTCGAATGGATCAACCGATTCCTAATATTTGGTCCATCCAAACTTAGTTTATGTTTGAAAATGTTCGGAAAATTTGTGCGCTCCATAACTGTTGAAGGGGGGAAGCGATTTGATCCAAACTTAGCACATCGTGAAATTTCTACCATATATGAACTCAATCGATCCACTCCTTCGGGTACCTCCCACACAAAATTTCGGATAAGTTCACATTATGACCTGCTCTCGAATCGCTTTGATTTTTTTTGCAACAACTTGTATTCACTGCCCCGCATACGACGGTATAAGTTTCATCAGGGGCAAGTCCATACTTCCTATGAAAATAGCCTTAAAGGTGCAAAAAACCCCAATGGTACAGTGTGTAGTGGTTGGAGCGCAAGATAAATCTCGAACGGATCATCCGATTCGGTCCAAAATTTGGCCTTCGTAATATTTTGTCTTAACATAGTTTAAGCTCGAAGATAAACCATATCGGTCCACTCCCTCAGGTACCTCCCCCACAAATGTTCGAAAATGTTCGGAAAAATTGTAACTCTTGAAGGGAGTGACTGATTTGGTCCATACTTTACATATTCAAATATATCTTCCAGATATAGATCAGGTTCGAATATGACTTTATTTGTCCACTACTTCGGGTACCTATCACACAAAATTTCGGATAAGTACACTTTAAGACCTGTTTCCGAATCGCTTTGATTTTTGTTGAACAACTTGCATTCGCTGCCTCAATTACGACGGTAAAAGTTTTTTTTAGGGCAAGTCCATACTTCTTGAGAAAACAACCCGAAAGGTGTAAAAACCCTTATGGCACCATATGTAGTGGCTGTAGAGCACGATAACTCTGGAACTGATCAACCGATTTGGTCCAAAATTTGGTCTTCGTCATATTTTGTGCAAACTTCAGTTTCAGTTCGAAGATGGGCAATACCGGTCCCCATCTTCCGGTACTTGGCCCAATATTTAAAATATGGTATGCGCTATGTCTCTTGAACGGGTCAACCAATTTGGTCCAAACTTTGGATCTCCTAACATTTTGTTAAACTTCTAAAATGACCCATATCGGTCCTCTCCTTAAAGATCAACATTTGTGTCCACAGTTTAGGGTCTGTTCGAAAATCCTTTGAAAATGCATACCGATGCTGCTCGATATGGTCCTGTTTACAACAACTTTCCTCCAGAATTTTATCGGTATAGGTCCACGCCTTCATATATCCCCCATAAAACGGTACCACCCGATTTTCGGTATTTTGAAGGTTGTGGCCTCAATATTCCTCCGAAAGTTGGTAGTTAGTCTTCTTTGGTGGTACAAAACTTTTCTGCAGAAATTTGTTGGTAAAGGTCCACGCCTTAATATAGCCCCCATAGAACGGTACCTCCGAATTTTAGGTATTTTGAAGGTTGTGTCCTCAATATTCCTCCGAAATGGCTGAAATTTAGTATTTAGTCTTTGTTAGTCGTATAAAATGTTCCCCCATAAATTTTTCGGTACAGGTCCACACCTTAATATAGCCCCCATAGAACGGTACCTCCTGATTTTCTGTATTTTGAAGTTTGTGGCCTCAATAATATAATATAATAATTGTTCCACAAACATCCCATACGGGACAAGGGAGACCCCGATTCATATTAGCTCAGTGATATGGGACCTACAGTTTATCGCCGAGTCCGAACGGCGTGTCCTAAGACACCACTTGTAGAGAAGTTTTACATGGCTGAAATACTCAGGAAATGTCGCCAACATTACTGAGGGGTATTTTGCCAACGTTGAAAATGTTGATGTTTGACTGGCCGGGGAATCGAACCCACGACCTTCAGCGTGCAAGGCGGGTGTGCATACCATTGCACCACCACCACATTTGGGGTATAAAACTGGCCATCTGAAATTTATCGGTATAGGATCACGCCTTTATATAGCCCCCATAGAACGGTAGCTCCCGATTTTCGGTATTTTGAGGGTTATGGGCACAATAATCCATGGAAGTGGCTGAAATTTGGTATTTAGTTTCCCTTCTAATATTGTCGGTAAAGGTCCACGCCTTCATATAGCCTCCATAGAACGGTACCTCCCGATTTTCGTAATTCTGAAGGTTGTGACGTCAATATCCCATCGAAATGAATGAAATTTGTTATTTAGTCTCCAATTGGGTTATAAAATATTCCAGAAAAGAATTATTAGTATAGGTCCACGTCTTTCTATATTCCCATAGACGCATACCTCTTGATTTTTGGTATTTTTTTAGGTTTTAGCCACATTATCTTACCGAAAAATTTTGGTATTTGTTTTCTTCATAAACGAAAGAAAACTAGCTGTTCCATTTCACTTCTATACAACTTGTGGTGGAGGGCATAACAAGTTCGGCCCGGCCGAACTTAATGCCGTTCTTACTTGTAATGAATAGCCTTCAAATTTAACATGGGCTCCTCAGGCCCCTGTTCAGTTTAACCGTTGCCCTAGGTTGATGAATGTCTGCACAAGTACCTATGAGGGCACAGGAATGAAAAATATCAACGTCACATTTTCCTAATTTAATATCAATATCTCACATACATTGCATGTTTAGTGCATCGAATACATAAAATCGAGCGAAAATATATATGAGAGCTATATCCAAATCTAAACCGATTTTTGTTAAAATCGGTGAAACTGAAAAAGTGCCTAAGACTCTTTAAATTTGAAGACTATTTTTCAAAAATTGACCGATTTATAGCAACATCGGTGAAAGATATATATGAAGGTTATATCAAAATCTCTATGGATTTTTGCGAAATCAAATCACAATCGGGAAAACTGAACAGGGGCCTTAGGAAACATCCCATGTTAAATTTGAAGGCTATTCATCAAAATTGAGGGATTAATAGCAAAATCGGGGAAAGATATCCAAATCTGAATCGATTTTTACAAAAATCGTTGAAACTTCTCAGGGGGCCTAGGAAAATATCACATATTAAATTTGAAGGCGACGCGATCAAAATTGAACGAGTTGAAGCAAAATCGGGAAAAGGTATTGAAGCGACAACACGATGCGCCATCGTTGCTCTTTCGAAAATATGAATCAATATTTACAATCTCAGTTCAAAAATTTGACAAAAGAAGCCCTCGAAATTCATTAAAATTGGGTAATACGGGTACTAACCCAGCAAAAAAAGTCCTCCCAAAATCATGGGTTTTGTAAGGGATTTTTGGCAGCCGTAACTACTCGCAGTTGATGTAGAGATTTTTTTTTAATTTTATCACACACTCATCCCGTCCTCATTACTTAGTGTGGAGCAAAGTAAGTAGGTTTGCCTTGTAATTTTTTTAAGAAGTATCCCATTACTTTTCAGATTACTTGTAATGGGAAAAGAAGCTTGTTTACATTACTTTGTAATGGGTTACGTAATGACTAATGGATCCGAATTTTTGCTAGGAATCCCATGTACCCGGGCTAAATATGGATAGTTTTTTGCGAGTGAGTTTTTTTGTCTTCTGGGAACACAGAATTCCGTGGACATCTATATTTATAAAAAAGTTGAGTAATGATGACTCACTGATTCACTGACTGACATCGGATTTTTGTATATTTCTAAATATTATAATACCCTAGACAGACGGCAGAGTTAATTTGCATTAAAAATGTCCTAATTTGAATTAATTTTTCACCCTGACAGACGATGGTATCTGCATTTATGAAACAGCTGTTTGTGTTGTTTGTTTGTACCCAGCAGACCATTTCATAAAGCTTTACAAAAGTTCGCCAAAATATGCGAAACAAATACACTTTCTACCTTTGATCTTTTCACCACGATGAAGCAAAAATGAATTTAATTTTTTCGCGATATTTTTGAGTCTTTTTAATATTATAAACATATTGCAAAACTTTAAAAAACATTTGAGGAAGATATAATTTTCGATAGAATTGGTATGGTGGGTAATGAAATTTTTTTGTGAAAATAAAAATTTGAAAAAGAGATTTGTTAGAAGGCGTGAAAAACGATTAGCTGCTATTCTACTCGCGAAAGACCACTACTTATTTTGAAGAAACGCGAAAATTGCTGATTTGCTTTCCCTTTTTATTTTCTTAAACATGAAAATTTGACAAAAGACAATTGATTTTCAACAGCATTGCCATATTGAAATTGCTAAATTCAGTTTAAATTTCCTTTGATTTTGTGCATTAAGAACGTGGATAATGCACGAATTAATTTGAATTAAGGCAGTTAATGCAAATTAACGCTGCCGTCTGTCTAGGGTATAAGGCAAATAATTCGTTTATTAAACAATATAAGCTAGACCTTTGTACGTATTATTGATTAGTTTCAATATGACATCGAATTTCTGTCATTGGAACGATAGAATTCTGTATAATAACGTAGTTACAATTGGTTCAAATTTCAAAAATATGAAAAATCCAATGTCTACTGATAATTATCGCCCAGGAGAGAATGAAGCTAGTATCTTGAAATTTTGGGTGAAGGTGACTCTTGGTCCGAAAGGGTCAGATAATGCAGAGTTTTTTTTGAAATTCGAACTTGAAGGGCACGAAAACTATTAAAAGGTACTAAATATGGTACCATTTGGCGAACCGGTAGAGCTAGAATTCTGAAATTTGGAATGAGGGTCACTGATCGAATATAGGATAGACGTACCGAATGGTTTTTAAAAAACTAGAAATATAAGTGTACGAAAAGTACTAAAAGGTACTAAATTTAGTACCATTTGGTATTATGTAAATGGATAGAGCTAAAAACTTGAAATTTGGAACGAGAATCAAGGTTGAGAAGTAGGGTTGATACAAGGAAGTGGTTTTGAAAATGTGTACTTTTGTATACGAAAATTACTAAATAGTATTAAATTTGGTGCAATTTGGATTTGTGTGAGCCAAGAGAGTTGGAATCGTGAAATTTAAACTAAAGATTACTGTTGGAGGTTTGCGACTTGGAGGTAATTTTGAAAAATCCGTACATATGGATACGAATAGTAAGTAGAAAAATGGTACAATTTGGATTTGGATGAAGAACGAACAAAGCTGGAATTCTGAGATTTTAATTAAGATTACAGCTGAGCTGTACGATTGAAGTAGTTTTGGAATTTGTACTTAGGGGTACGAAAATACCAAATGGTGCTAAATTTCGTACAATGGGGATTTGGTTGGACGGATAGAGCTGGAATCCTAAAATTTTGAATTGACTTACAGCTATGAAAAGTACTAAATGGTACTAAATTTCGTACAATGGGGATTTGCGTGGACGGATGGCGCTTGAATCTGAAATGAAATTTGAAATTAAGATGACTGTTGGAGTGTAGGACTGAGGTAGTTTTGTATATTCGTACTTATGGATACGAAAAGTACTAAGTGGTACTAAATTTGGTACAATTTGGAACAAAACAGAAGATCAAGCGTAATTTTTATACAGTTTCAGGATAATGGGAAATGACTAAAGGGCTACGAAGTTAGGGTAATTGCGTATCCTACACAGTTTCTATGTTTCTAACCCAACATAAAAGCATCAGGAATTATAGATACGATTAAGAACCCATAAATAAAAAAAATTGTCTAGTATTTTTCACAACATTTTTGGAAAATATGTATATCCTAAACACTATGTCAGGGCATATGTCTTCTCGATTTACTATTGTTATTGGTAAAAAATTATATTAAATTTAATTTTTGAATGTATAGTATTCTCTTATTAACGTTTCACCGCCAGAAATTTGAGTATATAATGTATTGTGCTTAAAATTTTTATAAAATACAAGTTAATTAACTGATTTTTTCTTTAAATTATAATTATACAGATTGCACATTTCCAAAATGCACTCAACCGTTTCATTTAATAATATAACAAGTAAAAAGTCGTTAAGTTCGGCCAAGCCGAACTTTTTATACCCTCCACCATAAAATAGTCTTAAATAAAATGGAATAATTAGAGTCCTTTCACAATTTTAGTTGAACAACTTTTCGACAATGGATAGACTCCTACTGCCTCCCACTATTGCTTAAATTACACTGTGAACACAAATGTTGGGGCAGAGATAATTCCTTTTGGAGATGAAAGCCCTTGGTGTGTGTATATTAAAAACCCCGAAGGAGAGATGGGCCGTGAGTCGAACTTCTGCGTTATGGCGTGATGAAGTTTTTGCAAGTGACCCTGTAAGCCATCATGAATTAGCATTATATCTTTGTTTGTTGTTTTTGTAGAGCACTTAAGCAACAATCAACAAAGATATAACGCTAATTCCTAATGGCCCACAGGGTCTCTAACAAAAATTTCATCACGCCATAGCGCGGAAGTTCGACTCACGGCGGATCTGTGCTTCGGGGTTCATAATATACACGGTGCTCTTGAAACAAATGTAAATGGAAGGTGCTTACACCTGGGAAGTTTTTGCGGATTCTGGAACTACAATGTTCATAGATGAGAAAAATTAAAAAACAAAAAAATCGCCGGAGCGCTTTTTAAATAAATCGCGATTCAAGTTGACATTTTTAGGGGTTGTTTAGGTTTTCACGATTTTGCTTAGAAACAGCAAGTCCTATGGAAATGAGACTGAAGATAATGTAGTAGCTATGAAAATTCTCTACAAGATTGACCTTTACGGTATTTTCGTAGGTTTTACTATTTTTGATATATAGAACTATAAATTAGGACAATGCACTGAATGTATCGCCCCCTTATAAAACAATGTCATGAAGGGTGCGCCTTAACTAACTTTTAATGAAAACCGCTTACACAGGGTAAGTTTTTCTGAATTCTGAAACAGAAATGTTCATAGATGAGAAAAATCCAAAAACAAGAAAAAATCGTTGTAGGGATTTTTAAAAAAATCGCGGTCAAAATTCAAAATTGTTAAGTGTTTTTTAGGTTTTCACAATTTTGCTTGGAAACCGCAAGTCCAATCGAAATGGAGCTAAAAAAATGTTATAGCTGTCAAAATTCTCTACAGGATTAAAGTTTATAATTTGTTCTCAGGCTGTACCATTTTTGAGATAAAGAAGCTCAGTTTCCATTTTTAGGTTTTTTTGTTAGGGTTTCGCGATTTTGCTTGAATACGGCAAGTCTTATCGGCATGGGACCTGAGAAAATTTTATAGCTGTGTATAGCTCTACAAGACTGGCTTATGTAATTTTTCCTAGCTTGTACCATATTTTTAGATATATAAGTTTAAGTTGGAAAATTGCAGTCATGACATTGTTTTATAAGGATACGATACAGAATTGAATTGAATTTGAATTGTCCCAATTTCAACTTCTATATCTCAAAAGTTGTAAAACCTACGAAAATATGATTAAGGTCAATCTTGTAGAGAATTTTGATAGCTACAACATTTTCTTTATTCTCATTTTGATAGGACTTGCAGTTTCCAAGCAAAATCGCAAAAACATAAACAACCCCTAAAAATGTCAACTTGAATCGCGATTTATTTAAAAAGCGCTCCGGCGATTTTTTTGGTTTTTTGATTTTTTTCATCTATGAACATGGTAGTTTCAGAATCCGCAAAAACTTTCCAGGTGTAAGCACCTTCCATTTAAATTTGATTCAAGAGCACCGTGTATACTCACCAAAGCCTTTCTTCCCCAAGAGGAATTTTTTCATCTATGAACATGGTAGTTTCAGAATCCGCAAAAACTTTCCAGGTGTAAGCACCTTCCATTTAAATTTGATTCAAGAGCACCGTGTATACTCACCAAAGCCTTTCTTCCCCAAGAGGAATTTTAAGTGCCCCAGACTTTCACCTCCATTTTGTTGCACAGTGTTATCTAATCTAATCTAAAAAAATGTGTTCAGCTTGGTGAAAGGTGCCACCTACGGGGTAATATCAAAGAGTCAACCTATCTTTAAATTTTTTGGCGGAAAAGTTTTATAGCTGCAGGTAACTTCAAGAGTCAAATTGAGGGTAGTTTCATCAAAACAATGTAGACCCTCAAAAATTTACCCATGTTGACGAATTTTACTGAAGAAATTTCGTGACCACTGAAAATTCCCGAAAATCGGGAGATACAGTTATATGGGGGATAAACTAAAACATGGACCTATATTGACGATTATTTTTAAATAGACAAAATTGTAGCTAAAATTCTTAAAATACCGAAAATCGGGAGATACCGTTATATGGGGGCTACACCAAAACATGGACCTATGTTGACGATATTTGGTGGAGATATTGCATGACCACTGAGAACCTTAAAAGGCAAATTACAGCTAGTTCGGTTAAAAAATGTAGCTAAAAATCTCAAAATACCGAAAATCGGGAGGTACCGATATATAGGGGCTATACCAAAACATGGACCTATGTTGACGATGTTTCTTGGACCACTTAGAACCTCAAATGTCAAATTGCAGATAGTTCGGTTACAAATTGTGGCTAAAATTATAAAAATATCGAAAATCGGGAGGTAAATTTATATGGGGGCTATACCAAAACATGGACCTATGTTGACGATGTTTGGTGGAGATATTGCATGACCACTGAGAACCTTAAATGGCAAATTACAGCTAGTTCGGTTAAAAAATGTGGCTAAAAATCTCAAAATACCGAAAATCGGGAGGTACCGATATATGGGGGCTATACCAAAACATGGACCTATGTTGACGATGTTTCGTGGAGACGTTTCATGACCACTGAGAACCTCAAATGTTAAATTACAGCTAGTTCGGTTAAAAATTGTAGCTAAAATTCTCAAAATACCGAAAATCGGGAGGTACCGATATATGGGGGCTATAGCAAAACATGGACCTATGTTGACGATGTTTTGTGGAGACGATTCATGACCACTGAGAACCTCAAATGTCAAATTGTAGATAGTTCGGTTAAAAATTGTGGATAAAATTCTGAAAATACCGAAAATCGGGAGGTACCGTTGTATGGGGGCTATACCAAAACATGGACCTATGTTGACGATGTTTGGTGGAGATATTGCATGACCACTGAGAACCTCAAATGGCAAATTACAGCTAGTTCGGTTAAAAATTGTAGCTAAATTTCTCAAAATACCGAAAATCGGGAGGTACCGTTATATGGGGACTATACCAAAACATGGACCTATGCCCATATCCTTTGGTATATAAGTTTGTTGATCACTAGGAACCCTAAGTGCCAAATTATAGCTAATTCGGTCTGCAAATGTGGCGAAGAACTTCAAAATACCTCAAATCCGGAGGTACCGTTATATGGGGGCTATACCAAAGAGTGGATCGATATAGCCCATCTTCGAACTTGACCTGCACTCTATCTCAATTATTGCTGACGCTAGAGTGATTACAACAGACGGACGGACATGGCTAGATCGTCTTAGAATTTTATCCTGATCAAGAATATATATACTTTATAGGGTCGCAAATGATTAGTTCGATGTGTTACAAACGGAATGACAAACTTAATATACCCTCCATACTATGGCGGAGGATATAAAAAAGAGCAAATCGACTACATGCAGAAAAATATATATTAGAAATATGTTTGGATCCAGACGGTAAAGTGAGTGAGTAAATCAATGTTTTGTGTTTTCTTAAAGAAATAGTGCTTCCTAGTAAATTAAATGCCCAATCCATTTAATAATTGAATAAAAAAGGTGAATGGAATTTTTTTTTTTTTTTTGGATAAGTATATTTTATCAAATCGCATTTAAGATTGGTAATTACATCAATAAATTGTCCATATATATACACACATACATACATAAATATGTATATTTAAAATATTCATGTATCTATTTATTACATTATATAATCAATTGATTTCAGATGCCGATTTCCCGCTGATGATTTCAACTTTGAGGAAAATGTGTTTTATTTCACAACTAAGGAGAAACGTTCAACGATGTTTCTATATATTTATTTCTTTTTAAAAGTGTGACTTTTTATAAATTATTTCATTCAGTTTTTTTATTAAAGTCTGTTATGTATTTCTTTGGAATTTTTTATGTACCTATGTGTCTGTTGTTGCTTTTGTGTCAATAAACCACCACCATTTATAAATATGTGTATATGTTAGAGATAGCCTGTGAACGCTTACTGAGAGCAAGTGAGCATGCATTTCAATGGGTTTTACATTGAAATGTACGCCCCCTTGCTCTCAGTAAGCGCTCACTGGTGCATGTGTTTGCCTTTTTGTGGCTTTTGGGTTTGTATTTGTTTGCACCCAAACATATATTTGTTTCCAGGACCCAAACATATATTTGTTTCCAGGACCCAAACATATGTTATGTTTGGGACTGGTTGTAAACAAATATATGCTTGCTGTAAAATATGTTTGGGACATATATTAGAGAGGACATTTTTTCCTCCGTGTTGGAATACGAATATAAACCACGGTGCTATTATTTTTCCCACAGCTGTATGTGTACGAAGAGTACTTATTGGTACTAAGTTTGGTACAATTTGCTATTGAACGAAAGGATAGAGCTGGAATCCTGAGATTTGGAATTAATAATAATGTTATTATTTGGTATTAATGTCAGTGTAGGGTTGATACATGTGGTTGTCGAAATACGTACCATAAGTATACGAAAATTATTGAGAGTAATAAAGTTGGAATATTTTTTTGGAGTCAGGGTGAGTTGGTTGTGTAGCGTTGTTATATGGAGGTTGTTTAAGAAATACGTATCATAAATATACGACAAATATGAAGGCGTTCTAAATTTGGCATCGGTTTTAGAAACAGATCTGGAATTCTAAAATTTGTTCTTAGACTCACTGTTGGTGTGTGGGGTTTAGATATGGAGGTGACTTTTGAAATACATAATATGAAGAGTACTATATGGTATAGAATTCGGTACAGTTTGTTTTTGTGTAAAGGAATTAGCTGGAATTTTTAAATATTTGGCGAAGGTTTCGAAAATTTGTACTTATATATTTATATGTAAAGTACTAAATAGTACTATAATTTGTTTTGGAGCTGGAAATGAGAATCGCGGTTGGTATATTGTGTTGATATAAGCAGGTAATTTTATACGAAAGGTAGAAATTTGGTTCCATTTTGGTATTGTATAATCGATAACATAAAGAGTCAATACGTAAAAATTCTGAAATTTTAAATGAAATAGCTGCTGTAAAGCTACGAAAAGTACTATGTAGATGGTACTAAAATTGGCATTGGATCTGTGAATAAAGTAAGAATTATATAATTTGAAATAACACTACTAATGTACGCAAAGAGTAATAATAAGTGCTTTAGATGTACTATATAGTACTAAACATTGAAGCACTGATATTAAGTGAACTGTTGGGTTATGAAAATTCCCATTTAAAATGTATGACATGTTTATACATGTCATAGGTATTGGGCTAATAAGTAGGACTAAAGCTGTAAAATTTGATATAAGGTCCCCTGGGTTTTGGTCTGGTATTGTACCATTGGCTTTATGTGAACGCGAAGACGGTTACTATCTTTTCAACAAAAGCCTTTCATTATTCTGAACGTTTTAGTAGATTTATTTGTAAACGTAGACCTAGGTGATATTTTTTAAAAGAATGATTTTACCTCTTAAGGATAGAAAGCACTTAATTAAAAAATGTGGCTCGCTGTTGATGTGTAGCTGCGAAATACCGTTTTTTTGGAAATAGATTTAAAGTTGTGCGAATAGTACTTAAATAAAAATAATACGTAAGTAGTACAGCAACATTTTCAGTGTACACCATTTCTATATTAAATATTGTTTATTTGTTTTTTTATACCCTTTCCGCATACGAAGTAGCGGGCGCTTTACTAGTAATTTATATTTTTTCCGCGAAAACTGCATATTGGTTCGGTTTTTATACCTTCCAACATAGTATATTAAGTTTGTTTTTCCGTTTGTGACGCATTGAATTAATCATTTGCGACCAATTATTGAGATAGAACGCTATATTTTTGCACCCGATTGTCTTTTCCATAGGCAGGTCAAGTTCGAAGATGAGCTATATCGGGCGTTTTGATATACCCCCCATATAAAAGCACCTCGCTATTTTCGGCATTTTGAGGGGTTTAGCAACATTTTTCAACCGAACAACTTGTAATTTGAAGCTTGAGGTTCCCAAAGGCCACAAAATATCTCCACCAAAAATTGTCAACATAACTCCATGTTTTGGTATGGCCACACATAATGGTACCTCCCGATTTTCCATATGTTGAGGGTTTTAGCACAATTTTTTGGCCGAACTACATGTAATTTGACGGTTGATGTTCCCAGAGGTCACAAATTATCTCCACATTTGGCAACCAAACAAATTACAATGGAAGTAACGATCGCTCATGGGGTACGGATTACAGATTTTTTTATTAATGGTTCCAGAGGTATCGTACCTTGAAAAAGTTGAATTCTGAAAAAACTATATGCAAAGAAATACTCATAACTTCTTTCATATTGGTCCAAATAGCAACAAATATTTTTTTATTTCTTTATAAAAAAATAGAGAAAAAATTTGCACAGTGGGCTTGGTTACAATTTTCGCGATTTAATATTTAAAATCAAGTTTTATCAATGATTGTACTCTTCGGTTTTCTTGAATTTTTTTGTATTCAACTACGAGTTTATAATGATATGATATATGTATATATAAAGATATGATAATAAATTTAGTGGTCCAAAGCTTATTTTCAGTTATATATTTTTGCTTATAGTGATTTCAAAAAAGCTCATATAGAATAATTTTTATTGACATTGCATGAGCTTTTTTATCGAATCACCCTATAATTAAGATTTTATAAAATTTTAAGTAAAAACTCATCCAATTAAAATACAGGATTATGAAGTTGGAAAAAAGTCATAATCCTAGTCTGCACCTTTTCAATACAAAATATTTTTATTTTCTTACATTCCACTGTTTGCATGACTATTAAACAATAATATTTCAGTACATTTTTAGTTCCGCTATAAATGTAAAACAAAAAACGTTCAATTTTGTTTATTATTTTTCTTTTTTATTTATTTCTCGCTACTGCTGATTTATTTATATCACGAGCAATGTAGGCTAAATGTCTGTATCGATATGGTTTTTATTATATTTTAATTACATGAGATTGAAATTGAATGTCGTCATGAAAGTTGTTGTTGATTGGTGTTGTCGAATTAGTGGCAACAGTCCCTCCCTCCTATTTTAAATGTTGGAATGTCAGAATTTCCAGGTGATGATTTGTTTGATATCATTTACATAAATATACGGCACACATTCATTTGTTGAACTTAAATCCGCATAATATGAAAACATTACGGATAGGTGGAAGCGGCAAATAAATGTCTTGTAATATGTACTAATAACGACAAGTTGGTTGTTAAGAGGATATGCATAGATTAATGTGAAGTAAATAATCTGTAAATAAGATGACAGCAATCCTTGATAATTAAAAAAAAATACTCTTTTTGGTATTATTTAAAAAAACCTATCTCCGATTTAATACTTTCTAAACCATATTGCCCTATAAGCTATTTTGTATAGTGCGCCTATGATACACAAGAGTAGCGTGCTTTTGTAGCACATAATATTTCCTTATCCATTTCGTTCCGGGTTTTCTGTTCTCGAAAAATGTGGGTCATTGGCGCCGCTATACTGATCTTCCCTTAGACCGACATTTCTACACCCACTTTCCCACTCCGAAATTGTGATTTCATTAAATATTTTTCTCCACCATCAGCATCTGGCCAATATTAGCCACCTCCATTGCAACTAGGCTTACTACGCCAATGAGTTGTGTTTTCAAAATGTGCAATAATTTTCTCTAATTAATTTATAATTATATGTTATTATAAACATTTAATTTAATTGAAGTGTACGTGTTTTACAGTGAACTAACTCATGATGAATTTTTGTAATTGTAACTTGTGTCTGGGGACGTTTTGCCCATTGACTTCCTTGTTCAAATTCAGCAACAGGTTTTTTTTTTTTTGTAAATTGTATAATATTTTGTTTGTGGAAGAAATTAGCAACGAAAATATTACAGACTATGATGAATTAATGTAAGTATGTACGAGTATATGTGTAATTGAATACTGGGTTAATTAGCGTTTTTGTAATTGGTATGCGTTATTTTTGGATATGTCAAGTTTTGTTTTTTAATTTATGTAATAAATTCAAACATTCAAATTGAAGGTGATCTTCATCAATCATAAATATTAAATTTTGTTGATTGATATTTGTGTTTAATTTAGAATCTTAGTTTTTAATGTTAATATTGTTATCCGTAGATTACTTCGGAGGAGCATATCAGCAAAAAAAAAAAAAAAAACTAGGTAAGGGGTAGTTTACACTATATGTAAATGTCATATGACATGAAATTTTCCATCGTTATATATTCGCTAATAAGTGTAATATTGGAGATTTTCCTTACGCCATTTACTCTGTGCGTCCACACCAACAAAAATGTAAAAAAAATACGTCTCCACATTGCCTCCGTGGGTAAATATGGAATGTTTTTATTTCGTGTCATATGATATTGACAGATAGTGTAAACTACCTCTAACTGATGAGGAATTGTGGCGATGTCTGAAATTCTATTTTTGTCTGCCTTATCCCTTGGCGAACAATTCTAATTTTTCCACTAATAAATTAGTTTTTTTTTTAACAAAATATGAAAACAACTACAGTCGGATTAAGCCAGACTATTAAAAAAACTGTAATAGCTATCCCAATAAAAAACGGCAATAATGTTCTACAATTGTAAAAGTAAAGGGTGAAAATTATTCGACTTCATGTTCTTAAAAAATTGTAGTCTACTACGTCGAATGCAAAATTCGTTAACCTCAAAATAAATCCAAATAAATAATTATTCCAACAACCAGTAAGAAATGCCCCCAATAGAATAGGTCATGAACACGAGGTTAAAGAAAGTGAAAATAAATGAATGTAATTAAATTTTGCAAAAATTGCGAAAGTGAAATTTAGAATAGACAAGTGATATTTGTGTATTTATAGGAATAATTATTCCTCTTATTTCTGTTTTTTTTTTTGTTAAGTTTCAGAACGCAAAAAATAAAATGTGACGTAATTTATTTATATTCATTGGACGTTGCAGCTAAATGAAGCTTAAATGGTTTTTATGTTTCAATTAAAATAAAAACAAATATATATAAAGAATGTATAATATTTTTATATGAAAATATATTTGGAGATTTCTGAGTGAAATCGGACACTATGAAAAAACTGGTTTTGGATTTCCATAGATACCGCAAAGAAAAACTCATGACATCTTATATATGGTCCAAATAGAAAAAATCTTGTTTTGTTTTTATACCCTACACCACTATGTGGGGAGGGTATTATAAGTTGGTTTTGGGCAAAAAATTTGTAACGCATCGAAATAATGGTCGTAGACCCATACTTATATATATCAAAATGAATATCTCGACGAGCTGAGTCGATCTGGCTATGTGTGTCCGTCCGTCTGTCCATCTAAAGCTTGTAATCACGCTACAGGTCGCAATTTTGATCGGATCGTCACGAAATTTTGGATGTTGATGGGGGTCCCGAGGAAGGGGAAGAAGCCTATTGATTTCGGTGATGGTCGGATGATATTTAGGGGTCGGAATGAGCAAAAATCGTATGTGGATAAAAAGACAACGTTTTTTTCCAAAGCGAATATCTCAGAATTTATATGGGTTATACCAAAAGCAAAACCTGACAATGAAAGTAGAAAATATCATCTTTCTGATGATGTAAAGTAGGTTCTCGTAGGTGATCAAACAACGAAGATATCACAATAGTCGCAAATAAAACCCAACTTTTCATTTTTGCGATTTTAAATATAATGACGAATATAGCAGCTTTGGCTGGGGACTTTCCAAAAGAAAAGCCTGACTATGAAAGTAGAAGATCACATTTTTACAATGATGCAAACTAGGTCGGCGTAGGTGACTAAATAACGGAGATATCGCAATAGTCGGTCATACATCCCAATTTTAATTTTTTTTGGAAATCACACTACAGGTCGCAATTTTGATCGGATCGTCACGAAATTTTGAGGGTTAATGGGGCTGTCATAGATGATGATGCCTATTGATTTTGGTGATGGTCGGATAATATTTAAGGGTCGGAATGAGCAAAAAACTTATTTGGAGAAAAAGTCAACATTTTATTCCAAAGCAAGGAAAGGAAAGTAGAAAATAAAACCTTTACAACGATGTAACGTAGGTTGTCGTGGGTGGTCAAACAACGAAGATATCGCAATAGTCGCTAATAGAACTCAAATTTTCATTTTTGCGATTTTAATAATAATTACGAATATCACACCTTTGGTTGGGGACCATCTAAAAGCAAAGCCTGACTAAGAAAGTAGAAAATCCCATCCTTAAAATTATGCAAAGTATTTTGGTGTAGGTGGTCAAATAATAGAGATATCGCAATAGTCGGTAATACATCCCTGTTTTCCACATTTTCTGCAATCACACTACAGGTCGGAATTTTGATCGGATCATCACAAAGCTTTCTCATAGAGATAGAAGCATATTGATGTTGGTGATGTCGATAGTTGTCAAATATAAAATTAAATATTAATTATTTTGGTTCAGTTCGCCTTAAGTCATTTGGTATAAAAGACAGATAGGTGAACACTTTCGTATCTCCCTAACAGAAATGTTTTCGAGTGAAAAGATTATGCACAGAGGTAGTGGTGTAGGGTATCACATAGTCGGCCCCGTACCGACTATAGCCTTTTCTCACTTGTTACTAGCTATCTAATAAAAATCGGAAAAAATCGCACAGCGGGGTGGAATGCAATTCTCGGGATTCAAACAACTGCAACTTCGGTTGAAACAAAAGTCCTGTTGACCAGTGTTATTCCTTACCTCGCTTTTAAAATAATTTGGCGAACTTTTTTGTAGTCCAAATTCCGTCACCATTCCAAATTTCATTGAAATTGAACATACATTGCGTGTTTTGTGCATCAAATACATGAAATCGGAAATATATATGGGAGCTACATCCAAATCTATACCGATTTCAATATAATTTGGCAAATTTATTTCTAAATCAAATTCCGTCACACGTTTCAAATTTAGAGACTGTATCTGTAACCGTTCTATAGATATTTACATACAAAATATAATTTTTTTGGAGGAATCTTAGACGAGGGCTACTATTCTCCTGCATAATTTATTATACACTTTTGCGTGGCTTAAACCAGGGGTGCTCAAACTGAAAATGTGTTTATCCGTTGTAGTCCAAATAACGACTGATGCTTACTCTCAATTTATGCTACCGTGAAGAGACGTTCACCCGTGCCTTATATCAATTGTTGAAGCACTTCAAAATGTGATTTTGAGAGCTCCAACAGCATGACTTCTCTCTCTTCTCTCCTTTCAAAAATGAATCAGAAATCAAATATTGTATTATTATCTCGTATGTCTACCCGTTTCGAAATCAATTTGGTGAACTATTAATTTGTTCAAATTTGGCAAAGTTGTTTCTAGAACAAATTCCGTCACACATTCCAAATTTCATTGGAATTAGATATACGTCTCGTATTTGGTGCATCAAATTTATAAAGTTGGTCGAAAAGACCAGACTTCTCTCATATCAATGAGTGCACCCCGATTCATATTAGCTCAATGGTATGCGACCTACTGTTCAATGCCGAGTCCGAGCGGCGTGTCTTAAGACACCACTTGTCGCCAAAATTACTGAGGGGTATTTTGCCACCGTTGAAATTTTTGATGTTGCCTGGCCGGGGAATCGAACCCACGACCTTCAGCGTGCAAGGCGGGTGTGTATACCTTTGCACCACGGTGGCACCCAATGATGTTATATAGGAATGTAAAAATTAATATAGCCATTGCTTTAAGGCGAACTCTGAATTTTTCAAGAAAATCAATATCGCGTCTTGAAAAAACGAATTCTGTAAAACTATGTGGAAAGAAATAGTACATAAAAATTTAAGAAAAGCGAAGAGTAAAATTTGATATTAAAAATTAAATCGCGATAATTGCATCAAAGCCCAGTGTGCAGATTTTTTTCTATTTTTTATTAGATAGCTGATAATTTCTAATAAAATATAGAAAAAATTGGCACACTGGGCTTCCATGCAATTTTCGCTATTTAATATTTAAAATCAATTTTTATCAATGATTGTACTCTTCGAGTTTCTTAATTTTTTTTTTGTATTAAACTACTACTAATTACAAAAATTGTAAGTCCTATTTGTTAGTGGAATTTGAATAATTAATGTTTTTTTTTTAAATTTGTGAATACAGTTTTTTCTTTGTACACATGTTAAACATTTCGCTCATTTATTACTCTTTGAACACATCTCAAAAAATAAAGTTTAGAGAAAAACGCGTTTTAAGTTGACTATTGAAATTTGACTTCTCAACTTAAAAATATTATCAAAACAAAAACTAAAACAACTACTTGGACCATATTTTGCACACAGCTAGCCAGATATCAGTTCTAAAATTCTGTGGAAGACCAAGAATTATCTGAAGTGTTTTAGTGCTTCATAAACTCAAAAAAACTTTTTTTGATGATTTATGCCAATCTCCTAGAATATAAACTGTAACTCATTGAGTTTTACAGATATCAACATGAAAATTTGACACAAAATAAAATGGAAGTTGTAGAAAAAACAGAAATTGCTAACTCCAAAACCCCTTTTTTTGAGTTATGCCACTCTTTGAGTAAATGACCGATTTGTTACTTTACCAAACAATTAAAAAAAATTTGAACAATATATCGTTAAGAATTCCTCATTTAAAAATCAGCTTTCTACGTTTGCGCTAAAACGAGTAAATCGATCTACAAAATTTGACAATTCGTGTGAAAAGAATTAAAATGTTTATAAAAACAGTGGGTAGGTCTTCTTTTGGAGATAAAAAATATATCTGAACATAGTTTTCACTATTTTTATACCCTCCGCCATAGTATGGAGGGTATATAAAGTTTGTCATTCCGTTTGTAACACATCGAACTAATCATTTGCGACCCTATAAAGTATATATATTCTTGATCAGGATAAAATTCTAAGACGATCTAGCCATGTCCGTCTGTCCGTCTGTTGTAATCACTCTAGCGTCCGCAATAATTGAGATAGAGTGCTGAAATTTTGCACCTGAGGTCTTTTTTCCATAGGCAGGTCAAGTTCGAAGATGGGCTATATCGGTCCACTCTTTGGTATAGCCCCCATATAACGGTACCTCCGGATTTGAGGTATTTTGACGTTGTTCGCCACATTCGCAGACGGAATTAGCTATAATGTGGCACATAGGGTTCCTAGTGATCAACAAACTTATATCCCAAAGGATATGGGCATAGGTCCATGTTTTGGTATAGCCCCCATATAACGTTACCTCCCGATTTTCGGTATTTTGAGAATTTTAGCTACAGTTTTTAACCGAAATAGCTGTAATTTGACATTTGAAGTTCTCAGTAGTCATAAAACATCTCCAACGAAACATCGTCAACATAGGTCCATTTTGTGGTATAGCCCCCATATAACGGTACCTCCCGATTTTCGGTATTTTGAGAATTTTAGCCACAATTTGTAACCGAACTATCTGCAATTTGACACTTGAGGTTCTCAGTGGTCATGAAACATCTCCACCAAACATCGTCAATATAGGTCCATGTTTTGGTATGGCCCCCTTATAACCGTACCTCCCGATTTTCGGTATTTTGAGCATTTTAGTTACAATTTTTAACCGAACTAGCTGTAATTTGACATTGGTGGTCATAAAATATCTCCAACGAAACATCGTCAACATAGGTCCATGTTTTGGTATAGCCCCGATATAACGGCATTTGAGAATTTTTGTATTTTGAGATTTTCTGTATTTTGAGAATTTTAGCTGCAATTTTAACCGAACTAGCTGTAATGATCGGTATTTTGAGAATTTTAGCTACAGTTTTTAACCGAAATAGCTGTAATTTGACATTTGAAGTTCTCAGTGGTCATGAAACATCTCCACGAAACATCGTCAACATATGTCCATGTTTTGGTATATCCCCCATATATCGGTACCTCTCGATTTTCGGTATTTTGAGAATTTTTGCTACAATTTTGTCTATTCAAAAATAATCGTCAATATAGGTCCATGTTTTTGTATATCCCCCCATATAACTGTACCACCCGATTTTCGGGAATTTTCAGTGGTCGCGAAATTTCTTTACTATAATTCGTCAAACTACCCTAAATTTGAATCTTGAAGTTCCCTGCAGCTGTAAAACTTTTCGGCCAAAAAATTTAAAGATAGATAAAGACTCTTTAGTATAGCGCTGTAGGTGGTACCTTAGATTAGATAACACTGTGCAACAAAATGGAGGTGAAAGTCTGGGGCACGGAAAATTCCTCTTGGGGAAGAAAGGCCTTGGTGAGTATATTATGAACCCCGAAGGACAGATCCGCCGTGAGTCGAACTTCCGCGTTTTGGCGTGATGAAATTTTTGTTAGAGACCCTGTGGGCCATCAGGAATTAGCGTTATATCTTTGTTCACTGTTGCTTAAGAGCTCTACAAAAACAACAAACAAAGATATAATGCTAATTCATGATGGCTTACAGGGTCTCTTGCAAAAACTTCATCACGCCATAACGCGGAAGTTCGACTCACGGCGCATCTCTCCTTCGGTGTTTTTAATATACACACACCAAGGGCTTTCATCTCCAAAAGGAATTATCTCTGCCCCAACATTTGTGTTCACAGTGTAATTTAAGCAATAGTGGTAGGCAGTAGGATTCTATCCATTGTCGAAAAGTTGTTACACCTAAAATTGTGAAAGGACCCTAATTATTCCATTTTAATTAAGACTATTTTATGGTGGAGGGTATAACGACTTTTTACTTGCTTGTATTAAACTCAATCTGTTGATTTCCTTTATTTTTTGCTGTGGTGATGCTTCTCATCAACAAAATATTTCAGTATATTTTCAGATTTTTTACGACCAACGGCTTCGGAGATATCGCGCCTTGAAAAAGTTGAATTCTGTAAAAACAATATGCAAAGAAATACTCATAACTTCTTTAGGCGGTGAAGTAACCCCCAGGGATCCAACAATAACATTTAATGTTTCTACTTTACTACTACACGGATTAAAAATGTTCAAACTAGGCAATTATTAATTATTTTCTACTTATAGGACAGAGTAGGCTCAGGGGAGATGTACCTTCAATACATAATTAAGGCTACACACAAAGGAGTGGTGCCAAGCTACAGCAGAACTATTAATAAAAAGTCAATTCAAATGTATTTAGTCCAGACGGGGTTGCGATGCGCACCGGGTTCAGCTAGTAAATAAGAAAAAACAACGTTCTTGGGACGTTAAACCAGGCTCGAACGATGAAACACAAAGTGCTTCTACGGCCTCTTGTTCTTGGGATGTCAGCTGAGAAGTATTTTAAACACATTCTCGCCTACATCGAACTTGGATTTGTCAATCACAGACTATTCTTATAGATATCACTTGAATATGTTGGTTGATGTCAGGATGTGCTTCCAAACTTTCAGTTTCAGGAACGGCTAGGAGTTTTTCTTTAGCCCCATGTGATACCAGAAGAGCAACGCGTTCTTTCTGCTCTGTTTCGAGAAAGTTGGTAATAGTTTTCCAGTGCACGCAAAAAGTCTTGTTTTGAAGTTTGTTTTGAAGTTGTTGCGTGTATTCTGACAGGTTATTCTTTGTTGGGATCCTCTCCGAGAGCTTCCGCTGTAGTCAAAACTATACAAGTAACGTTCCTATCGGACACCTTACAGGGGTCCAGCAGCAATGACAATTTCGTGGTTAGGATTTCTTGAAGCCACGCTTGATTCTTTTCGGGACAGGTGGTCTTTCAGATTCTATGCTGCTTTTAGCATCAAAACAAGACCTAGACCTCATTGAAAATCTATTGAAATACGAAAACATTGACCAACAAATATCAGTAAAAGGAAATAACAGAATGATAAATCATCTGTGGTATCATAGTCCTGAACATGTTGAACTGGAATTGTTTGGTCTGACAGTGCAATACACCGTAAAGAACCAAATGGCGACAAAAATCTTAACAAAGCAAACTTAAAACTAATACAATGCGTTCTCCAGATAGTCAGCTGTACCCAGATAGCTCCAAAATTACATTATGCCAGTCCTTGAATAAATTTAAATAAGAATAAAATGTAAAAGTCATTTGTTTTTATTCCAAAAATTGATATAAAGGAAGAAAAATGTTGTTTTTTTACAATAGACTCCATTTTCGCCCTTAGGCGTTTTTAATGCATAATACGGGCAAATAGCTTTAACCGTTCGAGATATGGGTCATCGAAGTCGCCAAATATCCAAAACAATCGAGATTTTAATAACTTCGAGGCCCCAGTGGCACGTGTTAACATATTCCAATTGTGCTCAAACTTTGCGATCTTAAAATCTAACAAAACTATGCCTAATAAATCCGACGTCGATTTGTTCCCTTTGAGTTAAGACCAGCCTATACAAATTAAGACAAAGAAAATATTGAATTTTACATAAAATATTTGATATTTTAAAAAAATGTTATATTTTTGCATAGTTTAATAATAACAAGTAAAAAGTCGTTAAGTTCGGCCGGGCCGAACTTTTTATACCCTCCACCATAAAATAGTCTCAATTAAAATGGAATAATTAGGGTCCTTTCACAATTTTAGGTATAACAACTTTTCGAAAATGGATAGACTCCTACTGCCTCCCACTATTGCTTAAATTGCATTGTGAACACAAATGTTGGGGCAGAGATAAAGCCCTTGGTGTGTGTATATTAAAAACCCCAAAGGACAGATGCGCCGTGAGTCGAACTTCCGCCATCATGAATTAGCATTATATCTCTCTCGGCGGATCTGTCCTTCGGGGTTCATAATATACTCACCAAGGCCTTTCTTCCCCAAGAGGAATTTTCCGTGCCCCAGACTTTCACCTCCATTTTGTTGCACAGTGTTATCTAATCTAATCTAATCTAATCTAATCTAATCTAATCTAATCTAATCTAATCTAATCTAATCTAATCTAATCTAATCTAATCTAATCTAATCTAATCTAATCTAATCTAATCTAATCTAATCTAATCTAATCTAATCTAATCTAATCTAATCTAATCTAATCTAATCTAATCTAATCTAATCTAATCTAATCTAATCTAATCTAATCTAATCTAATCTAATCTAATCTAATCTAATCTAATCTAATCTAATCTAATCTAATCTAATCTAATCTAATCTAATCTAATCTAATCTAATCTAATCTAATCTAATCTAATCTAATCTAATCTAATCTAATCTAATCTAATCTAATCTAATCTAATCTAATCTAATCTAATCTAATCTAATCTAATCTAATCTAATCTAATCTAATCTAATCTAATCTAATCTAATCTAATCTAATCTAATCTAATCTAATCTAATCTAATCTAATCTAATCTAATCTAATCTAATCTAATCTAATCTAATCTAATCTAATCTAATCTAATCTAATCTAATCTAATCTAATCTAATCTAATCTAATCTAATCTAATCTAATCTAATCTAATCTAATCTAATCTAATCTAATCTAATCTAATCTAATCTAATCTAATCTAATCTAATCTAATCTAATCTAATCTAATCTAATCTAATCTAATCTAATCTAATCTAATCTAATCTAATCTAATCTAATCTAATCTAATCTAATCTAATCTAATCTAATCTAATCTAATCTAATCTAATCTAATCTAATCTAATCTAATCTAATCTAATCTAATCTAATCTAATCTAATCTAATCTAATCTAATCTAATCTAATCTAATCTAATCTAATCTAATCTAATCTAATCTAATCTAATCTAATCTAATCTAATCTAATCTAATCTAATCTAATCTAATCTAATCTAATCTAATCTAATCTAATCTAATCTAATCTAATCTAATCTAATCTAATCTAATCTAATCTAATCTAATCTAATCTAATCTAATCTAATCTAATCTAATCTAATCTAATCTAATCTAATCTAATCTAATCTAATCTAATCTAATCTAATCTAATCTAATCTAATCTAATCTAATCTAATCTAATCTAATCTAATCTAATCTAATCTAATCTAATCTAATCTAATCTAATCTAATCTAATCTAATCTAATCTAATCTAATCTAATCTAATCTAATCTAATCTAATCTAATCTAATCTAATCTAATCTAATCTAATCTAATCTAATCTAATCTAATCTAATCTAATCTAATCTAATCTAATCTAATCTAATCTAATCTAATCTAATCTAATCTAATCTAATCTAATCTAATCTAATCTAATCTAATCTAATCTAATCTAATCTAATCTAATCTAACCTAATCTAATCTAATCTAAAAAAATGTGTTCAGCTAGGTGAAAGGGGGCTATATCAAAGAGTCAACTTATCTTTAAATTTTTTGGCGGAAAAGTTTTATAGCTGCAGGGAACTTCAAGAGTCAAATTGAGGGTAGTTTCATCAAAACAATGTAGACCCTCAAAAATGGACACATGTTGACGAATTTTAGTGAAGAAATTTCGTGACCACTGAAAATTCCCCGAAAATCGGGAGGTACAGTTATATGGGGGATATACCAAAACATGGACCTATATTGAAGATTATTTTCGAATAGACAAAATTGTTGTTAAAATTCTCAAAATACCGATCATTACAGCTAGTTCGGTTAAAAATTGCAGCTAAAATTCTCAAAATACCGAAAATCGGGAGATACCGTTATATGGGGGCTATACCAAAACATGGACCTATGTTGACGATGTTTCGTTGGAGATGTTTTATGACCACTGAGAACTTCAAATGTCAAATTACAGCTATTTCGGTTAAAAACTGTAGCTAAAATTCTCAAAATAACGAAAATCGGGAGGTATCGTTATATGGGGGCTATACCAAAACATGGACCTATGTTGACGATGTTTGGTGGAGATGTTTCATGACCACTGAGAACCTCAAGTGTCAAATTGCAGATAGTTCGCTTACAAATTGTGGCTAAAATTCTCAAAATACCGAAAATCCGGAGGTACCGTTATATAGGGGCTATACCAAAATATGGACCTATGTTGACGATGTTTGGTGGAGATAGTTCATGACCACTGAGAACCTCAAATGGCAAATTACAGCTAGTTCGGTTAAAAATTTTAGCTAAAATTCTCAAAATACCGAAAATCGGGAGGTACCGATATATGGGGGCTATACCAAAACATGGACCTATGTTGACGATGTTTGGTGGAGATGTTTCATGACCACTGAGAACCTCAAATGCCAAATTGCAGATAGTTCGGTTACAAATTGTGGCTAAAATTCTCAAAATACCGAAAATCCGGAGGTACCGTTATATGGGGGCTATACCAAAATATGGACCTATGTTGACGATGTTTCGTGGAGATGTTTCATGACCACTGAGAACCTCAAATGTCAAATTGCAGATAGTTCGGTTAAAAATTGTGGCTAAAATTCTCAAAATACCGAAAATCCGGAGGTACCGTTTCATGACCACTGAGAACCTCAAATGTCAAATTGCAGATAGTTCAGTTAAAAATTGTGGCTAAAATTCTCAAAATACCGAAAATCGGGAGGTACCGTTATGTGGGGACTATACCAAAACATGGACCTATGCCCATATCCTTTGAAATATAAGTTTGTTGATCACTAGGAACCCTAAGTGCCAAATTATAGCTAATTCGGTCTGCAAATGTGGCGAAGAACGTCAAAATACCTCAAATCCGGAGGTACCGTTATATGGGGGCTATACCAAAGAGTGGACCGATATAGCCCATCTTCGAACTTGACCTGCCTATGGTAAAAGGACCCTCGGGTACAAAATTTCAGCACTCTATCTCAATTATTGCGGACGCTAGAGTGATTACAACAGACGAACGGACGGACGGACATGGCTAGATCGTCTTATAATTTTATCCTGATCAAGAATATATATACTTTATAAGGTCGCAAATGATTAGTTCGATGTGTTACAAACGGAATGACAAACTTAATATACCCTCCATACTATGGTGGAGGGTATAAAAATGGTATTACAATATACATATAACCATATTTTTATACCCTGCACCGCACTGTGGTAAGGGGTCTCAATAACATAATAATCTGCTAAAAAATCGACGTTAAACGGCCAACAATCTTAATTTAGAATACTTTGAAGATTTTTAAGATTTTCCAACTTTAATTGATTTTACGGCTTTTATGACGATTTTCGGCCAAAAATTGTTTGCATATTTTGTGCATATGCAAAATATGAAAAAAATACAAAATATGACCCCATTATTGAATTCAGTGTACTTTAAAACGTATTTTGGTCCAATCAGAATCTTCGTATCTTTATTATTAAAAACAAGTAAAAAAGTATCAGTCGGCTTGGCCGACAGAGATATACCCTCAGCCTGTGTATATTGAAACAATTTTTTTTCCAAAAAACGTATGTATATAGGGGGTTTTTAAAATTTTCGGCGTATAAACCAACAAAAATTTTGATTAGGATTAAAGAGCAAAAGTTTTGCGGAGGAGATACTTAAAGGAATGGATCGACATTGACCATTATGGAAGTGGATCTCCAATCACTACATATGGTGCCATAGGGGGTTTTTACACTATACGGGCTGATTGCTCGTGAAGTGTGGACTTGCCCCTAAAAAAACTTTTACCATCGTAATTGAGGCAGTTAATACAAGTTGCTTCAACAAAAATCAGAGTGATTCGATAGTAGCTCTTAAAGTGAACTTATCCGAAATTTTGTGTGGGAGGTACCGGATGGAGTGGACAAATAAAGTCCTGATCTATATCTGGTAGATGTATTAGGATGTGTAAAGTATGGACCAATTCGGCCACTCCTTTCAAGAGTTACGGTACGAACAATTTTTCCGAACATTTTTGTACTATTGTGGGGGAGGTACCTGAAGGAGTAGACCGATATAACTTATCTTCGAACTTAAACTATGTTTGGACAAAATATTACAAAGGCCAAATTTTGGACCGAATCGGCAGATCCGTTCGAGTGTTATCTTGCGCTCCAACCACCTCACACGGTGTCATAGGGGTTTTTTTTGCAACTTTCTGGCCTTTTTCTCAGGAAGTGTGGGCTTGACCCTGATAAAACTTGTACAGTCGTATAGGGTGCAGTAAATACAAGTTGCTGGAACAAAAAACAAAGCGATTCGAGAGCAGGTCCTAAACTGAACTTATCCGAAATTTTGTGTGGGAGGTACCCGAAGGAGTGGACCGATTGAGCCCATATTGGAACCTCATCTAAGCCTGGTAGACATTTCACGATTTGCAAACTGTGGACCAAATCGGTTACTCCCTTCTAGAGTTATCGTACGTACAAATTTTCCGAACATTTTCGAACTTTTGTGGGGGCGGTACCGGAATAACCATCTTCGAACTTAAACTAAGTTTGGACAAAATATTACGAAAGCCAAATTTTCGACCGAATCGGTGGATCCGTTCGAGAGTTATCGTGCGCTCCAGCCAAACAGACAGACAGACGGAGGGACATTGCTCAATCGACTCCAAATTGTCTGAAACACATTTCGTCCAAACATACTTGGGGTCTAAAACCATTATTTCGATGAGGCACATTTTGCCCGTATGAAAGTGTATATACCCACGATAGCATAAATGCTGAGGGTATAAATATGCAAAATTTGAGCACTATGTCGAGTTTAAGCCAGTTTTCATAAGCCCTTAATGTAAGAATTGACAAAAAAAGACAAATATTCTTCGACCAAATAATTTTCAGGTCCAATAACATGAAATTATGTGCAATGTATCCCAACTCCTTAAACTAAATATTATAATCACAAGATCAAATGACATGGAGAAATAAAATACGCTTGTCATTCCTTTACATTGATATTTAATTCCAGTGCAGACATAATCTGTCTCAGATTCTTTTCCGAAGCCAAACTGGTTTGCAAATAAAATCTGTTTAGTCACAAAATACATCGAAATTTGTTCAACATTATCTTTTAAAATGTATTTAACATCGTCGCCTTCGTTATAAATTTATGTTGTAATTAATATTAGATTCGAGTTTTAAATTATTCTGTGACATTGTGTGTGACAACCAGATATGTATCCCTGGATATTAAATTTATTTTAATTACCGCCCAATGTCTATATTATACACATGGTAAATGCTAGTATTTTTTATTTTTTAATTATTATTGTCTCCAAAATTCTTCGAGTAATAAAAAATCACAAATGCACATACATACATTTTTTAAAACAAAAATACTTGTTATTTTTTGGTTGGTTCGCCTTTATTTCAAAAGAACACAATTAATTTCATCACAACGTTTGTACAAGACAACAAATAAAAAGTGTATATAAAATACAACAACAAAAACATAATAAAGAATACAACAAAACAAATAAAGAACAAACCAAAGTCTTGGAATATCATCAAATTTGGTTAGAACAATTAATACAAATTAAATGCATTTTACGTTGTGTTTTAATTTCGTTTTTTTATACATACACTAGCGGTCATCTGAATAGGTTTGAATTTTTTTCTTTTTATATGTTAAGGTATCTTCTGGTGTGTTCGTATTGCAGATCCATACAATTTAGTTTTTGAGAGTCCTATACTATGCCAACATTCCCAAGAAAAAACTTGACGGTGTTGCCATATTTTCGGAAAATATCCCAATTATAATAAAGAATGTACAAAAAAGTGACCAATTTTTGCGATCATCAGAATAGGTTTGAATCAAATAAAATTGAAAAATTGTACTATCCAAGCAAATATTGCTCAGTTTTTTGGTTTACTTTAGTAAAATGGAACATTCTGATAAATCCTACAACAAATTTGACCGGCTTTATTTGGAACGTGGGTTCAATTCTCAACATTGAAAAGTTACCAAGAACTTTCAGATAAAATCAAGAAATATTCAAACCAAAACGTTTTATAAACTTGCTTTAAATGACTTTTTGATTTCGTTAGATCTGTTCTGAGCTTCGAAAATTGTCTGAAAGCAAATACCAAGTGTAGCCATATTATTAGGATCGATAAAATAGAAAGGTCATTGAAAATAGTTGGTATTTTAGTACAAGTTTAATTTTTTAACTATCCTTGCAGTACAAATTTATGTGCTATCATGCTCACAAATCCACCATAGTTGCCCACATGTATCATAAATGTTCGAAAATTGGTATGGAAGAATGTTTCTTCGACGACAATAAAGTAGAAAATTGTAATTCAAATTTAAGTCAAAGGGGCATGATATCACCGACTGTTATAGAGCTGTAATACCTATATAGTCAGGTCAAAAAGTTTTTTTCTGTTCACAAGTCATAAAACAAACACGAATAAGTACAAAAGAATGGACTACTGAGGTTATACAGCACTATAAAAGTCGGCGATATCATGCCCCTTTGACTTAAATCTGAATTACAATTTTCTACTTTATTGTCGTCGAAGAAACATTCTTCCATACCAATTTTCGAACATTTATGATACATGTGGGCAACTATGGTGGATTTGTGAGCATGATAGCACATAAATTTGTACTGCAAGGATAGTTAAAAAATGAAACTTGTACTAAAATACCAACTATTTTCAATGACCTTTCTATTTTATCGATCCTAATAATATGGCTACACTTGGTATTTGCTTTCAGACAATTTTCGAAGCTCAGAACAGGTCTAACGAAATCAAAAAGTCATTTAAAGCAAGTTTATAAAACGTTTTGGTTTGAATATTTCTTGATTTTATCTGAAAGTTCTTGGTAACTTTTCAATGTTGAGAATTGAACCCACGTTCCAAATAAAGCCGGTCAAATTTGTTGTAGGATTTATCAGAATGTTCCATTTTACTAAACTAAACCAAAAAACTGCGCAATATTTGCTTGGATAGTACAATTTTTCAATTTTATTTGATTCAAACCTATTCTGATGATCGCAAAAATTGGTCACTTTTTTGTAAATTTTTTATTAGAATTGGGATATTTTCCGAAAATATGGCAACACGGTCCAGTTTTTTCTTGGGAATGTTGGCATAGTATAGGACTCTCAAAAACTAAATAGTATGGATCTGCAATACGAACACATCAGAAGATACCTTAACATATAAAAAGAAAAAAATTCAAACCTATTCAGATGACCGCTAGTGTATCTACATGACATATCTACATGACATATCTACATGTACATATATACGTTCATGAACATTAGGGGTATAACCAAAAAATACCATATAATAAAAATCCATATTTTTGGTCTCTTCCATGAAAAAAATATACAACAAAAGTGAACAACTTTATTATTAAAATTGAGGCGCTCAGCGCCAAAACGGCCTAACCCACATATTTAAAAAAAATCAAGCTGACTATAAAGATCTAACGGGTCCTTTCGAAATATTTAAATACTAAAAAATTCCATATTGCATTATTTCAGCAGGTACTATAACCTAGTGTTATACAATGCAATATGGAGTTTTTATACCCTCAGCATATATGCTAACGAGAGTATATAACTTTCATACGGGCAAAATGTGCCTCATCGAAATAATGGTTTTAGACCCCAAGTATGTTTGGACGAAATGTGTTTCAGACAATTTACAGTTGCTTTAGCCATGTCCGTCTGTCTGGCTGGCTGGCTGGAGCGCACGATAACTCTCGAACGGATCCACCGATTCGGTCGAAAATTTGGCTTTCGTAATATTTAGTCCAAACTTAGTTTAAGTTCGAAGATGGGTTATATCGGTCCACTTCTTCCGGTACCTCCCCCACAAAAGTTTGGAAATGTTCGGAAAGTTTGTGCGCACGATAACTCTTGAAGAAAGTAACCGATTTGGTCCATACTGCACATCGTGAAATTTCTACCAGAGTAAGATGAGGTTTCAATATGAACTCAATCGGTCCACTCCTTCGGGTACGTCCCACACAAAATTTGGGAAAAATTCACATTAAGACCTGCTCTCGAATCACTTTGATTTTTGTTGAAGCAACTTGCATTCGCTGCCTCAATTACGACAGTAAGACCATACTTCTTGAGAAAACCGCCCGAAAGTTGTAAAAAAACCCCTATGGCACCATATGTAGTGGCTGGAGGGCTCGAACCGAATACTGCGTTCGTCCAAACCTTGGTTATTGTAATATTTTTTCGAATATTAGATCCAATTCGAAGGTGGTGCTTATAGATCCACTCCTTCTGGTACCTCCCCCACAAAAGTTCGAAAATATTCGCTAAAAGGGTACGCGCAATTTCTCATAGACGTAGCAACCGATTTGGTCCAAACTTTGGATCTCTAAATATGGTCGAAACTTAGTTTATGTTCAAATTTGGGCCATATCTGTCCAATCCTTGTAATACCACCCAAACAAATGTTCAAAATTTTTGTGTGGTTCGAGGATTCTTTGGACATTTTTACCGAAGGTTTTCCTAGAGGCCCTGTTTACAGCGATATTATAGTTTTCAGAGGCTAGTGTGATAAAAAAGCCCTATCTATCGATATCTCCGCAAATTTTTGAGCTTTAATCGTATCCATACTTTTGTCGGTGCGTACACCCAAAATTTTGAAAACATAAGTTTTTTGAGAAAAAAAGTGTTTCAATCCACACAGGCTGAGGGTATATCTCTGTCGGCAAAGCTCAGCTTATGTAAATTGGCTCTTTTTGGAATTTTAACTTGCCGGCAAAAATGTGGATTAGGATTAAAGTTTAAAAGTTTTGCAGAGGAGGTATTTAAAGGAATGGACAGACATAGTCCGTTATGGAAGTGGATCTTATTTTGAGAGTCATATATTTTTGATATATATTGGGCTCTAGTCATTTCAGTGGGGTCTTGCACTGGTCCACGGAAAACATAATATGGCTGTAAACAGGACCACAACGAACAGCATCGGTATACATTTTCAAAGGATCTTCGAAGAGACTCTAAACCGCACTTTGACACAAGTGTTGAACTTTTGTGGGGGAGGTAACCTGTGTAAGATATATCGTACATACAATTTTAGAGACATTTTTTAAATATTGGGGACAAGTGCCGGAAGTTGTTGCCCATATTCGAACTGAAACTAAGTTTGAACAAAATATGACGAAGGCCAAATTTTAGATCAAATCGGTTGATCAGTTCGAGAGTTTTCGAGCTCTCCAGCGACTACATACAGTGCCATAGGGGTTCTTACACCTTTCGGGCTGTTTTCTCAAGAAGTATGGACTTGCCCCTAAAAACTTTTACCGTCGTAATTGAGCAAATGCAAGTTGCTTCAACAGAAATCAAACTGATTCGAGAGCAGGTCTTAAAGTAAACTTATCCGAAGTTTTGTGTGGGAGGCACCCGAAGGAGTGGACAAATATAGTCCATATTCAAACCTGATCAATATCTGGTAGATATATTAGGCTGTGTAAAGTATGGACCAAATCGGGCACTCCCTTCAAGAGGTATCGTGCGACAAATTTTTCCAAACATTTTTGAACTTTTGTGGGGGAGGTACCTCGAGTAGTGGACTGATGTGGCTTATATTCGAACTTAAATTATGTTTGGACAATATATTACGAAGGCCAAATTTTACACCAAATGGACAGACCCGTTCGAGAGTTATCTTGCGCTCTAACCACTACACACGGTGTTATAGAGGTTTTTTTTTGCAACTTGCAGGCTATTTTCTCAGGAAGTATGGACTTGCTCGAGATGAAACTTGTTCCGCCGTATAGGGAGCGGTAAATGCAAGTTGCTACAACAAAGATCAAAGCGATTCGAGAGCAGGTCCTAAACCGAACTTTTCCGAAATTTTGTGCGGGAGGTACCCGAAGGAGTGGACCGATTGAGTCCATATTGGAACCTTATTTAAATCAAGAGTTATCGTGCGCACAAAGTTTCCCAACATTTTCGAACTTTTGTGGGCGAGGTACCAGAAGGAGTGGACCGATATAACCCATCACGAACTTAAACTAAGTTTGGACAAAATATGTCGAAAGCCAAATTTTGGACCAAATAGGTTCATCCGTTCGAGAGTTATCGTGCGCACCAGAAAGCCAGCCAGCCAAACAGACAGACGGACATTGCTAAATCGACTCCATATTGTCTGAAACACATTTCGTCCAAACATACTTAGGGTCTAAAACCATTATTTCGATGAGGTACATTTTGCTCATATGAAAGTGTATATACCCTCGTTAGCATAAATGCTGAGGGTATAAAAATGGGGAAGTGTCATGTGCGCCAACTTATTTTGCATCAAATTAAGGTGATAATTCCCTCATCCATTGACGGACTTTCCTTTTGCAATACGACTACTAAAAGCGGAGATACTCGCATAAGAATTCCGACTCTTGAATATTATCAGACCATTATCAAACTTAGTATGCTTCTTCCTATCTGGGAGCCCCATTAATCGCCAAAATTTCGTAACGATCCTATCCAAATTGCGAGCTGTAGCGTCTAAACAAAATATGGAAAACTGGGATGCATTACCGACTTTTGCGATATCTACGTTATTTGGCCACCTACGCCAACCTACTTTGCATCATTGTAAAGGTGGGATTTTCTACTTTCATAGCCAGGCTTTGCTTTTGGAAGGTCCCCAACCAAAACTTTGATATTCGTCATTATAATTAAAATCGCAAAAATTAAAAGTTGGGTTTCATTAGCGACTATTGCGATATATTCGTTGTTTGAACATATTCGACAACCTGTTTTACATCGTTAGAAAGGTGATCTTTTCTACTTTCATTGTCAGGTTTTGCTTTTGGTGTACCCCTTATAGAAGCTGAGATATTCGCTTTGGAAAAAAAACATTCAGTTTTTCTCCAAATAAGTATTTTTGTCCATTCCGACTCCTGAATATTATTCGACCATCACCAAAATAAGTAGTCTTCTTCCACTCCGGGACCCCCATTAAATACCAAACTTTCGTGACAATCCAATTAAAATTGCGACCTGTAGCGTGATTTCCAAAAAATGGAAAAAATGGGATGCATTACCGACTTTTGCGATATCTCCGTTATTTGGCCACCTACGCCAACCTACTTTGCATCTTTGTAAAGATGGGATTTTCTACTTTCAAAGTCTTTGCTTTTGGAAATTCCCAAACAAAAATTATGATATTCGACATTATAATTAAAATTGCAGAAATGAATGCCACTATTGTGATATCTCCCTTGTTTGACCACCTACGACAGCCTACTTTACATCGTTAGAAAGGTGATCTTTTCTACTTTCATTGCTTTTGTTGTGTCCTTATAGAAACTGAGATATTCGCTTTGTAGAAAAACGTTGACTTCTTCTCCAAATAAGTTTTTTGCCTATTCGCACCCTTAATATTATCCGACCATCACCAAAATCAGTAGACTTCTTCCCAAAATTTGGTGACGAGCTGAAAATTGCGACCTCTAGCGTGATTACAACGTTTAAATGGATAGGCGGAAGGACGGACACACATAGGCAGATCGACTCTGGTCGTCGAGACATTCAAGTCGGTATATATAATATAATATGGGTCTACGACCATTATTTCGATGCATTACAAACTCCCCCCACATAGTGGTGCAGGGTATAAAAATGTGTTCATCCAGGTGATACCTTTATATTGGGGCTATATCAAAGTGTGGACATATCATGACAAGTTTTGCAACTGCAGGGAATCTAAAATGTCAAATTAAAGGTAGTTCCGACCCTCAAAATACCGAAAATCCGGAGGTGCCGTTTAATGGGGGCTATTATAGTAAGAAGTTTTATGCCCACTGTTAACATCAAATGTCAAATTACAGCTAGTTCGGTTAAAAATTTTAGCTAAGATCTACAAAATACCGAAAAGTGGGAGGTACCGTTATATGGGGGCTATTTTAAAACATTGACCTATGTTGACAATTTTTTGTGGAGAACTTTCGTGACCACTTAGAACCTCAAATATCAAATTACAGCTAGTTTGGTTCCAAATTGTAGCTAAAATCCTCGAAATACCGAAAATCGGGTGATACCGTTACATAGGGGCTATACCAAAACAAGGATCTATGTTGATCATTTTTGGTGGAAAACTTTCATGACCACTAAGTACGGTGCCACCGTGGTGCAATGGTATGCACACCCGCCTTGCACGCTGAAGGTCGTGGGTTCGATTCCCCGGCCAGTCAACATCAAAAATTTCAACGGTGGCAAAATACTCCTCAGTAATTTTGGCGACATTTCCTGAATATTTCAGCCATGAAAAACTTCTCTACAAAGTGGTGTCTTAAGACACGCCGTTCGGACTCGGCGATAAACAGTAGGTCCCATATCATTGTGATAATATGAATCGGGGTGCACTCATTGATATGAGAGAAGTCTCCCTTGTCCCGTATGGGATGTTTGTGTAACAATTATATATATAAGTACCTCAGATGTCAAATTACAGCTAGTTCGGTTAAAAATTGTAGCAAAAATCCTCAAAATACCGAAAATTGTGTGATTCCGTTTTATGGGGGCTATACTAAAACGTGGACCGATATAACGCATCATCGAACTTGAATTGACTGAAAACAAAAGACACGTCTTCCCAAAATTTCGGCGTCCTATCTCCATTTTTGTGAGTGGCTACAACAGACGAACGGATCGACTAAGAATTTTACCCTGATCAAGTATATATATATATATACAATTACAAACAGAAAAACAAACTTAATATAACCTCGATACTATGGTGGAGGGTATAAAAAAAGTTTGGTGTTGAAATTGTTTTAGATATCGGACTTTGAACCTGAACCATCTTCATCACAAAACTCGACGTGTATGTTGTAGCGCTCGTGTATTTAAATTGACCATATTTTCTTGTATAACGCAACAAAAACAGTTGTCACATTTCAGGGACGTACGCAGGGGGGGGGGGGCACGGGGGGCCCGGGCCCCCCCCGAAATGGTTTGGTCGAACAAAATTTTTTAAGCTACTGTAACTAGTAATTATATTTTTTCTCATAAAAATTTTTGTATATTTGAAGATTTCAAATTAAAACTTATATTTTCTTAAGTTTCTGAACAGAAAATGTACATCATTAACAAGTTTTGTAAGAAATTATTTTAAAAATTTTTGTTTGTAAGCTGTTTTTGAGAGAAACTTCCAATGAAATCTGAATTACTTCTTCATGTCACATCATTCCACTATCAAATGCGAATCATTAATGAATGTACTCCAAGTTTATGTCATATTCGAACTATACAGAGCTCTCGAGGCTTAAAACTCATCCTGTAAAAACAAAAATAACGAGTTCAGTATTGTGGGAATGGTAGTATATGAAAAAATGTCTATTGGATACAATGAATGAAGGGTCGGTCCTTCGTGGACTACATCTTGAAAACCAATTAGAAATTTGTTTTACTGCCATCGCCAAAATTTTGTTATTCTATTTTAGACAAATTTGCTGCTAAACTGTATGAGAAAATAATCATCACCGAAGTATAATTGTAGCCTCAGACTTTAAGGTTACGAAATTATATACACTAGGATACGATACAAATATGTAGGTCTCATCAAAATAATGATTGTAGACTCCACATAAATATGTTTGGACAAAATCCTTTTCAGACATGATGGATGTACTTACCACCGTCCATCCGTCTGTATCTCTTTTTGTCTGGCAGGTTGGAACTCATGATAACTCTCGAACGGATCAACCGATTTGGTCCAAGTTATGGATCTCGTAATGTTTTGTCCAAATTAAATTTAAGTCATATCGGTACCTCCGCCATAAAAGTTCACAATTTTCACTAAAATGGTCGAAGGGACTAACCGATTCGGTCCAAAATCGAACCTAATATGGACTATCTTGCTCCACTCGCAAAATTACTTCCAAAAGTACATCAAGTTCCAAGAGAATATGTTTGGACAACATCTTCAGGTCACTCATACAAGTATAACATAACCGCAGTTTAAAGACTGTTTGAGGATCCTTTGGACATTTTGTAGTCTTGTTTACAGCGATATCCTATTTTTCGTGGACAATTTCATGCTTCCTGACAAAGCTGTAAATCCTACGGTAACCAACTAAAATAGCTTATGGGCGCGGTAACTATCGAGAGGAGCGTCTCTCAAAATAAGATCCATTTCTAAAATTATTAAGCTTATTAGTAGAGTATTGAGGATGGTTCAGAACCAATTAAAAAACTCAAATTACAAGTCATATAGTAATTAAAAGTATCATATTACATATCTTAAGTAAACAAATGGGGTGACCGTGGGAAAATTCTTGGAATTCCTTATGCTGGGGGGGAAGCATGTCCACTATCAACGTGGGTGGCTTTGTTTGTCCGTCCGTCTGTCCGTAAGCATGCTGAATCGTGTCCATGATCAATGTGGGTGGTCTCGTTTGTCCGTCTGTCTGTTGATTGATCTAATTATGAAGCATTGACCATTGTTGAGGCATTGTGTTTATTGTATGTTTGTGTGTATGTCGTTTGGTTCCTTTTGTTTAGCATTGGATCAGCAGCCACGATAGCTTTATTGTATGTTTGTGTGTATGTCGTTTGGTTCTTTTGCTTTACTTTAAGTCAGAGGACAAGTGTACTGAGTATTTGCTGTGTTTGAATATGAATTCGATCGATCTTTTCGATTTGTTTATTATTATTATTCGATGAAGGCGACAAAATCTTTAATATTGAATTGAAGGGTGGATTGAATTTTTGGTTGCTTCAAATTGATCTTTGCAATGGATTTGGATATGTATGCAAATATGATTGAGAGAGTTAAGGGGGAAAGGGAACCAATGTGTACAAATGAGAAATCGATGACCATTGTTGAGGCATAGCGTTTGTATGTATGTTATTGAGCTTCCTTTAAATTTATGTTGTGTATGTTTGCATTAAACCTACATTCAGCATTATACAATATCGGATTTGTTTTGATTAAATGTTATGAAGCTGGGTTATTGAATTTTTTTAAAGACGACACCACGTCTGGTTCTTTAAACCCTATATGTATGTATAGATGTATGTATATTTCATATTCATATGTTCACATTGGCCTTGAAAAGGAATATGTTTAGATTATGACTTTGATTTCCTTACATCTGTGTATGGAAGAGTGAAGAAAGATTTATAAAGCTATTGTAGGAATCAGTTCCTCACTTTCAATTGAGAGTTTGAAGGAATAACATATCCCATTCAACATCAGCTTAAGTTAAAGTTCCTTAACGATTTCAACAAATCCAAAGATTTCTAAATAGTGAACTCATACTATAGTATAAAAGCAACAAGTGCAAAAAAAGTTTAAGATTTAAAGTGCTTTTGAAAAAATGGAAAGATTCGAGTGTAACGTTTGCTCCAAAAAGTGCGTGTCTAACGCTGCATTAAATAAGCATTTGCAGTCCCACAAAATTTGCAATATATGCAATAGAATACTGCTACATTCGCAAGCGCTTAGAACACACTATGCTGTTTATCATCCGGAGTATCCGCAAGGACTACAACGTCAGGTTAATCATCAGCAGCAGAGATTAAGACAGGGGCCTCAATATCAACAACAACAACATCCACCTCTTCAGAATCATGGAATATGGCAAAATAATGGATTTTGGAATCAAGATAATCGATTATGGCAGCGATACAATCAACAGACTCAAGCGTCCCAACAATATCAAGACTTATGGAGTAACTCTCCTGGATTTTGGCAGCCGTACAATCAACAGACTCAAGCGTCCCAACAATATCAAGACTTATGGAGTAACTCTCCTGGATTTTGGTATCCGTACAATCAACAGACTCAAGCGTCCCAACAATATCAAGACTTATGGAATCACTATCCTGGATTATGGCAGCAATATAATCAACTGCAACATACACCACAACAACAAATCAATCAAGATTTCGGATTATGGCAACAAAACAATCAACAACAGCAGGTACCCCAACAATATACAGGTATATGGCACCAAGGTCATCGGTTATTACAACAACAACAACAAGCAGAATTTCAACATCCATATACTATGAATCAACATCCTCAGCAATTACCGCAACAACAGGAACAACAAGTTGATCAAAGCACTCCTATATTTAAATATTGCGAATATTGCAAACTTTTTGTAATAAGCACAAATTGGATTCAGCACTGTAAAACAAAAAGCCACAGACAGAAAGTAGGTGGACGAATTAATGATGACATGACATTAGTCAAAAGTGGCTTCAGCAATAGGGTGCAAACTTTTCAATATAATATAAAAAGGGATACAATTGATGTCGACTACATATTTCGTGAATCGAAAACAGCTCTAATGAATCAGCTTGATGATGCCTTAATCCGCCATGATTTAATAAAATTCTATTTGGAGCTTGGAGGAAAATATGTCAAAATTTCTCAAGAAAAGGTGATAGAAAAAAATATTTACCACAACACAAAAATGAAACAACTCTCTAGATCTGATAATATAGAGAGTCAAATAAATGATCATTTTGACTGCATTAAAGTTAAAATGTCTGAATTTCAAGAACGGGGATCTGGTTGGGCTCTTTCAAACATAATGAGCCTGAAAATTCACATTAATAAGTGTTGTCCTATAAGAGGTTCGCAATACATACCAACCCCCGAAGAACTGATTGATAGACATGCATGCATAAATGTATACAATAAAGATATATATTGCCTAAAGTGGAGCATACTTGCAGCGTTGTTAAACCCCAAAAAACCCTCAAGAACGTCATCATACGGAAAGATTAATATTGAATCAGATTTAGTCAGTTTGCAGAATGGCATAGTCCTTAATTTTAAAGGGATGGAGTTTCCGGCGGATGTCAAACAAATAAAAATATTTGAGGAAAATAATCCAAACATAAGTATAAATGTGTTTGGATATGATTATAAATCAAAAGCTATCGTTGGCCCGTATTACATCACTCAAAAGGAAAAAGATACGCATATAACGCTGCTACTTCTAGAAAAGGATGATAAAGCTCACTATATTCTAGTGAAGCATATATCTAGGTGAGTTATAATAGTTCAAGTATTATTTTAACATCGTTATACTAATTTTTTACTTTTCCTTAGGTTAATACGTCCACAGATAACTAAGAAGCAAAAACGTGTATACATCTGCAACCAATGCTTGCATTATACGTTTAATAAAGATTTAATGGATAGACATAAGAATATATGCAGCAGGATTGTGACCAGAATGCCTGTAGAAGGTAAATCGACCTTAGCATTTAAGAATTTCAAAAAACAAATGTATGTACCTTTTGTTATATATGCAGACTTTGAATGTATTTTAGAAAAATCAGGTAATAATGACAATATTGTTAATAAGCACATTCCCTGTGCTTTTAGCTTTTATATAAAATGTAGTTTTGACAGTAGCTTAGATAAGTTTTTTATATACACTGGTGAGGACGCAGCCAAAAAATTTGTAGAAATGTTAGATAAGGAATGTAAAGAAATCTATACAAACTATTTAAGCGTCAATAAACCTATGTCACCTTTAACTCAATCACAATTAGAAGATTTTGATGCAGCAGTAAATTGCCATATATGTGAAAAGAAATTATACAATGATAAAGTTAGAGATCATTGTCACATTACTGGCGAATATAGAGGGGCTGCACATAATGAGTGCAACCTCAACTATACAGTTCCAAAATTTATCCCAATTTTATTTCACAATTTTTCATCGTATGACTGCCATCTGTTTATAAAAGAACTCATTAAGTATATACCTAGGAAGAAAACTAATATAATTCCTCAAAATAAAGAGCTTTACATCTCCTTATCTCATATCATTGATATGGGAAATAATGAAACACTAGAATACAGATTTTTGGATAGTTATAGATTCATGGCGGCAAGTTTAGACACTCTAGCCAGAAATTTGAAAGATGACGACATGTTATCGGTAAGATCACACTTTCCTAACAATAATGAATTCTCGTTAATGAGGAGGAAGGGCATATTTTGTTATGAGTATTTAGATTCATTTCAAAAGCTCAATGAATCAACTCTTCCTCCCATAGAGGATTTCTATAGCAACCTAAATAATAAACATTGTGATAAAGACGATTATGAGCATGCTAAGAAAGTGTGGGAAAACTTTAATTGTCGATCATTGAAAGAATATATGGAATTATATTTAAAAACAGATGTGCTCCTACTGACTGACGTTTTTGAAAATTTTCGCAAGTCTTGCAAAAAGGATCACCAGCTCGATCCTTGTCAGTATTATACTGCGCCAGGGCTAGCTTTTGATGCGATGCTGAGACATACGAATGTATCGCTTGAACTGATTAGGGATTTAGACATGTTTAATTTAATTAAAAAGGGTATACGGGGTGGTCTAACCCAATGCTCAAAAAGATATGCCAAAGCTAACAACAAATACATGAAGAATTTTGATAAGGATTTACCGTCAAACTTTTTATTATACCTAGACGCTAACAATTTGTATGGTTGGGCTATGAAACAATTTCTTCCCATATCAAATTTTAAATTTCTGGAGCCAGAAGAAATGATTATAGACGAAGAAGAAATAAAGAAGCTTCAACCAGATTCTGACATTGGATACATATATATAGTTGACTTGGACTATCCAAAAGAACTTCATGATAGTCATAATGATTTGCCCTTTTGTGCACAAAATAAAAAGGTAGGGGGTTCTAAATATGAGAAGCTTATTGCTGATTTTGCTCCAAAGAGGGAGTATCCAATTCATTATATGGTTTTAAAGCAATGTCTTGAAAATGGACTTAAATTGAAAAAAGTTCATAGCGTTATTTCCTTCAAACAAGCTCAATGGCTTGAGCCATATATAGATAAAAACACCGCTAAAAGAAAAGAAGCAACCAATTCGTTTCTTAAAGATCTATATAAATTATATAATAATGCAGTATTTGGTAAAACGATGGAAAATGTTGACAAACGAAAAATTGTGAAATTAGTAACTGAGTGGGAAAGTGAAGATCGGCGCACATTAGACGCCAGAAAATTAATTGCAAAGCCAAATTTTCATAGTATGTCGCAATTTGATAATGATCTTTGGGCAATACAAATGAATAGAGTAAATGTATTATATGATAAACCAATCTATCTAGGATTTTGTATTTTAGAATTAGCAAAGTGGAAAATGTACGATTTCCACTATAATTACATTAAGAAAAAATTCGGAAATCGGGCCACTTTATGTTATATGGATACTGATTCTTTCATTTATGATATTTTATCGGAAGATGTTTACGAAGAAATTAAACCTGATATAGATTTATACTTTGACACTTCCGATTATCCTGAAAATAATATTTACAACATACCACGGAAAAACAAAAAAGTAATCGGAATGATGAAAGACGAGAATTGTGGCAAAATAATGAGTCTTTTCGTGGGTTTAGGAGCAAAAATGTATTCTTTTAGAACTGAAGAGGATGAAGAGGTAAAAAAGGCTAAAGGTGTAAAGAAGAGCGTCATATCAAAATATTCCATATATGATTATAAAGATTGTTTATTTAATGAAAGCACTACTAGTGACATAACACTTAATTTTAGATCTAAGATGCATCAAATATATACAAATATAATGCATAAAGTTGTCTTAAGTTCTAAAGATACTAAGAGAAAGATTATGCCAGATAAAGTACATACTTTAGCTTGGGACCATTATAGTATAGAATTAAATGATTTAAATAACGTGCCTGAATTGAATGATTTAATAAATTTACCTGAATTTGTAACCGATATGGATATTGATTTAGATTTAGATACAACACTCAGTACCGAAGATTTTAATAACTTACCCCCATTTTAAGGTATATATTGTTATTGTAATACCTAAGAAAATACTTACATTATGAAAAAAGAACATCTAAATAAAACAAAACTTGTATATTGTTATATAATAAACATGTGTTTTATTTCATTATTGAATTTGCATGATGCAAAGGTAAGTATACAAATACATACAAACTTATACTATTTTTCTGACAATTCCAGTCAATGGAACATACTCTACCAGACGATCATGGATAATTAAGCAGTATGCTGAGGTATTTTGAGGAATTGGTGTATTGGTTTCAAATTGAATTTTTAAATCGATGGGTCCATTCTTCACAGTTTCGTTTTGATTGCTGATGTCAATAACGGCAATGGGGTTGTCTTTAAAACTTGAATATGTGAGAAGTGGTTGTGGTTCCCTCATATAATAAGATTGTTGAAACTTGGCATACATGTCATAGAGTACTGCATAACGATTTTCTCCAAACTTTAGATTCAAATCATCATACGGATAAGTTTCAGAGTTCAAGTGAACTTTAATATTTTGAAGTTCACAGTGTTGTAGCTTGTTGTCTCTTTCAAATATCAAAGCAACGTATCGAGGTCTTTCGTGATTGGCAGACAATTTAACACTCCAGCTGTGTTGCCTTCCACCAGCAAAAGTTGGATTAAAGTAGCAATCCCAGCTGCGGAAAGCTATCGGTAAAGTTTTTCCATCCTTGATTGTTTTCAAGAAACTAATCTTTCTATAGTCTGACAAATGAATGTGTTGTACTTTCCAAACAATGTTTGTAATAGTGAGTTGAATTTCTTCGTTTTCAGCAGTTGAATAACATACATTTTTATCGTTGGCGCTTCTCAAGAGAATCAAGTCATGTTTACTATTGCAAATTACTCTATTAAAGTCCTCTGCAAAACCCAATAGACGATTCAAGGGAACACAAAAATTGAATGAGCTTGTATTTACGTCACCATCTGGATTCCAGCCTGCATTACTCATAACCTTGCTTTCAGATTCACTTAGAGAAATCCAATTTTTAACTTTTGTTGTTGTACCCAGATAACGAGTACGATCAATTTCAATTCCATTTAGCTCATAGCGAATTTCATCAAACATGTAACCCACACAATTATTCCTCAGTTTAGCATTCTGTGAAACATCCCCCTTTGCATTTTTCAAATTTCCTTCAATGTATAGATAGCTCCCCGATGGTAGTATGTAAAGATCTTGATTTTGTATACTTATACGAATTTCATCGTTATTTTTAAATGATTGGATGTATGGAACATAGCTGTGGTAGTCTCTCTTTACAATATTCTCATCAGAGATTGGACGTTCATTAATATCGAGTATTTCAGACATTTCGTTTAACTTTCAATTTAATGAGTTTTAAAAATTCTTTATTTTCCTTGGTTAGGAGAGGTCTTGTCGGTTTGACACCTTGATGTTGAATGTGTTTTGGTGTTTGTTTATGGTTGTATTTATTGTAAATAATCATGGTTGTCTTGGTCTAATATGAATTCGTAGAGTAATTTCTTCTCCTCTAAAGTTTATCAAGCGACCTTCTTGATCTAATATGAGTATCTCCAGATGACTTATTTCTTTGACGTTCACCGGCAAATAAATGAGATTCATAGGTCTCTCTGCCAATTTATAGCCTGGAGGGACGTCAAGAGCGAATTCGTGCAGAATATGAGCAGGCGACCCATTCATGAATGAGCCGGTAACAATATTGCAATGTATTTGTATGGCATTGACCTTTAAAATGTTAACTGGAAGGTTTGAAATGTGCTTTTTGCCAGGTTCCAAAACTTTTCCGGTGAAACCAAAGAGTTTTGCAATGGATTTTTCTTTATCAAAGTATATGGGATCATGAGAGGATAAGATCTCTATCTGTAGCGTATTATTGTTGGCTTTAATCTCAATAGATCTGTTAATGTGGATTGCTCTATACTGTGTCTCCAAGTAGTGAGCAATGTCTTGTAGTTCATATGATCCTATGGGTATCTTTATAATTTTGTCTCCGATATGGAAGAGATTGTTATCATTGTCCACATTTGGAATGGAATTGTAGGATTGAAAATCTATTAAACAACACTCATAACTACCCTCTCCCAATTCAATAGGTGGTGAATAGTTTGAGTGTAAAATTGATGATTTACCCGTCAAAGTAAACGTTGTTGACATTGTAAGATTCTTTCTAGTAATAAGTAAAACATCAAATATACATATGTTTATATAAGGTTTTTATTTATTTTATTAAAATTATTTAAATGTGTTAAGTTTACAATACATTTGTCTTATCTATCCAGGAATTATGCTTGCTTGAAAATCCCAGCCATTTTACAAAGACTTTATCACCCTTTGTTTTTAATATTTTTTCTACTAAGTATGTGTTGGGATATTTTGTGGGTAAAAGTTCTTCTTTATAGAAACATCCATGTATGGGATTTCCTTCGTAGTCTTCTAGTAAATAAGTAGCAGGGTTGGTTAATCGTATTCCTCTTATTTTGAATATTTCTGTAGTCCAATTTGGCGTATACCCCTTTTCAAATTGATGTTTATATTTGCTTATGCGAACATGATCACCAGCACGAAGATTTTGCCTCTTAAAGATTTTTATATGGTTATACACAGTTTTTAACAACATCTGCTCATTGGATGAATTTACTTGAATAGGTGCCATTTTTATTGTTCGATGACGAGTTTTGTTGTATTGATCAACCAGCTCTCTATAAATATCAATCCATTTATAATTTCCATTGTAGCTAAACTCCTTCCACATCATACCCTTTAAAGTTCTATTGAAGCGTTCAACAATTGAGGCTTTCAATACACTGTATGTAGAGTAGTGGTTTATTGAATGTTTCTGCATTAATTTTTTAAATTCCTTGTTGAAAAATTCTTTTCCATCGTCGGTTTGTAAATTCTTTGGAATTCTTCCATCTTTTAAAATTTTTTCAAATGCTCTATATACTTCCGTTGCTGTTTTTGTTTTAAGTGCTTCGCACCAGGCAAATTTCGAAAAGGTGTCGATAACAGTAAGCATAAATCTGTAGCCCTTGTTTGCTTTAGAATAGCTGCCCATTTCAACTAAATCAGCTTGCCAAAGATCATCGATGCCTTTTGTAATAACCCTTCGTCTTTTAAAATTTCTTCGTGCTTGAGAGTGGAGTTCGTTTACCAATCCTCGCTTTTCCATTATTCAAGTTTTGGGGGATATATTAGAGCAATTGAGTTGAATGGGGGTTGAGATAAGACTTTAAAAATTTCCTTATGTGATTGTTTGAGATGGGATATTTCTTCTCTTAGTTGAGTACACTCCCGAATAATATTTTGGTTTAATACTTCTTGTATGTGCTTGATTTGTGAATATATGTATGCTTGGTTGACTGCATCCGTTCCTTCTGTTGGGGGTGCAACGTTCCTAACTTTTTTATTTTGCACGTCAAGGTTGTTATCTTCGTCAATATTAATTCCCAGTATTCTCGAAACATTGTCTCTTACTTCTATTGAGTGGGTTTTTGGATTATAATGATGACCAAACTTGTCAACAGTCATAGGTTGTTTGTTTCCTTTAAAGTTTACTTAATAGATTATGTTGCCTTCTCGCAGTTCTTCGATAATCGAAACAATCTCATTAGTATGATTATTGTTTCCGGCTTGTTGTGATGCCATCAACAGCTTTAATCGTTCTACCAACTCGTTGGGATCGTCCCAGTATATATAGTTGGGTTTACTAGGATTTAGTGTCATTAAGCCTTTGCCACTGTGAGTATTCCCCATTAACTTTTTAATTATCCGCTTATATTTTTGTCCTTTATTCCCCTTGATTCTACCATTAGGGTCATAGTTTATTTTAAATGCATTTGAGTCCAACAAGATTGTTTTATATATGTCGAGTTCCGTAGGATCATATTTTTTGGGGTTTTGATAAAATAAGAGTTCAAACAGTCCTGGTGTAAATGCCCAATTTTTATTTCCAATCGTAATCTTTTCATCGCTGATTTTCAGTGGTTTATCTCCAAACATCCATTCACCATTTTCATCTTTATGCGGTCCATATACTGTATCTAGTTTTTTATTTTTCTTCAAGAGTGTTAGACTAATAGGATCGTGTTCATCATCCTCATTTTCTGAATAAAATGTGTCATCTTTTGAGGTATTGTAAGTATCATCATTTTGTGAATAATCTCCATTATCCTCTTTCCCCTCCAATATACTTGGCTCTAGCTTGATCTCTGGCTTATATTTTTTAAAGGGTGTACTCGCTACAAAAGATTCTCTATATGATTCCATATTCTCCTTCTTGGGTGCAATCATTTTGCTTGCATTCTCAGTTGAAAGCTTTAGTAGTTTGTTTATGGGTTCTGTTAATGGTTTAAAAGTATTTGTCAATTCAGTAGTTTTAGCATCTTCGCCCATTTTAATGCTTTGAAATTTTCTTTTCAAAACATTTTTGGACTTTACAAGTCGTTTCAACATTGCTTCCTCCATGGTTGCAGGTGTACTAATGTAAATATACTATATAACATCTTTTAAATAATATTATGGTTGAATAAATGTATGAAAGCCTTTTCGATATCTCCCAGAGTGAATTTCATCATCTTTAGAAATCGTTAGAAATCCATATTTTTCTTTCCAGCATTCATGACACATGTCTTTGAAGATATCAAAACTCATGTCACATCCAACATGATCGTTGTATATGTGTCTTAAATTCAGATCGTCTTGTTTAAACATGATTATCATATTGACATTATCACGCAACAAATGCTTTGGGATACGGGTGTATGTTTGACATAAGTAAAATGAGTCAACACTCTTATGTCGACCCATACTAAAATAGTTTTTAATATTGTTCTGTTTATCACACGCTACATCGTCAAAAATCATGATTGAGTTTGGTTTTATTTCATCTGGTTGTATAACATCATCATTGTTGGTGAATGTAAACAATCCCATCCCTTTTACAGAGGAAATCAGTTTCTTTAGGTACTCATATTTAGGTTGATATAGCGATTTTGAATAAATGTAAACATTTTCAAATTTTAATCCATTTGGGCTTTCAATCAAACTAAGCATAACATTCGTCTTTCCACAGTTTGATGGACCCACTATTAATGCTCGTATAGTATTGGGTAACAAAGTACTATGTCGAGGGGTTTTTCTTTGTATAAAGTCCCCATTTCGTACTGTAATTTTAGCTTGTTGCTCAACTAATCTCATGTTTACAACTAATGATTAGTATAAGAACACATGACTATTTATAATATATATAATCGATTTACATATATATTTTGTTTAGCACGTGTGAAAAAGTATAAAATGATTGTTTACAACGCAAAACGATTTATTAGAAAGAAAGCCGTTAAAGGAGGAGGACTTGTAAATAAGTTGATCAACTCTCTTCCAGTCGAACTTCATCTACCAGGTTATCAATTTTGTGGCCCAGGTACAAAGCTAAGAAAACGTATACAAAGAGGAGATCAGGGTGTTAATCCACTGGATGCTGCTTGTAGAAAACACGATATTGCTTATTCCCAGAACAAAGATATAGAACAACGACATATTGCTGATCGTGAACTAACTGAACGAGCTTGGGAACGAGTAAAATCAAAGGATAGTAGCATTGGAGAAAAAATAAACGCATATCTTGTAACTAATATAATGAAGGCTAAGACTAAGCTTGGTATGGGGTTGGGAACCAAAAAACCCAAACAATTGATAGGACAACAAATTTTTAAAAATGCTGTAAAGAATGCTACGAATATACTTAAAAGCGTTAAACCAACTGATATTAATGCTGCCATAAAAATAGCAAGGAAAGAAATACAAAAGACATTCCGAGGAAAAAAGTCAAAGGTGGTCATACCAAGAGTAATAAGGGTACCCAAAAGGGGAGGATTTCTTCCTCTCATACCTATTCTAACTGGGTTGGGAGCGTTGGGTGCATTAGCTTCGGGCAGTTCAGCGATAACCAATGCAGTTTTGAATGCTAAAAAAGCTAAACAAGAGTTGCAAGAGCAAACCAGACACAACAAAACCATAGAAGCTATAGCTATGGGTAAAGGTCTCTATCTCAAACCATACAAAAAAGGCTATGGAATTTATGTTGATGAAAATGAAACGCCAAAAAACTAATAAAACAGCTGCCCAAAGGTCCACTTGCCGATACACATATAAATACCTTTGGAAAGAAATACATCCCTTACTTTAGAGGTGTTTATATGCGAGATAAACTACCTAAAAAACCGTATCGAAAAGAATGTGGTGTCGTAAATTTGGATATTGACAGTGGGCCTGGCACACATTGGGTGGCATATTATAAGAATAATAACATCATCGACTATTACGATAGTTTTGGGAACCTTCAACCTCCAGCTGAAATTCTACGTTACTTGGGATCAGATACAACATATAATTATAAACGAGATCAACGTTTCAATACATACAACTGTGGTCATCTTTGCTTAAAATTTTTGTTGCAAATGAGCAAGATTTTATAAATAAAATACACCAACAACAAAATTACTCACTACAGTCTAATACAACTTATCCAAGATGTCGTACCTAATCCAAAGATCGGATGTAGCATTTGCCGACTTTCAATATTGTCATGGAAATGATAAAAATATTTTCATGAAGGAACTCTCATTTATGTGTGGAACTTCTGTTATTCCTAATCATTTTTTGTTTCGACCACCTTATAGTGCAAAGGAGCTTGATGGAGAAGCACTCAGAACAATCAACTACACCAAAGCACATGTGAATGGATTAGACTGGACCGATGGAGAAATCTGCTACAATGATATCGAGGATGTTCTCTCACCATTAAACAACTATCAATACGTTTTTGTAAATGGGAAAGAAAAGAAATGCTTTTTGGAAAACTATCTTCAAACTAATATTGTTAATTTAGAAAGTAATATGAATCTTAGAACTCGTCAAGATTATTTCACCAACTGTCCAATTCATTTAGATTCTAAGTATAAATGTGCTGTTAATAATGTATTTAAGATATTTGTATTCATTGAACAGAAATGGTATTATATTCGTGATATAATACAAGATGGATTATAAAACCCAAAATTAAATAAATAAAGTAAATTAAAATAAAAGCAAAACAGATTTGTGTTTTTTTTTTTATTTGTTTAAAATTTTATTCAGAGAAGTACAGACAATGAATGTGAACAATAATAAGAATATTGTTGAAAACTTATTTACTCTACTGGTTCCGCAAACATCTGGACCAATTTCAGGAAGGATACGATCTAAAATGTCTGGGTTGATGGGAATATTGTTCGTAACACGTCTTCTCATCAAGGGGCAACTGTATGACCATCGTAAATGTTCTTCCGTCGGATCATCAGTTTGTTCCCAACGATGAATATCCACTTTACAAAAATGGCATCTAGTCAAATCTCCTATCCCAGTATAATAAAGTCCCACTGCAGCCATTTTCTTTGTATCTGGATACGATAACGGCCAACGATCAAACGTTTTTAAGCGATGATTTTCCCTATTAAGCGCAGGCATCTTTCTATCTAAAGGTATAATTTCAAACTGAAACCTCTATCCCCCCAAATTTAAATAAAAAGACTTGAACATTTTTAGTTTATTAAAGTTCTTTATTTGTTAATTTCTTTTTGCTTAATACGGTGGATAATAAAATGTTGGAATTTCCAACTGTTTTAATTCTAATTTATATACATCTGTTCCGCTACCATCTTTCAAGGTTGATTTTATAACGGCATATCCTCCACCAGCCAATTGCCTTATATGTTCGTCTCCTAGTGAGAGAAATCTTGTTGGCAAGTATAGAATAGAGTCATTTATCCGCAATACAATTCTCTCCCCGTATTTTGTTTTGGCCTTGAATGCACCAGTTATGATGTAATCCTTATTGTCCTCCATATCCTTCAAAGGAATTATTGATTTGATGTTGAAGGAATTGAAGAAGCTAATTAGGTCTCGGCTCGCCATGTTTTCACTTGTAATTTAACTTTAATACTGTGATTCCTAATTAAAATTATTTGCTTTTTATACTAAAATTGTAGTGTGATTATCATTAATTTTGCAATATTGTGAAATTCATTAAGCATACATATGTTAAGCCAACTAAAAGTTCTTGTCGATTTCTTATTTGTAAAGATTGATTTCTTTTTTTCGCTATTCCCCCTTCACTCTCCTAAAATAAGTCTATCGTCACTTTCCATACACAGACGTAAAGAAATCAAAGTCATAATCTAAACATATTCCTTTTCAAGGTCAATATCACCACAAACATACATACATCTATACATACATATAGGGTTTAAAGAACCAGACGTGGTGTCGTCTTTAAAAAAATTCAATAACCCAGCTTCATAACATTTAATCAAAACAAATTGAATATTGAGTAATATTGAATGTAGGTTTAATGCAAACATACACAACATAAATTTAAAGGAAGCTCAATAACATACATACAAACGCTATGCCTCAACAATGGTCATCGATTTCTCATTTGTACACATTGGTTCCCTTTCCCCCTTAACTCTCCCAATCATATTTGCATACATATCCAAATCCATAGCAAAGATCAATTTGAAGCAACCAACATTTCAATCCACCCTTCAATTCAATATTAAAGATTTTGTCGCCTTCATCGAATAATAATAATAAACAAATCGAAAAGATCGATCGAATTCATATTCAAACACACAGCAAATACTCAGTACACTTGTCCTCTGACTTAAAGTAAAGCAAAAGACCCAAACGACATACACACACAAACATATAATAAAGCTATCGTGGCTGCTGATCCAATGCTAAACAAAAGGAACCAAACGACATACACACAAACATATAATAAACACAATGCCTCAACAATGGTCAATGCTTCATAATTAGATCAATCAACAGACAGACGGACAAACGAGACCACCCACATTGATCATGGACACGATTCAGCATGCTTACGGACAGACGGACGGACAAACAAAGCCACCCACGTTGATCATGGAACGATTCCCCCCCCCCCCCCCCCCCCCAGCATAAGGAATTCCAAGAATTTCCCACGGTCACCCCATTTGTTTACTTAAGATATGTAATATGATACTTTTAATTACTATATGACTTGTAATTTGAGTTTTTTAATTGGTTCTGAACCATCCTCAATACTCTACTCTTATTATAACCGAATAATTAAGTGGGGTTCAATAAGGATCGATTGTTATTTGTCATATCTATATAGAACTAAGTCCATCAAAGTGTTTGTCCAAAGTCCATCAAAGTGTCGAGTCCAATTAAAAAAAATATAATACTTCATCTTTAACATTATAATAAAAGTAAAAAATAATCCTGAATCAGACTCTATCTCTTCCGGTAAATAACACTGTGCAGCATTTTTAAGGTATTCTTGCGCAAAAAATTTGAAGTGAGGATTTTTGAAAGTACAGACCCAAAGTACAAAAGCCCTAGTTGCGTTTTGTTGAGTCAGATCCACACGGTGTGCCTTAACCAATTTTAAATGGAAGGTGCTTACACCTGGGAAGTTTTTGGCAGACTCTGAAACTAGAATGCCCATAGATGAGAAATCTCAAGAAACAAAAAAAAAAAAAAACGCCGGAGAGATTTTCAAATAAATAGCGATTTAAGTTCACATTTTTAGGGGTTTTTAGGTTTTCACTATTTTGCTTGGAAACCGCGAGTTCTATGTAAATGGGCCTAAGAAAAATATTGTAGCTGTGAAAATTCTCCACAAGATTGACTTTTATGATATTTTCGTAGGTTTTACCGTTTTTGAGATATAGAAGTTCAAATTGAGACAATGCACTGACTGTATCCCCTCTTTATAAAACAATATCATGCTCAGTGCGCCTTAACTAACTTTTGATGAAAACCGCTTACACATGGGAAGATTTCGCTGATTCTGAAACAGCAATGTTCATAGATAAGAAAAATAAAAAAATCGCCGGAGGGATTTTTAAATAAATCGCGATCAAAATTCACAATTTTAGGGGGTTTTTAGATTTTCACGATTTTGCTTGGAAACCGCAAGTCGTATCGAAATGAGTCTAAAGAAAATGTTGTGGCTATGAAAATTCTCTACAAGACTGACCTTTAGGTTTTTTCGTAGGTTTTACCATTTTTGAGATATAGAGGATCAGTTCGAATTTTTAGGTTTTTATCTTAAGTCTTCAAGACTTTGCTTGGAAACCGCAAGTCATATCAAAATGGGACTAAATAAAATGTTGAAGCTCTGAAAATTCTCTACAAGATTGGATGATTTATTTTTTTCCTAGGTTTTACCATTTTCAAGATATATAAGTTTAATTTTGGAAATTGCACTAATGACATTACAGTCAGTGCATTGTCTCAATTTGAACTTCTATATCTCAAAAACGGTAAAACCTACGAAAATATTATAAAGGTCAATCTTATGGAGAATTTTCACAGCTACAAAATGTTTTTTAAGCTAATTTACATAGGACTCGCGGTTTCCAAGCAAAATCGTGAAAACCTAAAGAACCCCTAAAAATGTGAACTTAAATCGCGATTTATTTGAAAATCCCTCCGGCGATTTTTTTTTGTTTCTTGATATGTTTCATCTATGAACATTCTAGTTTCAGAATCTGCAAAAACTTCCCATGTGTAAGCACCTTCCATTTAAATTTAGTTAAGGCACACCGTGTCCAGCTTGGATTTTATGGCCCCCTCTAAACATTGTTAATTATCGACTTTTTACAGCAACTCGGGGCTATATCTCTGAAACCAATGCAAATCTTCTTCTGACCTCTGAAGCAAATTTGTAGATAAGGGTCAGAATAAAGTATTTGGACAAATATTGAACTGGAAAAACTACATTTATTACCTCAAATTTTATAATATATCTAAAAATTCCATAATTTGTATAGATTTCGCACCATATCTCCAAAACTGTTAAATTTTTCTTAATGTTTTCATTCGGAAGCATATCAACGACAACGGTAGCCGATATTCTTAAAAATTAGGCTAAGATCATCGAAATAGTAAAATTTTTGCTATAGCAAAGACAACGGCAATTCTTTGTGGTTGTAAAATTCTGCGATAAACTATAACGTGAGCCCGTATGATTAAAAACTTCAATATACTGAAAACGGGGCTTAAATTTTACATGGCGACTTTACCGGACCGGGCCACGTTCGTCTATTTTCAATTCTAAATATCCTACTCTGTAAATTTTAAAATTGTATCCTAAATATTATGAATTCTTTCTATTGAATTTATATACTTTGTACCAATATTTCATATAAAATTCGAAAAATCGAAATTTTTTTGGCTCATTTTAAAGTACATGTAGAATAGAATATGTGCCAAAATTTTCAGCCCATCGGACAAAAATTTACCGAAATATTAGCTATCGAAGGGAAACATTTATTGTGTTCTGTATGTAGCATAGAATCTAAAAACGTCTTTTCCTCGAAATGACACTTTTGAAAGCAGTGCCAACTGTAGCTCGAAAACGGATGCTCCGGCCTTTATATGTTTTTGTGGGACTATTATACACATAAATCATGTGCTTACCGAGAGAGTCTTAAAAAAACTGCTGACGGAGTCCGAAAAATATCAATTTTTACAGTGTGTTTTTTTTTTTTAAATCAAAATTTTGATTTTAACTGTTCAAAATTTTTAAAATTTAATTTTTTAATTCCGTTTCTATAATGGAAAAGATTATTAGGTTCGTAATGATCCCACTAAAATAATAATAATAATATAGAAGGTAACTTAAGGTTTAATAGATTTTTTATAAAAAATTCATGAAAATGGCTTTTCTCATGCTTATAAGTGGCCATAACCCCTTAAATAGCTTTACGTAACGCTACACAACATTTGAATTTTTCATGATTTTTGGTCAAGTTGTGCCCCCCCCGAAATGAAATCCTGCGTACGTCCCTGTCACATTTGACATTTGCAAAAAAAATAACCCCAATGTATTCCAAAATTGGTGTTGATAACGAAATAACAAATACTTTGGTAATTTTGACAAATTTTACTTTTATATTAAATCGATGTTGCAGATGAGATAATAGCCACGTTTAAAGGTTTGTTCCTGAAGCTGGACGTCTCGGATTTCTATGTGATTATTAAAGACACCCAACGTAAGCTTTTAAAGTTCTAGCGCAGGGTGGCGTAGGGATGAAAAATTGCAAATAACAGTTCTACAGGCTTTAACATGGCAAAGCCCTGGACTTTGCTTCGACCTTCTTTTATCTCAAGTGCACAGTGACTTTCCCGTGGTGTCACATGTGGAACTGCCTTTAACACCCGTGAGCTGACATAATCCGCGCGTTCACCCATAAGAACAATAAAAACTTTTGTTGGGCGTCTTGTTAGTAACCCACCCCTATGAAAAATAGTACTATTGACAAAACAATGAACCAGTATAACAAACCCCTCTAAAGTTAACGATTTCCACAAACGTTTTAGGGTACCTGCCACACAAAATTTCGGACAAGTTCAGGACCTGCTCATCGCATTGATTTTTGTTGCAACAACTTGTAGTCATTGCCCCCCATACTACGGTACAAGTTTCATCAGTAGCAAGTTCATACTTGCTGAGGAAATATCCTGAAAGGTGCAAAAAAAACCCTTATGATACAGTGTGTAGTGGTTGAAGCGCAAGATAAATCTCGAACGGATCTACCGATTCGGTCCAAAATTTGGCCTTCAGGTACCTCCCCCACAAATGTTCAAAAAAGGTTCGGAAAAATTGTGCGCACAATAACTCTTGAAAGGAGTGGCCGATTTGGTCCATACTTTACACATCCAAATATATCTACCAAATATACATCAGTTTTGAATATGGACTTTATTTGTCCACTCCTTCGAGAACCTATCACACAAAATTTCTTTCTACTTTAAGACAGGCTTCCGAATCGCTTTGATTTTGGTTGAAGCAACTTACATTCGCTGCGTCACTTACCACGGTAAAAGTTTTTTTAAGGGCAAGTCCATATTTCTTGAGAAAACAGTCCGAAAGGTGCAAAAACCTTTATGGCACCATATGTAGTGGCTGGAGAGCACGATAACTCTCGAACTGATCAACCGATTTGGTCCAAAATTTGGCCTTCGTCATATTTTGTTCAAACTTCAGTTTCTGTTCAAAGATGGGCAATACCGGTCCGCAGCTTCCGGTACTTCCCCCAATATTTAAAAAATGTCACAAAAATGGTATGCACTATGTATCTTGAACGGGTCAACCAATTTGGTCCAAACTTTGGATCTCCAAACATTTTGTCCAAATTTAGTTAAACTTCTAAAATGACCCATATTAGTCCTATCCTTAGGATGCTTTCCCCACAGGTAGGTCCTACATTTTATTGTTCTTTTTGCGGAAAAAGACAGAGAGCATTTTTTATACCCTCAGCATTTATGCTAACGAGGGTATATACACTTTCATACGGGCAAAATGTGTCTCATCGAAATAATGGTTTTAGATGTTTGGGCGAAATGTGTTTCAGACAATTTGGAGTCGATCTAGGAATGTCCGTCTGGCTGGTTGGAGCGCAAGATAACTCTCGAACGGATCAACCGATTTGGTCCAAAATTTGGCTTTCGTAATATTTTGTCCAAACTTAATTTAAGTTCGAAGATGGGTTATATCGGTCCACTCCTTCCGGTACCTCCCCCACAAAAGTTCGGAAAATTTGTACGTACGATAACTCTTGAAGGGCTTATCCGATTTGGTCCATACTTTGCACATCGTGAAATGTCTACCAGATTTATATGAGGTTTCAATATGGACTCAATCGGTTCACTCCTTCGGGTACCTCCCACACAAAATTTCGGATAAGTTCAGTTTATGACCTGCTCTCGCATTGCTTTGATTTTTGTTGTAGCAACTTGTATTCACTTCCCCCCATACGACGGCACAACTTTCATCAGGGGCAAGTCCATACTTCCTGAGAAAATAGCCTGAAAGTTGCAAAAAACCCCTATGACACCGTGTGTAGTGGTTGGAGCGCAAGATAACTTTCGAACGGATCTGCCGATTCGGTCCAAAATTTAGCTTTAGTAATATTTTGTCCAAACAAAGTATCGGTCCACACCTTCAGGTACTTCCCCACAAAAATTCAAAAATTTTCGGAAAAAAAATTTCGTAGGCAACTCTTGAAGGGAGTCGCCGATTTATTCCATACATTACACATCTTAATATATCTAACAGATATAGATCTAACAGAATATATTTGCCTACTCCATCCGGTACCTCCCACACAAAATTGCGGATAACTTCACTTGAAGACCTGCTATTAAATCACTGCTGCCTCAATTACGACTGTAAATGCTTTTTCAGAGGCAAGTCCATACTTCTTTAGAAAACAGACCGAAAGGGGTAAAAAACCCCTATTGCACCATTTGTAGTGACTGGGGAGCACGATAACTTCCGAATTGATCAACCAATTTGGTCCAAATTTAGTTTAAGTTCTAAAATGGCCCATATAGGTCATCTTCTTAGGGTATCTCTCCCACAAAAGTTCAACGTATGTGCCTTATGGGCTATGTCGGTCCATTCCTTCAAGTACCTCCTCCGCAACGCTTTTTAACTTTAATCCTAATCAACATTTTTGTCGGCAAGTTCGAATGTCCAAATAGGGCCACAAAATTCTGAAAAGACCCCTGACATAAGCTGAGGGTATATCTCTGTCGGCAAAGCCGACTGACACTTTTTTTACTTGTTAATAAAAAAACTTCCGAAACTATTCCATCACCATTAATATCATGGAAAAATCATGAAGGGTCGAATATTATTTTGGGTCGTTAAACCCCACCTCGGAAGGCGGCAAAAGTAAACAATAAAAACAAAGCAACTTATAAGAAACAATAAATAAACACAACATTATCGCTGTGTTTATTTCATTGTTAACAATAATAAAACCGAGCGAAACAAAATAAAACACCACGCAAACGAATAAAAAAAATGTTGTAGTCCATTATCTGCCCTGCAACAGCGTTTTATATCGAACAACTGTTTACCAGCTAGACTGCCAGCCAGCCTGTCTGTTTCTTCGGTCGTTCGTTCAGTATCTTTACATGACTTTAAATCACAATACTTATGAACTTTTAATAATATTTACCACAACACAAAGAAAAAAAAACAAAAAGTAAATTTATATGAAAAAAAGCGACAGATCGACTGTCCGTAATCAGTTGATAGTACAAACCATAGCGTACTGTGTCTCATTGGATGCCTGCCTCGCTGGTTGTGGGCTACTGAAGAATGTCGTCTCATTGAAAGAGGTCAATTACATGTTCTCCACGGCACACCACATTCAAAGTGTACGGCAGTAACCCCTCCACAATGAATCCTAGCAGTATTTTTAAGAGGGTGACATAATAAATGATGTGATAATTATTAAAATAATATTATTTTTTAAATTTTAATCTGGATTTTTTTTATCAATGAACTATGTATTCCGTGAAGAATCGCTAAAATAAATTAGTGTTGTGCCTTAAAAAATCCAGAACAGACTTATTATTGCTTAGGTCTTCTGCGCCACTTCAACTATTTTATATTTCCAAAATTTCTCCCTCACTTGAGCCATTTTATTGGCTTTCTCTTCAGCGTGAGTACTCAGTATGATCACTTCGCTGCGGCAGGCATATTTGTGGTGGAAGCACCCAAGCAGATATTGATCGTAACATCTATTTACGCTGTGAATATGGGACCCTGTTGCAATTCTAAGGCAGCCATTCTGACAATACGTCCAATCGAAGTAGATGTATCCGCCATTAAAGTTACACAGATTTAAAATATGAGTAGCTAAGCGTATTTATATGGGAAATTTAGCCAATTATTTCATATTCCATTTCCAAAAAATTGATTTTATTCTTTTCGCGCAACATTAACGATTTTTGGTACATAGGTTAAGAAAAAATTCCCCAGTACAAATCCGCTCGCAAGCAAATTTTAGGTTGTTGCGGACAAATGTTATCGCGGTTTTACTTCTGCTTTTAAGAAAAAATTATTATAAAAACGCTAATTATTGTATTGAGCACAATTCTCACTAAAAAGTTATCACGAAGTGACGGCATTAAGTAGATTGCATAATATTTGTAAAATGTTACTCAGCATTCGCGGAATTTACAAAAAATTTACAAAATCTTAAATGTAATCCGATTTTTTTGAAAATATAGGTCCATTTACACTTTCAAAAATTACAAAAATAACAGTTTTAAATAAAGACTCCACGGGGAATCAATTGAGACCAAACTTATAATCATCGGGATAGTTGTTAGGATATTATAGCCAAAATAAGCACATATTTGTGTTACAAAAAACAAATTTTGGTTTGGAATAATAGTTTTCACATGCATTCTAGAGTTTAATATATTGGAAAAATTCTATAGGAGTACTTCTTTTATTTTTCTTGAAACCCCCAAGAAAATGGGCGGATTTTGCTTTATCTACATTCACATAGAAGGTTTCCCATTGAGGAAAGTTATCGGGTTGATGAAATAAATCATAAGACTTCTTAAACGGAAATAGAGTTCAAATAAACCGCTTTAACTTATATGCATTATTAATCAATTTTTCAATTTTTTTATTGAGGCATTTCGAAAAATAGTAAGAAGTTCACAATTGCTCCCGGCTCTTTCATATCTATTATGCATTATTAAAATATGTGTAAGTCGCATAATTATCAAAATCTTTTTGTCCGCATGTGATTGGACGCTTAGATGTAGCATCGGCTGCATCTAAGCGTTAAAAAACGTATAAAACATCTCTAATTTGCGCAAGGTACAATAAATTTTTCCGCTCCCGGTTTCAGTGTCACCACGAAAGTCTACATCGATATATATCTATTTCAATGCGATCAATCAGGAACCGTGGATGTAGCATCACACTCTATTTTTATACCCTCAGCCTTTAGGCTAAAGAGGGTATTTACACTTTGATACGACCAAAAATGTGCCTCATCGAAATAATGGTTTTAGACCCCAAGTATGTTTGTACGATATCCGTTTCAGACAATTTTGAGTAGATCTTGCAATGTCCGTCCGTCTGTCTGTCTGGCAGGCTGGTGCGCACGATAACTCTCGAACGGATCAATCGATTCGGTTCAAATTTTGGGTGTCTAAATATTTTGTCCAGATTCGATTTAAGTTCGAAGATGGGCCATATAGGTCCACTTCTTCAGGTACCTCCCCCACAAATGTTCAAAAATTGTCGCAAAACTTGTGCGCACGATAACTCTTGTATGGAATAACCGATTTGGTCCATACTTTGCACATCGTGTAATTTCTACCAAACTTAGATGAGGTTCCAATATGGACTCAATCGGTCCACTCCTCCGGGTACATCCCACACAAAATTTCGGAAAATTTCAGTTTAGGACCTAGTCTCGAATCGCTTTGATTTTTGTTTACGCAAGTTGTATTCGCTGTAAGTTTCATTAGGGGCAAGTCCTTACTTCCTGAGAAAATAGCCTGAAAGTTACAAAAAAACCCTATGACACCGTGTGTAGTGGTTGGAGCGCAAGATAACTCTCGAACGGATCTGCCGATTCGGTCCAAAATTTGGCTTTCGTAATATTTTGTCCAAACTTAGTTCAAGTTCAAAGATGGATTATATCGGTCCACTCCTTCCGGTACCTCCCCCACAAAAGTTCGAAAATGTTCGGAAAATTTGTGCGTACGATAACTCTTGAAACTAGTAACCGATTTGGTCCATGCTTTGCACATTATGAAATTTCTACCAGACTTAGATGAGGTTTCAATATGGACTCAATCGGTAAACTGCTTCGAGTACCTCCCACACAAAATTTCGGATACATATATTTTTTTGGGAAAAAGGTGTTTCAGCAAAGCCGACTGATACTTTTTTACTTGTTTGGGATAAAATTAATGCAGCTCCCTTATCAGTGAAGTTTTTAAATCTCTGTTTCCACAAAAACGAAGATGTTGCACTAGTTTTTTCATTGCAGTGGAAACGGCCCCCAGAATACGCGATAAAATGTGCGATATTTTCGAAAACAATTTTAGGTGATTTTCCTACCTTGGAATTTCTCGTATCTCGCGTTTTAGTAGATGGAATTCCACGAGTAAGGATTTATTAGATCCGCAACGTAAAAATCTAAAATTTGCAACCAAGTACGAGTAAATCGAATGACAATTGTAAAAATTAGGCCCGAAAAATATGAGTTTTAGAAAAATGTTCGCACAAAATTTTCGTATTTGGATGCAGATTTCTGTGAAGCTGTGTAGGCTACAATCACGACACATATATCAAATAACTCAGAATCGCGAGTTCTACGATCCTATATACGTTTTATTGAAAACCCTGTTTGCGGAACGAAATTATAAGAAAATTTCAAAAAAACACTTAAAATCTGGCTTCAAAATGTCAGCATCATTTAATGGTAGACGCAGATCAAATTTTGAGAAGTTATACACTAGTGAGATGATCCTAATTTAGTTGCCTTCTACTTTTACTTTGATGGGAAAATCGTGAAAAGTGTGGTTTAATCACAAATCGAGAGAAAACAAAAAAAAGATACGTTGGCTTCAACCCATTTTTACCCATTATTTACCATAAATGTAGCCACAGCTTCCACGCAAATTAACTTTTAAGGCCAATATTTTTTGCCAAGTCTAAAAACATTTCATTTTATCCGAAAGCATTTAATTTGTGTAATATTCAAACACATTTCGCGATTTATTAAAGGCTAAACCTTGACTTCAACTATGTTAAATATTCAAAAATATTGCCCATATATATCTCCAGTATTTGAGCACTTTTAGTAAAATACTACAAATTTGGTTGGGTTTTTTTTTCTATTTTTTGATATTTTATATTTCATATTTGATATTTTACTAGCAAAATGGCCGCTACTTCGTATGCGGAAAATAAAGAATATACAAATAAACAATACTTAATATGAAAAAAAATTATGTATCAACACCTATTATAATTGATTTTTAATTTAATTTAAATACTGTTCGTACACCTTTAGTTATATTTTCCAATAAAAAGAAAACCTTGTCGCATTACAACGGTGCGGGTAGTTTAAAAATTGTATCCACGTTTTCTAACCGAAGTATTTGTAATTTCGGAATTTGTGATATCAAAATGTATTTTCGCATTTCCAACACCAGCTCAATACCTTAGCCCTCAGCGACCTCCATACCTAATTTCGTAATTTGTATGCATTTAAAAAACTCCTTATTTGAACACTAACACTGAACCTAATACAAAAATTCGAAATTCCAGCTATATCCCTTTATGCAACAACAAAACGGTACAAAATTTAGTACTAATAATAGGTAATAGTTTCAAAACTTACATTCATCCCTATATCTAAAAACTATATCGCAACAGCGTTACATATTTACAGCTCTATCTGTGTCCTAAAACCAAATTTAATGAATTTCTAAAACATCCTCTTTATCTCCACTCTATACCCTAACTGCTATCCTAATACCGAATTTCACAATTTCAGCTCTACCTCTTATGGTACGTATATCCATTTAATACTTTTCATACGAAAGTACAAATTTCAATGACTAGTTCTATATTTCGGGATTTTAGCTCGATGCGTTCACCAAATCCAAATTTTATCACGTTAAGTATAATTAAGTACTTTTTGTACACATAATAACGAATTTCAAAGGTTACTTAAATCCTCCACTCCAACAGTAATCTTAATTCTAAATTTCAGTACCATTTAGTACGTTTTGCGTTACCTAATATTCGGTATTTTCAATACCATTTCAACCCGATACAACATTTAGACTTCTTTAGTACTCTTCGTAAATATACCAATGTTACACACCAATGCTCACCCTAACTCCAAAAATACAGATTCCAGCTCCGTCCCCACAACCAACAACAAATTGAGTCCCATTTAGAAATTTTATGGTACGTATTTTGGCAACCACAAGTCTCAACCCTACACTGACAATACAAAATAACAACATTTATATTGATTTCAAATCTCAGGATTCAAGCAGTATCTGTTCGTCCATTATCAAATTGTACCAAACTTAGCTCCATTTAGTACTCTTCGATTATCCAAAACTACTTCAATTCTTCACTTTAACAGTAACTTTAATTCCAAATTTCAGAATTCCAGCTCTCTCCGTTCAACCATATCTAAATTGTACGAAATTTAATACTTATCGTAACCATAAGTACGAATTTTACAAAACTCCCTCAATCCAACAGGCCAACTGTAATTTTAATTCCAAATTTCAGGATTCCAGCGCTATCCGTTCACCCAAACACAAATTGTACTAAATGGGTTTGGGCTGGGTTTTTGGACATTCGAACTAGAACGGTACGAAAAGGACTAAATATGGTACCCTTATTATTAGGCAAAAGGGAAGAGCTAGAGTTCTGGAATTTGGAATGAGGGTCACTGATAGAGAGTTACAAAGATGTGTCAAAGGGTTTTTTTTTGGCAATTCGACCTGTAAGTGTACTAAAAGTTACTAAATTTAGTACCAATTGTATATTTTTAACGGACATAGGTAGAATCTTGGAATTTGGTGTGGAAATCAAGGTTGGGAAGTGTTGTTCATGAAAGAAAATGGTTTTGGATAATCGCACTTATGTGTACGAAAGGTTCTAAATGGTACTAAATTTAGTACAATTTGGAATTGGGTGAAAGGATAGAGCTGGAAACCAGAAATTTGGAATTAGGATTACTAGTGAAGGGTAGGATTGATATATGGGGGTGGCTTTTTAAATTTGGAGTTGGGTAAACGGATACGGCTGCAAATTACTGGTGAAGTGTAGGATTGAGATATTGAGGTAGCTTTAGAAATTCGTACTTATGTGTACGAAAAGTACTAAAGTGTACTAAATTTGGTACAATTTGGATTTGGTTAAATAGATAGAGGCGGAATCTTGAAATTTAGAAAAATTATTACTGTTGGAGTATAGAATTGAGGTGGTTTTGGAAATTAGTACTTATGTGTACGAAAAGTACTAAATGGTACTAAATTTGGTACAATTTGTATATGGATGAACGCATCGAGCTAAAATCCCTTAATATAGAATTAAGATTACTGTTGCAATAGAGGATTCATATAGTTATTGAAATTCGTACTTTCGTACGAACAGTATTAAATGGTACTAAATTTGATATATGAATAAAGGTGAAATTCTGAAATTTGGTATTATAGTCGCTGTGGGTGTGTACGGTTGAGATATGGATGTGGTTGTGGATATATGTACCAGTGAACGAAAATTAATAAAAGCCATAAAATTTGGTTCAAATTGTTTAGACAAAGCTGTAAATTAGTATCGCGCTTGGTTATAGCGATGCAATTTTTGAAACTTATACATATTATAAGTACATAAATGGATATAGCTGGAACTCCGAATTTTTTATTGGGGTCTATGCTGGCGTTCAGATAAGGAGAAATGCTTACAACTTCTGTAATTAGGTTGGTAGTCGCAAAAGACTGACTTATTGAATTGGTATTGGAAATACGAAAAGTACAAAATAGTACTAAATTTGGCAGAATTATATAATTAGTGTGCGTACTTTTCGAAAATGTAATAAATTTGGTATTGTCAGGTTCACTGTTAGAGGTGGTAGTACAATAAGTGTACTAGAAGTATTAAATAGTACTAAATATTGAAGCACTGGTGTTGAGAATATTTATGAAAATCCGCCTTAAATATGTATGGAATGTTTCTACATGTAATACCATGGATTTCTAAAATTGTACTGAATAGTTTACTACTGCTTTCATGTTAGCACGAAGGCAGTTTCTAAATAATGCACTCAAATCAAAAAGTCAAACTTATCGTTTGAAAAATTTTTATACCCTCCACCATAGTATGGAGCGTATATTAAGATTGTTTTTCTGTTTGTAACACATTGAACTAATTATTTGCGACCATATAAAGTATATATATTCTTGATCAGTATAAAATTCAAATACGATCTAGCTATGTCCGTCTGTCCGTCTGTTGTAATCACTCTAGCTTTCGCCATAATTGAGCTAGAGCGCTATATTTTTGCACCCGAGGGTCTTTTTGCCATAGGCAGGTCAATTTTGAAGATGGGGATTTTAGCTACATTTTTTACCAAACTACCTGTAATTTCACGCTTGGGGTTCCCAGTGGTCACAAAATATCTCCAATAAACACCGTCAACATAGGTCTATGTTTTGGTATAGCCCCCATATAACAGTACTTCCCGATTTTCGGTATCTTGAGGATTTTAGCTTTTGACCAAACTACCTGTAATTTGACAGTTGATGTTCCTAGTAATCACAAAACATCTCCACCTATAACTGTCAACATAAGTCCATGTTTTGGTGTAGCCTTCATATAACGGTACCTCTCGATTTTTGGTATTTTGAGGATTTTAGCTAAAAATGTTCACCGAACTACCTGTAATTTCACTTTTGGGGTTCCCAGTGGTCACAAAATATTTCCACTAAAAATTGTCAACATAGGCCCATGTTTTTGTATATCCCCCATATAACGGTACACCACGATTTTCGGTATTTTGAGGATTTAACTAAAATGTTTGACCGAACTACCTGTAATTTGACAGTTGAGGTTCCTATTAATCACAAAATATCTCCACCGAAAACTGTCAACATAGGTCCATGTGTTGGTATAGCCCCCCAAATTTCGGATTTTAGCTGCATTTTATGACCGAACTACCTGTAATTTCACGTTTGGGGTTCCCAGTGGTCACAAAATATCTCCACTAAAAACCGTCAACATAGGTCCATGTTTTGGTATAGCCCCCATATAACGGTACCTCCCGATTTTCGGTATTTTGAGGATTTTAGCTAAAATTGTTGACCGAACTACCTGTAATTTGAGAGTTGAGATTCCTAGTAATAAGTCCAGGTTTTGGTGTGTTCGTAGAGCCCCCATATAACAAGATCTCCCGATTTTCGTTTTTTTTGGATTTTAGCTACAATTTTTGATCCAAGTATCTGCAATTCGACATTTGAGTTTCCCAGTGGTTACAAAACTTCTCGACCAAAAATATAGGTCGATACTTTTATTTAGCCCCATATAAGGTTCCCGACGGATTGAATACAGTTTTATGATTTTTTACCTTATTTAGGTATTAGTGGTCACGGAATATCTCCTCATAAAATTGTGGACAGGAAAGAAAATAATTATTCCGGTTTACATAAGAATATTTTATGGTGGAGGGTATAAAAAGGCGAACTTAACACGTTTTTACTTGTTATTATTCTGAACGTTTTAGGAAATACTTTTGAAAGCGTAGATCCATGCGACCATTGTTTTACTAGAAGGTTTTTATCCTCTTGAGAACAAAAAGGCATAAATTAAAATGTGTGAAAACAAGTAAGAAACTATCAGTCAGCTGTGCTGACGGAGGTATACCCTCAGCCACTGAAAAAAATCACAATAATCACAAATTTGCTTTAAAATACATGGAATCTGTAGGCACTGTAATGGGGGGCAATTTAAAAATTTTTAGTAAGCAAACTTCTGATTCATAGAGAACTTGAAATACATATTAAATAACGTTAAACTAAGTTTGGAAGACATTTTTGAAAATGTTCTAGAGTTATCTTGCGCAATAATCATTTTAGTATGGCAGGGTTTTTGGAGCTTTTGGGCCATTATCTCAGGAGGTAGGGACTTACTCCGGAAAATGTTGTACCGTTATAAATGGGGTCAATAGGACAGCCTACTGAAAAAGAATCAAAACGATCCAAGAGGAGCTTTAACTTCGCTTTTCCCGAAATTTGTGCGGAAGATACCCGAAGGAGTGGGCCGATGTAGACCATATTATAACCAGATACATGACTGGAAGAAATAATACGATGTGCAAAGTCTGCACCAATCAGAACTCCCTGTGAGATTTATCTTGCAGATTTGCCATTTTGGTTCGTGCCGTCAGGGTTTCTTTTAGTTTTTAGGCCAATATCCCAGGAAGTATGGACTTGCGCGGAAAAAATTGTGCCGTCGTAAAGGGAGCCGCAAGGACAACTTGCTGAAAAAATTTCAATTTCTTAAACTTCACTCTATCCGAATTTTGTGTGGGAGGTACCCGAAGTAGTGGACCGATATTGTCCATATTCCAACCTGATACATGACTGGATAAAAAATGCGATGTGCAAATCTTGGATCAATCATAAACTCCCTGCCATTTTCGTTGGTGCCGTCAGGAACTTTTTGGAGCATTATCTCAGGAAGTATGAACTTGTGCAGAAAATAGTTGTACCGTCGTAAAGGGAGCCGCAAGGACAGCATTCTGAAAAAAATTTCAAAACGATCCGCAAGGTGCTCTTAAACTTCACTTTATCCGAATTTTGTGTGGAAGATACCCGAAGGAGTGGACCGATATAGTCCATATTCGAACCCTATCTATGTCCGGAAGGAATAATACGATGTGCAAAGTTTGGACCCAATCGATTGTTCCCTTCGAGAGTTAATTTTATAACAATTTTACAGACAAATTTAGAACTTTTGTGGGGGAGGTACCCGAAGGAGTGGACCTATGTATATGGCCCATCTTCGAACTTAAACCAAGCTTGGACAACATATTACGATACCCAAAATTTGGTTCGAATCGGTTGATTCCTTCGAGAGTTATTGTGCGCACCAGTCAGACGGACAGAGAGACGGACGGACATGGCTAAATCGACTCCAAATTGTCTGAAACGAATATCGTCCAAACATACTTGGGGTCTAAAACCGTTATTTCGATGAGGCACATGTTTGGTCGTATCAAAGTGTATATACCCTTTCTAGCCTAAAGGCTGAGGGTATAAACATAACTGTTATATAGGGGCCATCTCAAAGCGAGCGCATTAACTAACATTTTTTGAATAAAGGTTTTCTACATTTTGGTATCATAAATGCCACATTTTCCAACCGATACCGATAAAATCTTAAAAATACCCGTACCGTCCTGTAAAACGTGGACCGTCCTGTAAAACGTGGACTGAAAGCTAACATGTGCCGCGCTTTCACCCATAAGAACGTTAAAAACTTGGGTTTGGGCGTCGGGTTAGTAACCCTCCCCTAGAAAAAAAACAGCCTACTATGAAAAAAACGAAAGAAAAGAACAACAAACCCCTCTAAAGTTGACGAACCCCGCAAACGTTTTAAGGACCATGATCTGCGAATCTGCACCTGGAATGTTCGCACTCTTTATAGAGAAGGTGCAGTCTTCGCATTGGCAGACGTACTTGAAAAGTACAAGGCCGATATTACTGCCATACAGGAAATACGATGGATTGGGAAAGGCGTCACAACAACACCTAAAGGTGACGCACTGTATTATAGCTGCCATGACGTAAAGCATGAGTTTGGTTGCGGATTCGTAGTTAGTCGGAGACTAAAACATCTGGTATCCAGCTTCACCCCAGTGAATGAAAGACTTGCTGCAATTCGAATAAAAGCTAAATTCTTCAACATCAGCTTTATTTGCGCTCATGCTCCCACTGAAGAAAAGGACGAACAGACCAAAGATATATTTTACGAGCGCTTAGAAGACATGACATTAAAATCATTCTAGGCGATTTTAATGCCAAAATTGGAAAGGAGAATATCTTTGGCCCAACAGTCGGGAAATTCAGTCTCCACAGTGAAACATCTGACAATGGTATGAGGCTGATAGACTTTGCAGCTGCAAAAAACATGGTAGTTAGCAGTACCAGATTTAATCATCTCGATATTCATAAGGGCACCTGGCTGTCCCCAGATCAAAGAACAAGTAATCAAATTGATCATGTTGTGATAGATGGAAGACATTCATCCAGCGTGTTGGATGTACGATCGTTCCGAGGCGCAAACATTGATTCGGACCACTATCTTGTTGCAGCAAAAGTACGTACCCGTCTAAACGTTGCAAATAAAGCACGAACAGACACAACGCGGAAGTTGGACATCGATAGGCTGCAAACACAACAGATAGCCACAGCATATTCCACTCAACTAGCCCAATTGCTTAACGCGAGCACTCCTTGTCCCGATAACATAACAACACAATGGCAAAATATTGCCCACTCCATGCAAACAGCCGCAAAATCCATACTTGGATTCCATAGACCTCCACAAAGGAATTCATGGTATGACCAGGAGTGTCGTGCTGCTACCGAAGATAAAAATGCGGCATATAGAGCTACTTTACAATCAGTAGCAACGCGTAGCGCACGAGAGAGATATCGGGAGAAAAGGAGAGAAGAGAAACGTCTTTTCCGCAAGAAAAAGAGAGAAATGGAAAATTGGGAGTGTGAAAAAATCGAGATGTACAGGAGCCAGAATGAAGTCCGAAAATTCTACCAAAGAGTGAAACATAAAACAGATGGCTTTGGTACAGGCACATCCTCCTGTAGAGACCAGCAAGGTAATCTGGTAACAGATACAGATAGCGTGCTCAGGATATGGAAGGAACATTTCTCCAATCTGCTGGTATCCAATAGTGGCGAAGACGATGATACCGCAGATCCAATCCCAGAAGATGGTATAGAATGTATACCACCCGGCCAAGATGAGGTAAAAACAGCAATCAACCGGCTGAAGAATAATAAAGCAGCAGGAGCCGATGGCTTACCAGCCGAGCTGTTTAAAACCGGAGGCGACGCGCTGATAAGGTGTATGCATCAGCTAGTTAGCACCATCTGGCAGGAAGAACGAGTACCCGACGATTGGAACCTGAGCATCCTATGTCCCGTCCACAAAAAAGGAGATAAGACTGTATGCTCCAACTATAGGGGCATAAGTCTACTCCCTATTGCCTATAAGATAGTGTCAGGGATACTGTGCGAACGAATAAAGCCTATGGTCAACGAGATAATTGGACCATACCAATGTGGCTTTAGACCTGGCAAGTCCACCATTGACCAGATATTTACCCTGCGGCAAATCCTAGAGAAGACCCAAGAGATGCAGATCGACACATTTAATCTTTTTGTCGATTATAAAGCAGCTTTCGACAGTCCCCTCCGATCAAAGGTTTTCCATGCAATGTCTGAATTTGGTATTCCCGCAAAGCTCATCCGGCTTTGTAAGATGACTCTAACTGATACTAGGTCCTCAGTTAAAATTGGAAAGAACCTCTCCGAAGAATTTTGTACCAAAAGAGGTTTCAGACAAGGAGACAGCCTTTCGTGTGACCTATTCAACATTTTGCTGGAAAAGGTAATACGAGATGCAAATGTCAAAAGAAATGGCACAATTTACACCAATAGCCACATGTTACTTGCCTATGCTGATGACATAGACATCATGGGATGATCAGTAAAGGAAGTAACTGATACCTTTAGGAAGGTCGAAGCAGAATCTGCGAAAGTGGGTCTGGCGGTAAACGGCGAAAAGACCAAATTGATGGTGTCGACGCGCAAAGCGTCCATAGAGCTCGGACCAACCGTAGAAGTTGGTACCTACAATTTTGAGGTAGTTAAAGACTTCGTCTACCTCGGCACTGCCATAAACACAACAAACAACATCAGTTGTGAAATAAGAAGAAGAATTGTATTGGCCAACAGATGCTACTATGGATTAAGTAAGCAATTCAAAAACAAAGCCACATCTCGTCAAACAAAAATAACACTATACAAAACGCTGATACTACCCGTGCTAATGTATGGCTCCGAAGCATGGGTACTTGCGCAAGCAGATAAGGCAGTGCTTGGTGTGTTTGAGAGGAAAATTCTTCGAAAGATCTACGGGCCGATTTGCGTTGACGGTGAATATCGACGTCGTATGAACCACGAGCTATATAAGCTATACAAAGACATGCATATAGTTAAACGTATCGAGATGCAACGATTGCGTTGGCTAGGCCATATCATGAGAATGAGCGATGATGAACCCGCTAAAAAGGCGTATGAATACATGCCACATGGCGGTGCACGCAGAATCGGCAGGCCTAAGCTTCGATGGAGCACACAAGTGGATGAAGAAATGGAAAGGCGCGGTATTCCAAAAAGTCAAGCGAAAAACAGAGAGGAATGGAGATCTTTTCTTAGTTCGGTCTATGGAACAAATGTTCTGTAATGGGCCAACTAAGTAAGTAAGTACTTAAATGAAATTAAATATCAATTAAAATAGGTATTAGTACATCAAAATTTTCAGTGTCCACCATTTTAATATTGCATAGTGTTTATTTGTATATTATTCCCTTTCCGCATACGAAGTAGAGGGCATTTTGCTAGTAATTTATATTTTGTATTTTATATATTTTATAATTTATATTTTGTATTTTATATTTCATATTTTATAATTTATATTTTATAATTTACTATTTATATTTTATATTTTATTTTGTATTTTATATTTTTTATTTTATGTTTTAAGTTTTATGTTTTATATTTTATGTTTTATATTTTTTAATTTATATTTTACAATTTATATTCTATATTTTATAATTTATATTATATATTTTATGTTTAATATCGTCACCTTCCTATATTATGAATTTAGCAATTCCGGGAGTATACCATAATCTCCCGCTGTTTTCTCCAAGGTGGTATGAAGCTCAAAATAGATTAAGTTTTTCTTCTTTTTTTCCAAATTGAGAGTTAAATTACACCAAAATACCACCGAACTTATCATATGGACCATCGCAAGCAATTGATACTATTTACACACAAGTGATCCGTAGAAATAAGCGGATGAATGGTACTTTTACCGCTGGTGTATGAATGTGTGTTAGGGTATTTTTTGCTCATGCACAACGTTTAGCAATCTCGCCCTACTGCAGTCATTCAGTGTTGTGGTAAATTGAAATTAATTGAATTTAACTTAAATTGCATTTAACACTTAAAACTCGGACTGGCTGTCAGTAAAATCAGATAGATGTACGACAAACAAAATAATATACATTTTGTAGTAGCTATTGAAACGTATGTTTGTTTGTTTGAGATTGTCTGTCCGTTCCATTAAAATTTGAATCTTGGTTTTTGTTGTTGTGTTACTTGTGTCCGTTTGTCCGTCCGGCCTATGGACGAATGGATACATGTTTATTGGGTAAATGTGTGTTCTTGTTAAACTGCACTTTTATAACAGGAAATAGCTTTTGTTCAGACCACAGTTTAGTTGTGGTTGTTCATCTTAGTTGCATAAGTATTGGTGTGTGTGTGGATATAGGGTATAATTTATTGGCTAGTATGAGATAAATCGTTTATAACGGAAGTACTTGTTACAGCGATATAGGGGAGGACAAATTTATGAATTATTTTTTTACAAATAGTGATGTAAGTGGGTGGCATACTGACATTTGATCGTTAAATTATGATTTAAAGGTATAGATAAAAATGATTATAATTTTTTACTCTTCGATGGAATTTCCGTTTTTGAAAGGGGGATTTATTCCAAAAACGTGTAACCATAAAAATCATTAAAAACGTGTCAATACTTATTGAGGTAATGGAAATGTGTCATTAGAGATCATTAGAATATTGAAACGGAATTTGTGATATTTACATGGAAATAACCTTTGGAATTTGTTCGAACTAATTGAGAGTACATTTTAAGGTGGACACAGGTGAATTGACAAATGGCAATATTGGTGGTAGAAACATATAAACAATAGGAGCCCGTAATTTGTAATCCATGAAACCAAGAACTTTATAGATGCATTATTCCGATAGGGTGCATAATGATAAGTTATGTTACTTCTCTACGGGCTGCCACAAAATCCATACTTGTGTACCAAAAACTGGCTCGGATTTACCAAGATAAAGCTGTGTATTAATTTTCAATCCTCCTTCGTCTTGAGTGAAAACATATGTACCTCCCAGCAATGTCATCTTGGAAACTGCCTTTAAACTTAGCAAGTTAGGATGTGATTCGTGAAACCTCTTTAGTTTTCGTGCTACTTTTGGTTTTGGAAAAGAGTAATGCCTTGAATTGTTCGTCCTTTAAGTATACCTATCTTAATATCGCGAGAAGATAAAACAGCAGCAAAGTGTGGTACTGTCGAGGTAGATCGGCTTAATGTGTACATACCGTCGATGAGTAGTTCTGCCAAGGTAGCTCTGTCCAGCATTATATGCCCGATATTAGTTCGCTTTTAACCGTCTGGTGCTAGGAGACTTCAGTGCCCATCGTGAGCTTTGGCATTCCGCCTAATGACAAGAGGGGCAGAGTAATGACCAGAGGGGCAGAGCACTGACTGAGCAAATTCATAGCACCAGGTCTGATAAATGACGTATACTCATAACGCGTCATTTCCCTTAGCTCAGACCAACTACGCATCATTGTCTCCGTCGATTAATCGACTTTTTGCAGCCAAAAGTCTAGAAATCGTAGTCGACTTTTGTCTGGAGGAAAAATCGCAGAATCGATTATAATGTAATCGATTTGCGAGTTTGCCGGTACTACAATTTCAAAATAAAACTCGAAAATCGACGAATAGTCGATTATAATCGATTTTATGCTGTTTTGAAAAAGTCGAAAGTCGAGTTTTAAGACAACTGAAAAAATCGATATATCGAAAAACCGCATTTTTATTTTTAGACCAAAATCGAAAAGTCGAAAAATCGATTATTGCTTTGCATTACCTATCCCTATTATCAATCACCGCTTTAGAGAGCTGACCGCTCCTTCAGATACTCGGGTAGTTGAGAGAACTTTTCGGGACATCATCACTGCAGCAGCCGCTCGCTACCTACTGGTCGAATGACACGAAATCAGACCAAATTTCCAAGCAGAAGCTACGGCACTAATGAGCCTGATCAACTTCGACGTACGAACCCTGTACACAAAAGAGTTGGAGAACTTACTCTTGAGTTCAACGAACATAAGCAGAAAAAGTGGCTAGACGACCTGAAGGAATGCAACATTGGTACAGGATTATGCAAATTGCGGGCAGTGGTTAAATCACTCTCGAATCCGGGAAAGAAGGATGACGGCTGTTATGTTTAACGACGTGACAGTAACAGACTCGAAGAGGTGCTCGTGTTATTATAACCGGCAGTTTATAGCGCACACCGAGTATCATAGGGCGAATAGGAGTGTTCTACGCTCTAGGCGTCGGGTCCTATCGTCGATAACATATCTAATAGGTTAAGTGTCTCCATAGGTCACCTAGTGCAGTTTTTCCTAAATCCGATAAATCCACTGCCACCTTGTTCACCAATTGGAAGGCAGAAATGAGGCTCCCACTGAACATAGTAGTCGATAGTGCACAGATTCCGCTTGGTATGCAGATGTTAGTGCTACGCAGTGGAAGAATATTCAAACCTGCCAGACCGCCCAGAGAACTGCAACAAGATGCCTCCTCATGACACCAGTAGGCCTTTATCATGAGGATGCATCAACACAACAGGATGTTGTCGATGCAGTACCTGCTTGGGTGTTATTGCAGTGAGCATCCCTATAACGTCAGGAGAGATCTTCATGATTTGGAGAGAGAGAGAGGTCCATATGTCCAAAAAGCCTTAGCCAGGCAGGCTTATATAGCATTCACACCGATGCAGTCGCGCAGACAGTACAGAGATACATGAACAGTGGTGCTGATTAAGGTGAGCTAAAAACGTCAAAATAGCTGAAATCGGGCGGTACCGCTATATGGGGGCTATGCCAAAACGTAGACCTATGACCATAATATTTGGTGGAGAAGTTAGTTGATCGCTGAGAACCATAAATGCCAAATTATAGCTAATTCGGCCAGAATATGTAGCTAAAAACGTCAAAATACCGAAAATCGGGAGGTACCGTTATATGGGATCTATAAGAAAACGTGGGCCTATGTCCATAAGTTTTGGTGGAGAAGTTTCTTACTCACTGGGAACCCAAATGACAAGTTATAGCTAATTCGGTCTGCAAATGTGGCTAAACACGCCAAAATATCTGAAATCGGGCGGTACCGCTATATGGGGACTATACCAAAACGTGGACCGATATAATCCACCTTGGAACTTGATCTAAGTTCAAACCAAATAGACATGTGCACAAAATTTCAGACGTGTAGCTCGATTCATTCGGAAGATAGCATGATTACAACAGACGCACGGACAGGGCTAAATCGACTTAGAATTTTACGCTGATCAAGAATATATATATTTTATAGGGTCGATTATTTCGATGAGTTATTGGTCATTGTGGTCATTGTTTTTTGTTAAGTAGGTAGGATTGTTATCTTTAAGATTAGTTTACATAAATTAACGTAGCGTTTACACGTAGTGAGCTATTTTATTTTTCCTCAGTTACTAAATTTTAGTGAAATTCCAAGTTTAGTGGATTAGAGCTTTTAGGCAAGAGCTTGGAACAATCGTTTTCACAGAATGATGCCCGAGAATGTCCTCTTTCATATATACTTTTGTACCGGTACCGTTCCGTCCGTTTAACACGTTTTAAAATATTTTGAAATTACATGGGTAAAAATGTGTGTTTTTTCAATACCGTTTCCCATATAAATTATAGTTTTTTTCACACAAATGGACATATTTTTAACCAAGGAAGGTTTTTTTCAATTTTGAAAAAAATGTTTCTTAAAAAAATTGTGTCTATATGAAATTTTGGCGGTATGTTAACTGATGACTTGAGGCATGCATTTATTTCATCTGCTGGAATAGTATAACTGAAAGTGTTTGTTTGAAATCTAAACGTGAATTGCTGTTAAATCCTTCAAGAATCGTTCTAAAGCTTCTTGGGAATTTTTATGTGCCATCGTACATTCGTTCCAGATGATAACTTTATGTGTTCAATTCAATCAAAAGAATGTCCAGTGTCAACTTAAGGGTCGACTGTGTCGTCTTTGTACCTTCTTATAATGTATACCTGATGAAGCTATAGCTATCGATATGTTGTCTTCTAATTTAAAACTTGCTTTTCAATAAGATCAAAGCTTCGTTATGCATAACATATGGTATTTCCATTGATTTGTAACATATTTCAAAAATTGGGAGCGATCGGTTCTTAATGCTAAAATATGTAACACGGGTTGGGAAAACGGACGGAATCGGTTCAGAAGTTTTGGAGATATAACGTATTTAAAAAATGGGCGTGCAAAAAGTTTTTTAAAATAAGGAAGGCATGGGGGGAGATCCCCCGATTCAAAAAAAAAAAAAAAAATCAATTCAAATAATATATAGCCTCTTTTCACCACGGGTGTTCATGGTGGGCCATCGCTGTACATTCTCGGAAATTTTAAAGAAAATCGGCTCAGTACTTTCAGAGATATAACAAACTTAACAAAGTGGGCATGGCCGGGTCTTTAAGCCCTAAAGAAGTACCTAGGGTCGGAGATTCAACCACCGTTGTCTCGCAAATTTATTTTCTAAGCCATATGTTAGTAAGTTTTGCAAAGACAAAGGGGAGGTACCCCGCCCCTCAGAAATTCAACAAAATATATAGCCTATTTTTACAAGGGGTCATCACTATCCATTCTCTGAAATTTTCAAGAAAATCGGTTCAGTAGTTTCGGATATATAAGATATTTAAAAAGTGGGCGTGGTCTGGTTCTAAATGAGTACATAGGGTCGGAGACGTAACCACCATTGTCCCCAAAATATTTTTCTCTCCGATACGTTCTTCAGTTTTGTTAAAATATCGTTTTCAAAGAAATAGGGCACCCTCTGGTTCAACAAAATATATAATTTATTTTCACCACGGGCCCTCCCAGTAGATTCTCTGACACTTTCAAGAAAATCGGGTAAGCAATTTTTGATATATAAGCTATTTAAAAAAGTGGGTGTGGTTGGGTCTTTAGGCCCCAAATCAGTACCTAGGGTCGGAGAAACAACAACCATTGTCTCGCAAATTAATTTTCTATCCGATACGTTCGTCAATTTTGTAAAAATAGCGTTTTTAAAAAATAGGGCTTGAGGGAGGTTCCCCGCCCCCTCCGAAATTCAGTACCTAGGGTCGGAGAAACAACAACCATTGTCTCGCAAATTAATTTTCTATCCGATACGTTCGTCAATTTTGTAAAAGTAGCGTTTTTAAAAAATAGGGCTTGAGGGAGGTTCCCCGCCCCCTCCGAAATTCAACAAAGTATATACCCTAATTTCACCACGGGTACTCCCAGTAGATTCTCCGAAATTTTCAAGAAAATCGCTTAAGCAGTTTTTGATATATAAACTATTTAAAAAAGTGGGCGTAGTCGGGTCTTTAGGCCCCAAATTAGTACCTAGGATCAGAGACTCAACAACCGTTGTCTCGCAAATTAATTTTCTCTCCGATACGTTCGTCAGTTTTGCTAAAATAGCGTTTTTAAAAATAGGGTATAGGGGAGGTTCTCCGCCCCCTCCGAAATGCAAACAAATATATAGCCTATTTTCACCACCGGTGTTCCCTGTACATTCTCTGAAATTTTCAAGAAAATCGGTTCAGTAATTTTTGAGTCTATACGGAACATACAAAAACACAAACATACTAACATACACACATTATCTTTTATATATAAGAAGATATAGGTTATATTGTTTTAAAAAAATTATTATTTCAAGTTTTAATGATATATTGTGTGGATTTTGTAAAATTTCAATGAAATTGTTGTTGGGAAAACTTTTATTAATACAGTTTTTAATTTATTGACAGCTTGTTAACAGATGATTCATGTCAAAAACATTTGAGTTACAAAATTTACTTTCTTTTTTTAGGTCTTTATTCATGATACAATCATGAGTAGCTCTACAGTGTCCCAGTCTCAACCGAATAATTTTTATTTGGTCAGTTCTGGAATTTACCTCTTTTATATAGGTAGAACGTATGAAAAGCTCAAAAACACTCATATTTTGATGCAAAATACAAAAAACTCAATTTTTTAATTTTGACCTTGAATTCCTCCGCAACCGCTAGACCGAACTTGGTGGATTTTGATGTGTCGGAAAGCTGAAAGTCTTATCTGTCGAACAAAAAAAAAAAAAAAAAAAAATTATGAAAATACCTTTGTCCGTTCAAAAGTCAGAGTTTTGAGCAGGAAAAAAGATTCTGAACCACTGTGCGACATAAAACAATAATTAGTATACACCTAATCATAAAAATGATAATACACCTACTAAATTAATCATTTTTACTACCAATTTTGATTTTTTGAATTTGAAATCGAATTGAAATCTAAAAACCTCTTTTATTTACGCTAGCTAAGAAATCACGCTTACGAGCGATGGCATGCATTGGAATGGATGCACAGGCATACTATATTTAGCAAAAATCTATTAACATTTTGTGCATTTTGGCAGATGTGAATTTAAAGCTTATCATTTAAAGAAAAAAAACGCGATAAGAAAACTAGTTCGATTTGCATAATTAGCAATTGTTTATATACAAAATTTGAGATATTTGAAATTTATTCTACATAAAATGCGTCATACAAAGCAAACAAGAAATTGCAATAAAAACTAAGTTGGTGATTTATGCCGCACAATGCTTCAGATCGATTTTGCTGGTTAATTTCTATATGGATTCGATTGTAAACTAAGGAAACCAAAACAATTAGATCAAAATATTGGAAGCTATGGGCGGCCTGTTCCTAAAGATGGCATTTGTTCCTAATTTTGGAAAAAACATCTTTTTGAATATTTGTAGGGAAAGAAATAACTATTTCTCGGCAATTATAACAGATATTATGTTCATTGTTTTTTGTTAGGAAGGTAGTATTTTTGTCCGTTTTTATAAATTACCGTAGCGTTTACACGAAGCGAGCTATTTGATTTTTTCTCAGGTACTAAGTTTAAGTAAATTCCAACTTTTGTGGACTAGAACTTTTTAGGGAACAGCATGGAACAAAGTTTTGTTTTTGCACAATGATTTCTGAGAGGGTCCTCTTTCAGTCCATATATACTTTAATACCCGTCCCGTTCAGTCCGTTCAACACTTTTTTATATTTTTTGAAATTACATGGGTAAAAATTTGTGTTTTTTCCATACCGTTTCCCAAATAGATTACAGTTTTTTTAATTTAAATGGAAACCCAAGGTGTATTTTATTTTCATTTTCGAACAAAATTTTAAATTTATCGACAAAAAAAATTTGAAAAATGTTTTAAAAAAATTTAAAAAATTGTTTTATTTTGTATGTACAATTAGTTTATTCTCACATTTTGATTCAAAATATGGAAAAACTCAAAATTTTAATTTAGACCTTGAATTCCTCTGCAACTGCTAGACCGAATTTCTACGTTGTTGATGCATCGGAAAGCTGAAAGTTTTATTATACCCTACACCACACTGTGGTAAGGGGTATCATGTCTTCGTGCATTTGTATGTAACATATAAAAGGAAACGAGATAGACGCATAGCTCCTTCTAGGCATATATATAGAATCATTTTCTGAATCGATTTATGCATGTCCGTCCGTCCGTTCGCAACGTACAGATCGCATTTATTGTCCGATTCAGCTGAAAGGTGGGGAATATCATGTTCAGCCATTCAGTCATGTCCATATATATTCTCGGCCTATTTCGCGGATTTGCTGCACCAATGAAATTTAAAATATCTGACTGAATTCGGTGTAGAAATAAATGTGCCAAATTATATCGAAATCGATTCAGATTTGGATATAGCTCCTAAATATTTTTTCGGTCGATTTCACGTATTTGCTGCACCAAACACGCTATATATGTTTGATTTCGATGAAATTTGGAAGAGTTGGATATAACTCCCATATATATTTTCGGCCGATTTCACGTATTTTCTGTACCAAACACCCTATATGTGTCCAATTTTGATGAAATTTGCAATGTGTAACGGAATTTGGTCTAATAATAAGTGTACCATATTATATCGAAGTCAGTATAGTTTTATATATATCTCCCATATATATTTTACATATTCACAGTGGTGTAAGGTATCATATGATCAGCCCCGTCCGACTTTGATCCTCTCTTTACTGGTATGAATTTTGAAAATGTCTCCACCCGTTCAAAAGTTTCAGAATTTTGACCAGGAAAGAGTCAGCCTTTCAAATGGGTGTTAAATTCCACCATTACTTTGATGAGATATATAATGTAGATTTTACCGAAGACCATTCCCTCCCTCAGGCCAAAAATATATAGAGATTTCTGAGTGAAATCGGACACTTTTTCAAAATGAGGTCTATATTCATAACTTCTTTGATATTGGTCCAAATAGAAAACATCTTTCTTTGTATTTTTTATTTTTTATCAGCTGTCTAATAAAAAATAGAAGAATTTTTTGCAGAGAGGGCTTTGATACAATTTTCGCTATTTAATATTTAAAATCAATTTGTATCAATGATTGTACTCTTCAATTTTCCAGAAATATTTTTGTGTTAAACTACGATTAATTACTTAAAAAGATAATTTACTAAATTTAAGGTCCTATTTGGTAGTGGGATTCTAATAATTAATATTTTTTCTACATTTTTTTTTTAAATTTGTCAATAAAGGTTTTCCTATATACCACTGTACAAAATACGTTATTTTACCACAAAAATAATACGTTGCATTTATTAACATTTGTTTTGTTGTTTTATTTAGGAATTTATCTTAAACCTTTTAAAATAAATATTAAATATTAAATCGTGAAAATTGCATCCAAGCCCACTCTGCATATTTATACCCTCCACCATATGGATGGTATAATTAAATTTGTCATTCCGTTTGTAACACATCGAAATATTCGTCGGAGACCCCATACATATATTATTGATCAGCATAAAATTCTATGTCGATTTAACCATGTCTGTCTGTCCGTCCGTACGTCCGTCTGCCTGTCTGTCTGTTGAAATCAAGATACAGCTCGCAATTTTAAAGATAGAGAGTCAATTGATATATCGGTCCACGTTTTGATATAACCCCCACAGAACGGTACCTCCCGATTTTCGGTATTTTTAAGGTTTTAGCTTCATTATCCTACCAAAATGGCTGAAGCTTGGTATTTAGTTATCGTTGGGTGTATAGAACTTTCCACCTGAAATTTGTTGGTATAGGTTCACGCCTTCATATAGCCCCCATAGAACGGTAACTCCCGATTTTCAGTATTTTGATGGGTTTAGCTTCATTATCACACCGAAATAGCTGAAATTTGGTACTTAGAATTTTGTCGGTATCGGTCCACGCCTTCATATAGCCCCCATAGAACTGTACCTCCCGATTTTCGGCATTTTGAAGGTTGTGGCCTCAATATTCCACCGAAATGGCTGAAATTTGGTATATAACCTTTTTTGGGAGTATAAAACTTCCCCCTCTAAATTTGTCGGTATAGGTCCACGTCTTCATGCAGCCCCCATAGAACTGTACCTCTCGATTTTCGGTATTTTGAAGGTTGTGGCCTAAATATTACCTCAAAATAGCCGAAATTTGGTATTGAAACTTTGTTGGGGCAACTCAATCTTCCCCTTTACATTTGTCGGTAATTGTGATATAAAACTGTTCCCCAGGTATATGTCTGTACAGGTCCATGCCTTCATATTACCCCCATTTCCGTCTAAAATCCGTCGGTATAGGTCCACGTTTCGATCAATATCCCACCGAAATGACGGAAATTCGTTATTTAGTCCTCCAAGAGGTTATAAAATATTCCAGAACAGTATTATCAGTATAGGTCCAATTCTTCCTATATCCCCATAGGAGCGTAATTCTTGATTTGCGGTATTTTTTAAGTTTTAGCCACATTCTCTTACCGAAATATTTGGTATTTAGTCTTCTTTGTGTTTAAAAACTTTCCGTCAGAAATTTGTCGGTATATTGTTTTACCGAAATTTTTGAAATTTGGTATTAAGTCATACACGAGAGGAAACTATTCATTCTATTTCACTTCATTACAACTCGTGGTGGAGGGTATAACAAGTTCGGCCCGGCCGACCTTAACACCGTTCTTACTTGTTTTTTTTCTATTTTTTATAAGATAACTGATACAAAAATACAAAACAAATAAGTGAGGGCTATAGTCGGACGGAGCCGACCATGTGATACCCTGCACCACTTCCTCTGGGCACTAGTTATACCCTACACCACTATGTGGGGAGGGTATTATAAGTTGGTTTTGGCCAAAAAGTTTGTAACGCATCGAAATAATGGTCGTAGACCCATACTTATATATATCAAAACAAGTGAGCAAAGGCTATAGTCGGGACGGAGCCGACCATGTGATACCCTACACCGCTACCCCTGTGCATAAGCTTTTCACTGGTAAACATTTCTTTTAGGGAATATAATCCGACTACCACCAAAAATAATATGCCTCTTTCTCTCTGGGACCCCCATAAGCAACCAAAATTTCGTGACCATCCGATCAAAATTACGACCTCTAGCTTGATTGCAAAAAATGGAAGAATTGGATGCATTACCGACTATTGTGGTATCTCCCTTGTTTGACCACCTTCGCCAACCTGCTTTACACCAATGTAAAGGTAATATTTTGTTCTTCCATAGACAGGCTTTGCCGTTGGTATACCCCTACTAGAAGCCGATATATTCACAAAGAAAAAAACTTTGAATTTGTCTCCAAATGAGTTTTTCCCCATTCCGACCCCTAAATATTATCCGACTATCACAAAAATCAATAGGCTTCTTCCTCTGTGGGGCCCATCTACCCATCTACCCCCAAACATTTTGTCACTATCCGATCAAAATTCCAACTTGTAGCGTGATTACAAAAAATGGAAATATTGGGTATATTACTGAATTTTGCAATATCTCGGTTTGCTCACTTACGCCAACATACTTTGCATCAATATAAACGAGATCTTTTCTTCTGCCATTGAGGGGTATTCCTTTTGGAATACTCCAACCAGAAGCGGAGATATTCGCATAAAAAAACGTTGACATTTCTCCACATAAGCTTTTCGCTTATTCCGACTCCTGAATATTATCCGACCATCACCAAACTAAATAGGCTTCTTCCTCTGTGGGACCCGCATCAACTCCCAAAAAATTCGTGACGATCCGATGAAAATTGCGACCGATTACAAAAAAAACCGTGATTACAAAAAAATTGGAAAATAGGACGCATTATCGACTATTGCCATATCTCTGCTATTTGACCACCTACGACAACCTGCTTTACATCCTTGTAAAGGTGATATTTTCTACTTTCCTTGCCAGGTTTTGCTTTAGATGTACCTCTTAAATAAACAGAGATATTGGCTTTGAAATAAAACGTTGACCTTTCTCCAAATAAGTGTTTGCCCATTCCGACCCCTGAATATTATCCGACCATCATCAAAATCAATAGGCTTCTTTCTCTTTGGGACCCCCATTAACCCCCAAAATTTCGTGACGATCCGATCAAAATTGCGACCCGTAGCGTGATTACAAGAAAATCGGAAAATGGGATGCATTATCGACTATTGCCATATCTCTGCTATTTGACCACCTACGACAACCTATTTTACAACGTTGTAAAGGTGATATTTTCTACTTTCCTTGCCAGGTTTTGCTTTTGATATACCTCTTAAAGAAACAGAGATATTGGTTTTAAAATAAAATGTTGACTTTTCTCCTAATAAGTGTTTGCCCATTCCGACCCCTAATTATTATCCGACCAACACCAAAGTCAATAGGCTTCTTCAACTGTGAGACCCCCATTAACCCTCAAGTTTTCGTGACGATCCGATTAAAATTGCGACCTGTAGCGTGATTTCCAAAAAAATAGAAAAATGGGATGTATTACCGACTATTGCGATATCTCCGTTATTTGGTTACCTACGTCGACCTAGTTTGCATCATTGTAAAGACGGGATCTTCTACTTTCATAGTCAGACTTTGCTTTTGGAAAGTTTTCAACCAAAGCTGTGATATTCGTCAATATAGTTAAAATCGCAAAAATGAAAATTGGGGTTTTATTTGCTACTATTGTTATATCTTCGTTGTTTGATTACCTACGAGCACCTGCTTTACATCATTAGAAAGGCGATATTTTCTTCTTTCATTGTCAGGTTTTTCTTTTGGTATACCCCGTATAGAAGCTGAGATATTCGCTTTGGAAAAAAACGTTGTCATTTTATCCACCTAAGTTTTTTGCCCTTTCCGACCCCTAAATATTATCCGACCATCACCAAAATCAATAGGCTTCTTCCCCTCCGGGACCCCTATCAACATGCAAAATTTCGTGACGATCCGATCAAAATTGCGACCTGTAGCGTGATTACAAGGTTTAGATGGACAGATGGACAGACGGACAGACGGACGGACGGACGGACGGACGGACACACATAGCCAGATCGACTCAGCTCGTCGAGACATTCATTTTGATATATATATGTATGGGTCTACGACCATTATTTCGATGCGTTACAAACTTTTTGGCCAAAACCAACTTATAATACCCTCCCCACATAGTGGTGTAGGGTATAATGAATGCCTCGACGAGCTGAGTCGATCTGGCTATGTGTGTCCGTCCGTCAGTCCGTCCGTCCGTCCGTCTGTCCGTCTGTCCATCTAAACATTGTAATCACGCTACAGGTCGCAATTTTGATCGGATCGTCCCGAAATTTTGGGTGTTGATGGGGGTCTCGGAGGGGAAGAAGCCTATTGATTTTGGTGATGGTCGGATAATATTTAGGGTTCGGAATGGGCAAAAAACTTATGTGGATAAAAAGACAACGTTTTTTTCCAAAGCGAATATCTCAGCTTCTGTATGGGGTATACCAAAAGCAAAACCTGACAATGAAAGTAGAAAATATCGCCTTTCTAATGATGTAAAGTAGGTTCTTGTAGGTGATCAAACAACGAAGATATCACAATAGTCGCAAATAAACCCCAAATTTTCATGTTTGCGATTTTAGTTATAATGACGACTATCACAGCTTTGGCTGGAAACTTTCGAAAAGCAAAGCCTGACTATGAAAGTAGAAGATCCCATCTTTACAATGATGCAAACTAGGTCGGCGTAGGTGACCAAATAACGGAGATATCGCAATATTCGATAATACATCCCATTTTTCCACTTTTTTGGAAATCACGCTACTGGGCTCAATTTTGATCGGATCGTCACGAAATTTCGAGGGTTAATGAGGGTCTCACAGAGGGAGAAGCTTATTGATTTTGATGATGGTCGGATAATATTTAGGGGTCGGAATGAGCAAAAACTTTATTTGGAGAAAAAATCAATATATATAAAATATCACCTTGACAACAATGTAACGTAGGTTGTCGTATGTGGTCTAACAACGAAGATATCGCAATATTCGCTAATAAAACCCAACTTCTCATTTTTGCGATTTTAATAATAATGACGGATATCACACCTTTGGTAGGGGACCTTCTAAAAGCAAAGCCAGACTAAGAAAGTAGCAAATCCCATCTTTGAAATTATGCAAAGTAGGTTGGCGTAGGTAGTCAAATAAAAGATATCGCAATAGTCGTTAATGCTTCCCTTTTTTCCACTTTTTCTGCAATCAAACTGCAGGTCGGAATTTTGATCGGATCATCACGAAATTTTCTCACAGAGATAGAAGCCTATTGATGTTGGTGATGTCGATAGTAGCCATAAAAGAAATGTTTTCGAGTGAAAAGATTATTCACAGAGGTAGTGGTGTAGGGTATCACATAGTCGGCCCCGTACCGACTATATCCTTTTCTCACTTGTTTTTCACTGAATTAATTTTATATGATTGTGACATATTTTTGTCATGGACAATTAATATGCTAGGACTCCACGTAATTTGCAATAATGCTGGGAATTTCTCTATCATGATAGAGACAAATTGTAGCATGGGAGGAAAATGTTGCAGTAGGCCCCTTAGTTACCCAGGAGACACATTATAGCAATTTGCATCAGGGAAATGTCAGTAGTTCATTTTCCATATGTAGGCTACTTTGCTGGTATATGCCCTGGAAGTAAAAGTAAAATATGGACAAAATTTAAAATTTTTATATTTTTCATACAAAAGTAATGGTCCATATAACCCACTAGATAATATGAGATCATCATCCAAAATTGTAGACACGTTCTTCGACCTAAACTCTTACTTACTTACTTAGCTGGCCCATTACAGAACATTTGTTCCATAGACCGAAATAAGAAAAGATCTCCAATTCTCTTTGTTTCGTGATTCGCTTTTTGAAATACCGCGCCTTGTCATCTCATCATCCACTTGTTTGCGCCATCTATTTTTTGGCCTGCCAATTCTGCGTGCACCGCCATGTGGCTCGAATTTTTACGCCTTTTTAGCGGGTTCATCGTTCTTATTCTATGGCCTATGACACATTCTTATTATATGGCCTAGCCAACGCAATCGCTGCATCTCGATATGTTTAACTATATTGATGTCGTTGCATAGCAGATACAGCTAGTGGTTCATGCGACGTCGATATTCACCTTCAACGCAGACGCAAGTATCCAGGCTTCGGAACCATACATCAGCACGGGTAGTATCAGTGTTTTGTAAGGCGTTATTTTTGTTTGACGAGTTGTGGCTTTGTTTTTAAAGTGCTTACTTAATCCAAAGTAGCATCTGTTGGCCAATACAATTCTCCTTTTTATTTCACAACTGATGTCGTTTTTTGTGTTTACGGCGGTGCCGAGGTATACGAAGTCTTTTACTACCTCAAAATTATAGGAACCAACTTTAACAGTTGGTCCGATCTCAATGGACGCATTGCGCGTCGACACCATCAGCTTGGTCTTCTCGCCGTTTACCGCCAGACCCACTTTAGTAGATTCTCCTTCGACATTCATAAAGGTATCGGTTACTTCTTTTACTGGTCGTCCCATGATGTCTATATCATCAGCATAAGCAAGTAACATGTGGTGTAGATTGTGCCACTTCTTTTGACGTTTGCCTCTCGTATAACCTTTTCTCGCAGGATGTTGAAAAGGTCAAACGTAAGGCTGTCTCCTTGCCTGAAACCTCTTTTGGTACAAAACTCTTCGGAGAGGTTCTCTCCTATTTTAACTGAAGATCTTGTGTCAGTTAGAGTCATTTTACAAAGCCGAATGAGCTTTGCGGGGATACCAAATTCAGACATTGCACAGTGGATCCACCCATTGGCCAAAAATAAAAAAATGAAAGTCAAAATTTTGGTACAACATCTGGCAATACTGACAGCTATGACATGGACCTTTTTAAAAATATATTAGTTTTTGTTTTATTCGAACGCGATCTTCTTAAGAATAGCTTCAAAAGTTGGAACATTTGACTTATATTTTTTTTGTGAGTATAACCTATATTTTAAGTGCAAGTAAATATATTCAAAGTATCGCGAAACTAATTCGTATATCCAAATATTATAGTGGATTTTGAAGGAGGAGGTAATACCTAAATTTTCATTAAAAAATAGTGCTTTAGCGTGATGTGGTATTCTAATTAGCTGCACATTTTCTTAGTGTATTTTGTAATGCCAATTCGATCACATCCTTTAATTTGACCTAAGGTTTTAGTCATGATGCCCAACAGTGCCCACCTCGGGAATAATTTTCCAAAGTAGGTCATGGGTTTAAAATTATTCAGTATTAAAATCAGCTGCCATCTAGTGCCAGCCTATATAGGGTTTCTATGGATATATTAGCGTATAACTCTGTTATCTGACCACGTACATTAACGTAATTGGCATCAGTGGCAAGATGAAGAAATGTTCTTCCAAATTTGTCTTACGTTGGCGGTACGTGAGTTCCAGGAAGAACGCTATAAGATCTATATTAAAAATTTTACCAATTTTCAGACAAAAATGTTGATTTGTGTTTAATCCGCTAAATTCGTTGGATTTTATGTTGTTTTGGAGATTGTTTTGTCTCCCCAAGCCTATTTTTGCATCATAAGATAATCGGGAGCTTTGTTCATGTCATTTTGTATTAACAGCATAAAACAATTCTTACCGAGAATGTTACGCTCGTGGTTTCTTAAAACACTCCTCGCAGCAGCACAAAGATGTAACCGGCGCATTGGCTTGATTTTTACATTCTAAATATTTTTGGCCACTTTCTCCATACAAGTGGATCCACTGTGCATTGCTTGGAATACCTTTGAACCTAGCGGGCTGTCGAAGGCTGGTAAAGTCTTATCTCCTTTCTTATGGATGGGACACAGGATGCTCAGGTTCCAATCGCCGGGTACGCGTTCTTCCTGCCAGATGGAGCTAACTAGCTGATGCATACACCTTATCAGCGTGTCGCCTCCGGTTTTAAACAGCTCGGCTGGTAGGCCATCAGCTCCTGCTGCCTTATTATTCTTCAGCCGGTTTATTGCTGTCTTTACCTCATCTTGGCCGGGTGGTATACATTCAATACCATCTTATTGGATTGGATCTGTGGTATCTTCGTCGACTTCGCTACTATTGGATACCAACATCTGTATCATCCTCCTGTAGGGACCAGCATGGTAATCTAGTAACCTTGCTGGTCTTTACAGGAGGATGTGCAAGTTCCAAAGCCATCAGTTTGATGTTTCACTCTTTGGTAGAATTTTCGGACTTCATTCTGTCTCCTGTACATCTCGATTCGTTCACACTCCCGCTTTTCCATTTCTCCCTTTTTCCTGCGGAAAAAACGTTTCTCCTCTCTCCTTTTCTCCCGATACCTCTCTCGTGCGCTACGTGTTGCTACTGATTAGAAAGTAGCCATATATGCCGCATTTTTCTCTTCGGTGGCAGTACGACACTCCTGGTCATACCATGGATTCCTTGGTGGAGGTCTCTGGTATCCAAGTACTGATTTTGCGGCTGTTTGCTGGTGTGGGCAATGTTTTGCCATTGTCCTGATATGTTATCGGGACGATGAGTGCTTTCATTAAGCTGTTGGGCCAGTTGAGTGGAATATGCTGTGGCTATCTGTTGTGATTGCAGCTTACCGATGTCCAACTTCCGTGTTGTGTCTGTTCGCACTTTGTTTGCTACGTTTAATCTGGTACGTACTTTTGCCGCAACAAGGTAGTGGTCCGAGTCAATGTTTGCACCTCGGAACGATCGTACATCCAACACGCTTGATGCATGTCTTCCATCTATCACAACGTGATCAATTTGGTTTCTTGTTCTTTGATCTGGCGACAGCCAGGTGCCCTTATGAATATCGAGATGCTTAAATCTGGTACTGCTAACTACCATGTTTCTTGCAGCTGCAAAGTCTATCAGCCTCATAGCATTGTCAGATGTTTCACTGTGACTGAATTTCCCGACTGTTGGGCCAAATATATTCTCCTTTCCAATTTTGGCATTAACATCGCCTAGTATAATTTTAATGTCATGGACAGGGCAACGGTCATAAGTTTGGGTGAACGCACATGTTAGCTCACTACCTTTAACGGGTGTTAAAGGCAGTTCCCCAGGTGACACCACGGGGAGGTCAGTGTCCACTTGAGATGAAAGAGGGACCAAGATAAATCCTGGGCTTTGCCATGTTAAAGCCGGTCAGGACCGTTGGTTGGTGTCTTCCATCCCCTACGTCACCCAGGATTGTGAATATACTCATATTATTGTGAATATACTCATATTATTGTGAATATACTCATATTATATCCGTAATTTGAAAAGCAATACTAATTAGTTTTAATATTGTAATATTGGTAAGAAATTGAAAAAAAAAAAACATTAACATTATGAAATCATTATTGAAACATGTTAAAAATAAATAAATTTTATACTAAATAAAAAAAAAAAAATAGAATAATCTCTTCATCTATTAGTATACAATAAATAATTAGAATACAATATTGTATTGTGAAAATAATTATATAATTAGAACATCTTCAGACTTGTTTAGCTAATATGTGTGCAATACATACAGAATCATTAACATGAAAAAAAAAACAACACGATAATTTACACATTGACAAATTGGTGCTTCATTGTTTGAAGTAATTCCAACAGACTAATTACAAACAAGAAAAAATCACCATGTTAATGGAAATTTTAAATTTATTTTCAATTGTTGATTTATAGAAAACATTTGCCTGCACATTTTTCTGAGTGTACGAGTATATGCATGTTGAATTCTTGTTTATTTATGTTGATATAAAAATTCGAAATAAGGTCAATAATCTTTTCAATGTAGATTTCAAGGTGAAATCAAAATTAAAAAATACAACTTGATGTCGTCTAATCACATAACAGCTGATGTGAGTTTTAGTTTTAAAAAAATATATCACATGCAATTATTACGTTTATAATCTAATCGTATATTCTAAGGAGTTGAAAAGTTGCATTTATGCGATTTTGATGAATTCTGTGATTTTCACAGAAAACCGTATAAGTCCACTTATGTGAATTTGAGTTATTGATGACCGTTTGTGAAAAAGATAATTTTAGCAAAACAACTTATCTCAATGTTTTTTTTAGCAAAACATAATCTTTAAATACATATTTTCAACGAATTTATATACCAGTAACAAATCTTATTAACAATTAATGGGTTCCTATACATATTTTGGTAGCGATAATTACTTACAAATCATTAATAAATACTACTTATTGTTTTAAAAAAATGTGTGTATTGACAATTCTATGCGGACATATCCCCAACAAACACTAAACACCAAATTTAAGCCACTTCGATAGGATAATGCGGCTAAAACCTTAAAAATACCGAAAATCGGGTTTTGTACCAAACTACAAAGTTCTATGTTAAATATTGCGAGCTGTATCTTGATTATTTTATTTTTATGGAATAATTCGGATTTCTTCTTCTTTATTTGCCAATCCGTGTTCGGATGTTAGCGATCATACAATTATAATGCAGTGTTACATAATTTAACTTAACTAATTGTTAATATTATAGTACAATTAAATATGTTCTATTCAATTATCGAGAGGCTTCGGTTTCTGGCGGCATTTAAAAGAATTCGTTCGTTTTGCACACCCGTCCATTCTTTAATGTTACTTATCCATATTGTTTCTTTTCTTCCTCTGGGTCTTTTTCCTTCGATATTGGTCTGTATAATGGCTTGGAGCAGCTTATATTTTTCATTCCTCATTAAATGGCCCAAATAGGCAGTTTTTCTGGTTTTTATCATACGTGTAATTTGAAGTTCGGTATTCATGCGTCTAAGCACTTCTTCATTTGAGATACGTTCAGTCCAACGAATTTTTAAAATGCGGCGATATATCCACATTTCAAACGAATTTAATCTTTTCTGATCTGTTACTTTTACCGTCCAGGTTTCGGCTGAGTATAATAGTACTGGCCATATGTAACATTTAACAAAGCGCATTTTTGTTGTTAGGCTTATATCATGACTTGTAAGCGTTTTTTTATATTTAAAAAATGAATTTCGTGCCATTTCAATTCTGCACTTGATTTCTTTCGACATATCCCACTGATCATTAATCTGGACTCCTAGGTATTTTAACGTTTTAACTCTTTCTATTTCGGTATTGCTTATTAACATAGGTGCAGTTGTTTCCACAGACTTTCTGCTCACAATCATATATTTGGTCTTTTTTATGTTAATACGTAATCCATATATTTCGCTTGTTTTCACAAGTTCATCTAATAATCTTTGTAGCCCCGCAAAACTGCTTGCTAGTAACGTAGTATCGTCGGCGTAACGGATGTTATTAATTAGCGTATTGTTTATAGCAATACCAATGTTCTTTCTAGCAATGGATTCTACGAATATTTGTTCTGAATATATGTTGAATAGAAGGGGAGACAAAACACATCCTTGTCTTACCCCCTTTGAAATTTGAACATTGTCTGTTAATTCACCATCTACATTAATATTTGCTACTTGATTCCAGTATAAATTTTTAATGCATCTTATATCCCATTCGTCTAGACCAATAGAAGTCAAGATATTCATCAGTTTATCATGCTTCACCGTATCAAATGCTTTCTCATAATCCACGAAGCAAATATATACGTCTTTTTGAACTTCTCGACATTTTTGTATTAATACGTTAAGTCCAAGTAGTGCTTCTCGCGTTCCCATACCTTCATTGAATCCAAATTGCGTCTGCCCCATGTGTGCCTCACATAGTGGGTATATTCTTCTGTGTATTATTTTTAGAAATGTTTTCAGGACATGGCTCATTAAACTAATTAACCTGAAGTCACCACACGTATTCGCATTATTTTTCTTGGGTATAGGTATAAATGTTGATTGGAGCCAATCTTGCGGATATTCCCCGGTAATATAAATTTGGTTAAACAACCCCAATAATAGTTGTTTTTTGTTTCCTTCTATTAATTTGAGTACTTCGACAGGTATATCATCTGGCCCTGGTGCCTTTTTGTCTTTCATAGATTTTATTGCCGATTCCAATTCTTCCTCATTGATTAGTCTTCCTGGAATACCGATTTGGGGTGTATTGGTTAGGAACTGGGTTCGACTCTCGTCAGTAAATAAATTTCTGATATATCTCTCCCATAGTTTACTCTTATCCTCACGTTCGTAGTGAGCTACATTATTATCGTCGCAAATAAACGCGGACGTTCTTTTTGTATATATACCGGATGCCTCTTTCATTTTTTTGTGGAGATTGAAATCGTCATGGAGAAGTTGTAATCTTTCAATTTCCTGGCATTCTTTGTTTATTTCTGCATTTTTCGCGGCACGAATTGCGGTTTTAATTTCTTGTTTCAATTCCCAATATTTTTCATAGTTATTATTTCTGTATTTGCTCCGTTCTTCTCGAAGTGCACGTATTTCTTCTGTTATCCAGTTGTTCTTCTTCCGTCTAGTTGTAGTTGTACCTAATACATCTTTCGACTCGTTGTTGATTGATTCTTTTAAACTGTTCCACTGCTGTTCATTGTTGTTCCCAACGAAGGATAGTTTGGCGTTTATTTGATCTTTCATTGTTTGTTTCGTAAAGGGGTCGCTAAGCTTTTCGGAATCTATTTTCTTCCGGGGGTTTCTCCTGCGGGTGATAGCCAATTTTATACCAATTTTACAAAGTAGGAGGGTGTGATCTGATGGAACGTCAGCACCGGGATATGTGGAGCATCCACTCACGCCGGAAGAATATCGCTTATTTATAATTATGTAGTCGATTTGGTTTCTGACTATATTATTATTGCTGTCTTGTGGCGACTTCCAAGTATATAATCGTCTCGGATGGAGTTTGAACATAGTGTTACTAATTTTAAACTTGTGTTCTTGCAAAATTGAATTAGCCTTTTTCCTCTTTCGTTACGTTGGCCCAACCCAAATTTACCTGTAACCTCAGTTGTTTCTTCCTTTCCAACTTTCGCATTAAAATCCCCCGTGTATAATTGTGATATCATGGGGTTTCGTCATTATCAACACTTTTTCCACATCACTGTAAAATTGTTCTACCTCGAGATTGTCGCCATCACATGTGGGTGCATACACTTGTATTACGTTCAAGTTAACCGGTTTTCCGGATATTTTGATCATCATAACCCTATCCGAAATCGTGAAGCATCCTGTTACACTGGGTGCAATGTTACTTTTAACTAAGATAGCAACGCCCTTTCTGTGGATTCCGTCAACATTGCCTGAGTGATAAACCTTTGTATTTTCAGAGAAGAACTCTGAGCTTTCAGTCCACCATGTCTCACTTATACCCAATATATCTATTTGCAGCCGCTTCATCTCGCTTATGGTGTTATCCAATTTTCCAAGCTCATAAAGACTTCGAACATTCCATGTTCCGATGTTAAGTTTTGTTTTACCTCCGGGGATTCTTAGCACCCTCGTTTGGCCGGAGACTGAGGTCCGATTGTTATTTTGTGTTTCCATTTTCATTGTATGATTTTCATGGGATATTACTTTAGTGGTTTCCCGTTGCCTTCTAAAGGGTTTGGAGTTTACCGTCTCCGTGTTCAGCCGCTCCACTGGAGTACAGACGCTGTTTGCAGTCGCCCAATGTGGGAACAGACACTGCCTTTCCCCCTTTTTTTTTGGTTCGCCCCGCATATTTTATTTTTGCGGTACCCTTGAGTGAGCAATCGCTGACGAGCATTCCCCTATCCACCACCTGGGGAGGCGTCCGATAGGAGAAAAAAGTGAAGAAAAACAACTCCGCACGGATTATACATGGAATAATTCGAATTACAAATAAAATAATTCAAATCACAACTAAAATAATTCGAATTTCAAATAGAGTAATTCGAATTACAAATGAAATAATTCCAATTACAAATAGAATAAATCGAATTACAAATGGATAAATTCAAATTACAAATGGAATAATTCGGATTACAACTAAAATGATTCGAATTACACCTGAAAAAGGTGTATATAGATTAATATATAGATAGGTTATTAATGTTTACACGGAAAACCCAAAAAACGGACCAGCAAAGCGGACCGGGTCATCTAGTATGTATACATACAGGGACGTACGTGACCAAAAATCATGAAATTTTGAAATGTTGTCTAGCGTTACGTAAAGCTATTTTAAAGGGTTTGTTCGTTGATTCTATATGAAATATTGACACAGAGTATATAAATTTAATATTATTTAGGGTACAATTATATTTACATATTTTAATGTATTTTCCTTTCTTCGACTTGGCCAGAAAGCTATATCAAAACTTCCGGATTTAATGTATATTTTTCCAAAATGTACAGGATTGTAGCGGGGCGTAAACTGCAACCAATGCTCGTACAATTATAATTGTTTAAAGAGTATAAAATATAAGTCCTCGTATATTTAGAATTGAAAATAAATCATCTAGGTCCACGGAATGGTATACCCCAGAATTTTACAACCGCAGAGAATTGCAATTGTTTTTGCTATCACAAGATTCTCAGTATTTCGAAGATCTTACATTACATTTTGGGATTCCTCATAATCCAATCCCAATATAATTCTATTCGCGAGTAGGACGAATTAAGTTATATACGGGTTAAATGTGTTGGAGGGTATACCCGATCATAACCCCTTTTTCGACTTCTATGAATTAAATACCTCGAAAAAGAAGAATAACTCGAATCCGCTAGTGCAGCTTGGACTCCTATATATCTAGATATTATGTCGATAGCCCAAGTATAAGAATTATAATCTTCAGAAATTTATAATCGTACGATACAGAACACGACTCATATACTCCGAATCCTCCTCGCAGTACTGTATGAGGCTACAAAACCCATGTTTGGACTATGCCAAAGCATGGTCGAACAAATATCTCAGAAACCAATATCAGAAATAAACCGGAAAACTCTTAGCTAAATCGTGACAAAACACTTTAAGTCGAAAAAAATATTTGATTGTTGTTTTTGCTGTATTCTCCTTACTTTCGGTATAATGTTACAGAAGAAGCATTCATTTTTTAATTGTACGAGTGGGCGTTTTTGGTCTCGATGATATTAAACACTTTGCTGGACTCAGTTCTTGCAACTTATTGAAACTAGAATTTAAATATTTCCTAAATTGCCTCAAATGTTACATAGTTTTGGCAAATAACAATCGATCCTTTAAGAATCTCACATAATTATTCGCTAATAATAAGCAAATTAATCAAGAAGGACCACTTGTGTCCAAAAGAGTTTTATATTTGTCATAACTTGAAATCAGTTGGTAACGAATTAAAAAAAATCTCATTTTGAGCTTTGTCAGGAAGCGTGGACTTGCCCACGACAAATAGAATATCGCAGTAAACAAGACTACAAGTGTCAACCAAAAGAAATGTCCAAAGGATCCTCCAACAGTTTTTAAACTGCGCTTATGTTGAACTTTTATGAGGGATATAACTGAAGATGTTGTCCAAACATATTCTCTTGGAACTTGATGTACATTTGGAAGCAATTTTACGATATTTGAAGGAGTGGACCGATATAACCCATATAATGTCGATCTATGTCAAGGAAGAAATATTGCGATGTGCAAAGTTTAGATAGAATCGATTACTCTCTTCGAGAGATACACTGTGTGTAATTTTTTGAGTCATGTTTTATTAACCATATTCTGACTCCACAGTGTGATAGAACACCAAAAATGAGAAGACACGTGTCTCGCCGTTTTTCTCTATCTCATCAACTTTCGCGGTTATAGGCCTCCAAAGGTTTGAGGCTTTGATATAAAAAGGGTCATTTAGTCAGGACTACATCTTCAAAAACCGTTAGGAAATTTTAATTTATCTCAGAGCCATAGTTGTAGCTCTTGTCTTAAAGAATAAAAATTGTGAACACATATAACCCATCAAACTTCATCTGCTAGGTCAAAATCGCCATGGTCAAATTTCTATTAAAATGTTTCTCAAGTTTTGTTATACAGCTATCAAACCGATCAAATTTGATGTAAACAACCAACTACAAAAATATACCTCAGATCTCAATAAACATCTTTCTAGAATATACGAACACTGAAGGAACAGGTCTTAATGGTCAAAATAGCAAAACAATTGCGATTCTTATCCTCTTTTCTCGGCTTCTGCTCCATAGATATTAAACCGTTCAAAATTCAAGAAAAGAATCAACCACAATAGTGTAGCAAAGGCTTCAATAAACAACTTTCTGGAATATGCGAAATGTCTATGAACGGTTCTAAATGGTAAAAATAGCAAAAATCTTTTGAAGATATCCAATTTTTTTCTCTTTTCTCCGACTCTGGTCCAAAAATACGCAACCGCCTAAAATTTAGGATACAGTCAACTACAAAAATGTACCTTAGATTTCAACAAACAAGATTCTAGAACAAATGAAGATTCTAGGAACGATTCTTCAAGCTTAAAATTCGATTATTTTAGCTCATTCTTTCCAGTTCAGGTCCGTAAATTACTAACCTTTCGAATTTCCTTGAGTTTTTAACAGTTTGTTATTTCCAAACCTGAGCAGGGGAAATGTTAAAAAAATTTAATTGTTCGTGAATTTCAGCCCTAAGAATCATTCCTAGAATCTTCATATGTTCTAAAAAGTTGTTTATTGAAATCGTAGGTACATTTTTGTGGTTGACGGTATACTTAATTTTTGGGCGGTTGCGGATATTTTCAAAAGATTTTTGCTATTTTTACCATTAAGAACCGTTCATAGACATTTCGCATATTCCAGAAAGATGTTTATTGATGCCGTTGCTACGCTATTGTGGTTGATTGTTTTCTTGAATTTTGAGCGGTTTAATATCCATGGAGCAGAATCCTAGAAAAGAGGATAAAAATCGCAATTGTTTTGCTATTTTGACCATTAAGATCCGTTTCTACAGAGTTCGTATATTCTAGGAAGATGTTTATTGAGATCTGAGGTACACTTTTGTAGTTGGTTGTTTGCTTCACATTTGATCGGTTTGGAAGCTGTATAACAAAAATTGAGAAAAAATTTTAAAAGAAATTTGACCATGGCGATTTTGACCTTGCAGATGAAGCTTGATGGATTATATGTGTTCACAGTTTTGTTCTTTAAGACAAGAGCTACAACTTTGCCTCCGAGATGAATTCAAATTTCCTAACGGTTTGGAAGATATAGTCCTAACTATATGACCCTTTCTACATCAAAGCCTCAAACCTTTGGAGGCCTATAACCGCGAAAGTTGATGAGATAGCGAAAAACGGCGAGACACGTGTCTTCTCATTTTTGGTGTTCTATCACACTGCGGTGTCAGAATATGGTTAATAATTTTCGTGTTGCACAGTGAAATTTTTGAACTTTTATGGCGGTGGTACCGATTTGACTTAAACTTAACATATTACGTGATCAAAAACTTTGACCAAATCAGTTGATCCGGTCGACAGTTACCATGCGCTCGATCCTGCTAGACAAACAGAGATACAGACAGACGTATTGTGCTAGAGGCCCTAAGGGCTGAGGGTACAATTGTGCAACACTAAAAATGCAAACAACTTATAATAGATATTTTTCGTTTCGACTTTTCATATTCGGTTCGAATTTTATGGCTTTATCTAAACCAGTCTAAAATTACCTTTTTCGTATTATTTGTTTTACAGTATTTACCGACCTCAGGCAGCAGAACTTATATGTCATACAACAGTTACCTTTACAGACCATGTTACCTTTACAGAAAATTTTCCAAAAAGAGCGCATAACAATTCCTTGGAACATTGTGAAGATGTAAAATGCTTCCTTCACGTTGTTTTTACATCATGTATATCAAACACTGCTGACACGAACAGATTATTCTCATATTTGGCAATTCGTTGTGACTTATAGATATATTTATTAAATGATCGTTGGAAAATATTCTATGTACAACGTGATAGAGACATTAGACAACAAAGGCATGTTAAAATGAATTGTGTATCACATTCAGCGAATTTTTTTTTTTTTTCAAAGATATCATTACGACAAATTTGAAAGCTTGGAAGATATGGTGCAAACTATATCAAAACTGTGGTATTTTCAGATATTGCATACATTTTATAGCGCTTATGCAGTTTTTCGAGTCGATTTTTTGTAAAAATATTTTAATTGTTTTCTTATCTTTAAGTTTCCTAAAACCGTCAAAGCAAAATTCGAATTGGTTTCTGATATATAGCCCCAATTTGTTCGAAAAATTCAATATTTAGCAATTTTTAGATGAGGACATAAAATCTTAGCTGGATCTGACAAAACAATACCCAAGTAGCGTTATTGTCGTTTGGGTCTGCACTTTCATAAAATTCTCGATAGAAGTTGTTTACACACGACTACCTTAAAAATGTTGGACGGTGTTGGAAAAATTCAAGTGGATTTGCCAAATATATCAGATTTTAGCAGTTTTTAACGCAAACAAATTCATTTTACGTAATTATTTTCTCCTACTGTTTAGCAACCAATTTGTCTAAAATAGAATAACAAAATTTTGGTAAAGCCAGTGAGAAAAATGTCTAACTGGCTTAAAGATATAGTCTACGCAAAACTCTTCATACATTTTATCCAATAGACAATTTTTCATACACGTCCATTGAGTGTAATGCCTCGAGACCTCTATATACATCGAATATAATATAACAAACATGTAGTATATTCATTACGGAATTCGTATTTAATAGTGGAATGATATGACCTGAAGAAGTAATTCAGATTTCATTAGAGTATAGGCCCAAACAAAAAAAATTGAAAACATTTATTAAAAAACTTATTAATGATGCATATTTTCAGAACAGAAAGGGGGGGGCGCACAGTGTCACGACCGTGGCCAAAAATGGTAAAAACTAATGTACAAAAACACATTTGCATTTGAAAAACGATAAGTTCTAGGACAGAGAAGCCATTACATAGTCGATACGTCCGAAGATTTGCTTTACCACCAATGAAACCAGGTAACGTAATTTGGTGACTATGTGGGTTCGAGTCCTTGGCTTTCCTTTTTCACTTGCAAATAATTTCAGATCATCAAGCTTAACTCTAAACGAGAAAATTAACAAAAATCATTAAAAATGATCTTCGCCCTAAAAAGGCAAATTTTCAAAAAAAAAAAAAAAAAAAAAACTAAATACTTCGTTGAACAAATTTATTGATGGGGAGTGATAGAAAACATATTAATTAAGAAGAATCTGAATTTTGGTACTGATACGTGAATTAGTTTTTGCTATATGAGGACTTAAATCCGACAATTTTAGTTAATACGTACTTTTATGTGTTTTTTTTCTAAAATTAATAAATTATATTATGCGTTAATATTTAAAATTTAAAAGTAACGGTCGCTGCAAAAATGGTTCCTAAGCTCTCTTGGGATGTAATAAACTTGGCTACACCTTTGTTTGCATGTAAATATTAATCATATGGTGTTTACATTTACCCAAACATGTATTACTAAGTTTATTAATTTTCTGAAGCAAATTTTAAATTGAGTGGAGTGGGAAAAAAATTGTATAAAAGTGTATATCGATATTTTTTGCTGTATGAGTAGTAAAAAGTGAATACTTCAAATATGTAAAGGTCCCAGCTGCAGAGGTTTGCAGACGAATGTGTCACTTCTCTTTTTCAGCGACCACCTCACTGAGAGGATACCCCCTTTTTTAACAAATCGTTTTGCGGTGTTGGCTATAGCCCGAAAACGAATGAACCGATCATCATATATTTTTGTGGGCTTATTAAGTACCTAATAGTCTTGCTTTAAAACGAGAGAATTTTTAAAAATATAAATTTTTAAAAAAATTGTGAACAGCGAAAATCAAAATTCGATTTTTTACAAAAAATTGACCGTTTTTTGACCACTAATCGGACAAAAAAATGTTTAAAGGAAATTTCTCATATATAAAGACAATATTCAATATGCTCACAAACAATATGAAGACTAAACACCAAATTTCAGTCATATCGGGTGGATATTGAGGCCACAACACTCAAAACACCGAAAATGAGGAGGCACGGTTCTATAGTAAGACGAGGACCTATACCGACATATTCTGGTGGAAGGTTATAAGTCCCCCAACGGAGACCTAATACCAATTTTCAGCCATTTCGGGTGATAATCAGGCTAAAACCTCCAAAATACCGAAAATCGGGAGGTACCGTCCTATGGGGGCTATATGAAGGCGTGGACCTATGCAGACAAATTTCATGGTGAAGGTATGATGCCCCCTGCGAAGACTAAATACCAAATTTCAGCAATTTCGGTGTAATAATGAGGCTAAAATCTTCAAAATACCGATAATCGGGAGGTACCGTTATATGGGAGCTGTATCAAAACGTGGACCTAAGCCCACAATTTTCTGTTGGAATGTTCAATACCTCTGCCGAAGACTAACCACAAAATTTGAATACTTTCGGTTGGTCATTGTGTCTTAAACATTCAAAATACCTAAAATCGGGAGGTACGGTTCTATGGGCTGTCTATCAAAACGTGGACCGACCAACCCAAATTTTTGTCCTGAAGATTGTAAGTCAATAATAGGTACGTGTACCAAAATTGATGCACCTACGACAACTCCTTCTATTTTTGGCCACAGTCAATATGAACTCGCGACATAGTGGGGCGGTACCCCAGTGCCCCCCCCCTGCTTACGTCTCTGTATACATATATATATTACATAAAAATTATGAATATTTTTATATCATATAAACATATATGTATTTAAATATGTTTTTTATTTGGGTTTTACCATAGATTTGGTATTTCATTTACTTTTTAATGTAGTCGCCTTATAATTCTGTTAATTGAAACAATTTTGAACCTGATTTGTTTTATTTCTTACGTATTAAACTTCTCAGTTGACAAGCAAACAGACCAGTCTTCTTTGTTCAGTATACTTAAAATAATTCAGTAAAGCCGTGAAGTGTTGTGGATCATCTTTTCTATACACATGGATATCATCAAAAAAGACCAGTTTGTTTGGCAAACATTGTATTAATTTGAATGTTAACAAATATGCATTTTTAATAATTGTTGCATTTTTAATATTTCTGAGGTTTTTCATTCATAACGACATAAGTCAACTTATGTAAATTTTTTTATTGCTGCCACGTAATTGTACTTTTTAGTGCTTCTCATATCACTATTCCGTTTTTGAAAAAAAAATATTCCGTTACCAACACTGTGTGTTTTGAGTCATGGTTTATTAAAAATATTCTGACACCGCAGCGTGATAGAAGACCAAAAATAAGGAGATACGTGTCCCGGCGTTTTTCCCTATGACTTCAAGTTTCGCGGGTTATGGGCCCCCAAGACCTGAGACAAAATAGAAAATCAAATGCGATTTTTATCCTATTTTTTCAGTTCCTGCTTCATAGATACTAAACCGTTCAAAATTCGAGAAAACAATGGACCACAATAATGTAGCAAAGATAACTGCAAACAACTTTCTGGAACATTTGAAATGTCTATGAGCGGTTCATAAATGCGAAAATAGCCAAAAACTGTTGAAAATATTGAATTTTTATAATTTTTTCTCCTTGTCTGGTCCACAGATACCGAACCGCCCAAAAATTAAGGATACAGTCAACTACAAAAATGTACATAAGATGTCAATCATCAACTTTCTAGAACATATAAAGAACGGTCCTTTAAGCCGAAATACACAAAAAATTAAATTATTTTTAACGTTGCCCCAGCTCAGGCCTTGAAATAATATATTGTTTAAAACTCAAGGAAATTTGAAAGGTTTGTTATTTTATAAGAATAGCCTATAATAATCGAATTTTGAGCTTGAAGAACTGTTCCTAGAATCTGTTTATGTTCTAGAAAGATGTTTATTGAAATCTTAGGTAAATTTTTCTAGTGGGTTGTTTGCTTCAATTTTGATCGCTTTGATATCTGTAGAACAAAATCCGTGGCAAAAAATTAAAAGGGAAATTTGACTTTGACGATTTTGACCTTGAATGTGAGGTTGAATGGATTTTATGTGCTCACAATTATTATTCTTTAAGATGAGAGCTACAACTTTTCTTCAAGGAGTAAACCCAAATTCTTAGCGGTTTAGAAGATATGTGCCTGACAAAATGATCCCTTTTGAAATCAAGTTCTTAGGTCTTTTGGGGCCCATAACCGCGAAAGTTGAAGTGATAGGGAATAACGCCGGGACACGAGTCTTCTTATTTTTGGTCTTCTATCCCGCTGCGGTGTCAGAATATGGGTAATAATTCTCGTGTCGCACAGTGTAATATATATTTTGGAGTAAGTGGACCTTTTTATAAAATAATTGTCATAATAAACTTATTATGTCAACATAAGCAGCAGTAAATCGCAAACATATTCATGAAAAACAAAAACACAACATGGAAATAATTTTTTTTTTTGATTCTCTTTCAAGAGATAGCGACATAAAACTAAATGTGCTCTTTTGAGTGCTATTTTATATTAATTTTCTCTTTTTATGTAATTTACTCTCAAACACAAGTCCCGTGGCGTAATTTTTATGAAAAAAGAGATCCATGGCCCAATAAACGGCAAAAACTGTTATGATTTCTTTAACTATTGATGTACTTTATTGTGATGGAAACGCAGTACAACAAGATGAATAAATAGGTACAAATGCAATAAATTCTAAAAGCGAATTAAAATATATCGGTATAAAGAATATGTTGATTTTGTTTTATTTTCGTCTTTATTTGACTGATAACATTTTTGAAATAACAATTTTTATACCCTCCACCATAGTATGGAGGGTATATTAAGTTTGTCATTCCGTTTGTAACACATCGAACTAATCATTTGCGACCCTATAAAGTATATTATTCTTGATCAGGATAAAATTCTAGGACGATCTAGCCATGTCCGTCTCTCCGTCTGTTGTAATCACTCTAGCGTCCGCAATAATTGAGATAGAGTGCTGAAATTTTGCACCCGAGGGTCTTTTTCCCATAGACAGGTCAAGTTCGAAGATGGGCTATATTTGGTATAGCCCCCATATAACGGTACCTCCGGATTTAAGGTATTTTGACGTTCTTCGCCACATTTGCAGACCGAATTAGCTATAACTTAGCACTTAGGGTTCCTAGTGATCAACAAACTTATAACCCAAAGGATATGGGAATAGGTCCATGTTTTGGTATAGTCGCCATATAACGGTACCTCCCGATTTTCGGTATTTTGAGAATTTTAGCCACAATTTTTAACCGAACTATCTGCAATTTGACATTTGAGGTTCTCAGTCGTCATGAAACATCTCCACGAAACATCGTCAACATAGGTCCATGTTTTGGTATAGCCCCCATATATCGGTACCTCCCGATTTTCGGTATTTTGAGAATTTTAGCTACAATTTTTAACCGAACTAGCTGTAATTTGCCATTTGATTTTCTTAGTGGCCATGAAATATCTCCTCCAAACATCGTCAACATATGTCCATGTTTTGGTATAGCCCCCATATAACGGTACCTCCCGATTTTCGGTATTTTGAGAATTTTAGCAACAATTTGTAACCGAACTATCTGCAATTTGACATTTGAGGTTCTCAGTGGTCATGAAACATCTCCACCGAACATCGTCAACATAGGTCCATGTTTTGGTATGGCCCATATAACCGTACCTCCCGATTTTCGGTATTTTGAACATTTTTGTTACAATTTTTAACCGAACTAGCTGTATTTTGCCATTTGAGGTTCTCAGTGGTCATGAAACATCTCCACCAAACATCGTCAACATAGGTCCATGTTTTGGTATAGCCCCCATATAACGGTACCCCCGATTTTCGGTATTTTGAGAATTTTAGCTACAATTTTCACCCGAACTGGCTGTAAATTGACATTTGAGGTTCTCAGTGGTCATCCAACTTCTCCACCGAACATCGCCAACATAGGTCCATGGTTTGGTATAGTCCCCATATAACGATACCTCCCGATTTTCGGTATTTTGAGAATTTTAGCTACAATTTTTACCCGAACTAGCTGTAATTTGACATTTGAATTTTCAGTGATCACGAAACTTCTTCACTAAAATTCGTCAACATAGGTCCATCTTTTCGTATAGCTCCTATATAACGGTACCTCCCGATTTTCGGCATTTTGAGGGTCTACATTGTTTGATGGAACCACCCTCAATTTAATTTGACTTTTGAGGTTCTCTGCAGTTACAAAACTTTTCCACCAAAAATTATAAAGATAGGTTGACACTTTGATATAGGCCCGTAGGTGGTACCTTTCACCTGGCTGAACACATTTTTTAGATTAGATTTGATAAGATAAGACAATTGGTGTATCTATCCATGGTCGAAATTTTTTTCCACCTAAAATTGTGAAAGGACACTAATTATTCCATTTTAATTAAGACTATTTTATGGTGGAGGGTATAAAAAGTTCGGCCCGGCCGAACTTAGCGATTTTTACTTGTTTATTTATATTTTTACCAAATACATATCGTCTGCTCCGTCGGAAAAGGTCGTAAGTCCACTTTTTTGGGAAATCGCGTTTTTGTTACAGGATGATAGTACAAGTCAAAACACGTCGTATGCTACAAAGAAAATGGTAGTATGTCGCGTTTTTCTATATGTTTTGCCCTTGTCGGAAAAGGTCGTAAGTCCACAAATCGTACAAATTTGAGTACGAAAAGGTCGTAAGTCCACAGAAAAATGTATACTTTAAAAGATACAATGTAAAGAACTAGCCTACACCTTTGGATGATAATCGAATGATATTTGGCGGAGCCTGTGGACCAAACTTTTGAACAAAAAATTGATAATTTCAATATTGCAACGAAAATTTACTTCTAAAATATATTTTTCCCTATAAGCGCACTGATTATGATAGATGGACTTCTGGCCTTTTCATTGATACAAATTGGGATGCTGTATGTGATCAAATACCTCATACATATATTGAAAAATTTGTAAAAAAAAACCGAATTTTTACTGTTTTTACTGTCGTATATCTTACTTAACTTTATCAACTGGCGATTTGTGGTTTCTCTAGGGTTTCTCTCTTTGTTCACATAACGAGATTAGTTTGGATTCTGAATTCAATAAAGCAATTCCTTCTAACAGACGGGTAATTGCAATGTTTATCTTATTGAATGATTCTAAAATATTAATTGATTGAAATGTTATTAAACTAAGAAGACATCATGGTTTTTGCTAAAAAAGAGCAGTATGAATTTGGAATGGAATTAGACGATGGTGTCATGGGTCTAGTTCCCTATGGTTTTCACGGTGATTCTGATAGCTCTGATGATGAACTTCCTAAACGCAGGAAGACATTACATGCTGAAAATTCTACATGGTTTGCAGACAAAAACAAAAGATGCGGTGAGTTGGGGCAGAAATACTTGGGAAGACAAAAAAGATCACTATTTGGGACTACAATGTAGCTAAGAAACCACGTACATTAACGGAATTAATCACGAAATTTAATTGAAGGAGAAGGTCGTAAGGCAAAAATACAAGGTAGTAAGTACAACGTGTCATGTTTTATATTAAATATTAGCCGAACCGGTCCACGTTGCTGGCCCTTGAAACAGTTAATGTTAGCTTTTCTTATGTCAATTAAATTATTTTGCATCGCAAATTAGTTGGGATATGCAAGTGAATATCAATAACAAGTAAGAACGTCGTTAAATTCGGCCAGGCCGAACTTGTTATACCCTCCACCATGAGTTGTATTGAATTTTACTTCAATTAGTTTCCTTTCGTTTATGAAGTAGACTAAATACCATATTTTAGCAATTTCGGTAAAACAATGTGGCTAATCTTCAAAATACCGAAATTCGGGAGGCACCGTTCTATGGGGCTATATCAAGGCGTGGACCTATATAGACAAATATATGGGAGAAAATTTTATACCCGAAACGAAGAATAAATACCAAATTTCAGCCATTTCGGAGGAATATTGAGGCCACACCTTCAAAATACCGGAAATCGGGAGGTACCGTTCTATGGGGGCGATATGAAGGCGTCAATACCAAACATCCTAGAAGTAATATAAACTTCTATACCAAATCACGAAGATCTATCTTAAAAATTGGGAGCTGTATCTTAATTTCAAAAGACGGACAGACGGTCATGGTTATACCGACTTAGAATTTTACTCTGGTCGGGTCTTATTGCTAAAATATGTACCCAGGATTGGGGAATAGGAATAGTTCGTAAGTTTTGTATATATAGCGCATTTAAAAAATAGGGCACAGGTGTAACCCGCTCCTCCGAAATTTAACAATATATATAGCCTACTTCCACCAAGGGACATCCCTGCTCATAATCTGAAAATTACATGGAATAAGTACTTAAGGTCGGAGATTCAACAACCGTTGCCTCGCAAATTAATTTTCTGACCGATACCTTCATAACTTTTGCAAAAAAACATTTTTTTAAAAAATAGCACCCGCCCCCTCCGAAATTCAAAAAATATAAAGCCTATTTTCACCTCGGTTGATCCTTGTATTTTCTCTGAAATTTTCAAAAAAAATTGTTCAGCCGTTTTTGAGTCTATGCGGAACATACAAACCTTCACACATTGTCTTTTATATATAAGATTTCACCCAAAAGTTTTGGTCCATTAAACCCGTTAATAATTATCTCATCACCATGTTAAATTGTAAGCTTATTTTTTGTCTTAAACTCAAATCATTCTTAAAATCTCACTCCGATCGGAATATTACTGCGATCTACAGGACAACTATAAAGTCGGAAAAAAATTGTGGATTTGGTCAATTTCACACCTTTCGATCATAACCAACATCTAATGGGGTCACTTCCGGTCGGAACCCGGACCACTCCACAAAATTTCGTGACGATCGGTCCAAAATTGAGGTCTGGATTTTTATTACAATTGTTAATGGATGGACGGACACACATAGCTAGATCGCTTTATCTCGTCAAGATATGAAAAAATGGCCAGGGGAGGGGGTCTACGACGAATACTTCGCGATGTTACACGAATATTGGACAAAAAACGTATAATACCCTTTTCACTTTGTTTCGTAAAGTATAAATATTTTATTTTAAAAGCGTCCGTAAATTGTAGGAAAAGGTCGTAAGTCCCTACAAAAATACAAAACTGTACAAGGAAAAGGTCGTAAGTCCAAAGACATCCAATTATCTCCCTAACGCTACGGAATTTTACCAAACAAAGTACAGGTATTGAAGCGGAATAAATAAACGAAAACTACTGCATTTACCACCATAATAAAATTTTTATTACAGAAAGCGCTGGAATGTTTTTTCTTCCTCCTGAAAAATTTATTGTGAGGGACTTACGACCTTTTCCGACGGAGCAGACGATATATGTATTTTATTTGTATGAACCCAGCAAAACAATCGTACCGACATCGTAACGAAATCGGAACAAAATTCGGACGATACGTCCGATATCTGATCCGAAATCGTAACGATATCTTAACGAAAGTTGAATGAAGTGGTTGACATCATTTCGGAACGAAATGTCGGAGCGACATCGGATCGATTTCGGTCCGATTTCATAACGAAATCTGCAAAAAATCCCTGGGAATTTCGGAAAGGAAATTTCTTTCCGACATTCGTTCCGAAATCGGAACGAATTCGGTACAAAATCTGAACTATTTCCTCTTCGAAAAATCGTTCAGAAATCGGAACGAAATCTGAACGACTTTGCTTCCGAAATTGTTCAGACGTGTCGGACATCAGACATTTGGTTTGCTGGGAAGATTGGGTAATAATTTGTAAAATAAAATTCATCGAAAAACAACACAAGTGTACATGTGCTTTCCTTTTTCCTCCGTTTTTTTTTTTTATAGAAAACAACATATGTATGTATAAATGTGTCATTTGGTGCAAAAAATAAAAAGCACACGCAAAGATATGTTTTTTTAAATTTTTCAATAAAAAATAAATTTATAACAACATTAAAAAATTGTTATTTCTAACGATTGCTCTATGAATATGTAAGAAAAAACCATAACAAAATCATGGACACATAAATATTACAAACAATATTAATTTCGCTCTCCTGAAAATGTTGATTTTTAGACTTATGTCGTTATGTATTACAACCACTGAATATTTTATATTTTGTATTTATTTAACATTATAGTAACAAAGCATATTATACCATCTAGTTACACAAAACAACAGAAGTTATACTACTCTGAGATCAAAAAACCTAATAGAATAATAACAAATAAAATTTAAAAATATAATAAAAATAAATTGAATTGAAAATAATGAAACTTAATAGTATAATAAATAATACAATTTAAAAATATAATAATAATAAATTGAATTGAAAACAAGTAAAAAAGTATCAGTCGTTTTGCCGACCGAGATATACCCTCAGCCTGTGTAAATTGAAACACTTTTTTCACAAAAAACTTATGTATTTAGGGAGTTTTAAAATTTTGGGAACCGACAAAAATGTTGATTTGGATTAGAGTTCGAAAGTTTTGCGGATCAGGTACTTAAAGGAGTGGACCGATATAGACTATGGGGGTGCCATAGGGTTTTTTTACACCCTTCGGGATGTTTTCTCAAGAATTATGGACTTGCCCCTGAAAAAATTTTAACATCGTAGTTGACGCAGCGACTGTAAGTTGCTTCAAAAAAAAAGTGATTCGATAGCAAGTCTTAAAGTGAACTTATCCGAAATTTTGTGTGGGAGGTACCGGATGGAGTGGACAAATATAGTCCATATTCGAACCTGATCTATATCTGGTAGATATAATAGGATGTGTAAAGTATGGACCAAATCGGCCACTCACACTCGTGCGCACAATTTTTCCGAATATTTTTGAACTTTTGTGGGGGAGGTACCTGAAGGAGTGGACCGATATGGCTTATCTTCGAACTTAAACTAAGTTTGGACACAATATTACGAAGTCCAAATTTTGGACGGAATCGGTTCATCCGTTCGAGAGTTATCGTGCGCTCCAGCCAGACAGACAGACGGACGGACATTGCTCAATCGACTTCAAATTGTCTGAAACACATTTCGTCCAAACATACTTGGGGTCTAAAACCATTATTTCGATGAGGCACATTTTGCCCGTATGAAAGTGTATATACCCTCGTTAGCATAAATGCTGAGGGTATAATAATGAAATATCAGCAAAAATAAAAAGGGGACATGATCCCAGTATTTCACTTAAACTACTCACAATATTTATTAATGAAAATGGAAATAATTAAGACATATACGATTTCCCTAACATTACAACGCAATAACAATTTTAACTTTAAAATCCCAGTTTTGTAACGTAAAGAAAAAAATAAAAACACAGTTAAATTTGAATTTCATTAGCTCGAACATAAGCAACAAACTTCCTCTTAAAAGTACAGGAAGAAAAACTAAACGTTTTAAGCACAGGCGGTAGGGCGTTAAATTAATATTAAATTAAATTATATATTGTTTTTATATTTTATATTTAATATGTTAAAATGTTGTATTTTATTTCTGAGTGAAACCGGACACTTTTGCTAAATGAGGTTTTTGATTTCCGTGCTGTGCTGATGCTGCTCATCAGCCAAGTATTTAAGGATATTTTCAGATTTTTTGACTAAATTTTCCAGAGATATCGCGCCTTGAAAAATCGAATTCTGTAAAAAACTATATGCAAAGAAAAAAAATATTTTTTGTATTTTTTATTTTTTTGTCAGCTATCTAATAAAAATAAAAAAAATTGCACAGTGGGATTGGATGTAATTTTCGCGATTTAGTAATTTTATCAATGATTGTACTCTTCGATTTCCTTGATTTTTTTGTATTAAACTACGATTAATACAAAATTTTTAAGTTATATATCGACACCTCCAAATAATAGTATGCTAAGTCTGAAAAGTGAGTTTTGCAGGAGAAGCTCTCAAAGTTTACAGTTTTCTTTGACGTTCACTACTATTCTGAGTAAACATTTGTTTATAACTTCTGTTCGGATTGACCGATCATTACCAAAATTTGACAGAATTTAAGTTAAAGGACGTAAAATGTAAAAATGTAAAGAACTTGAAAACATGCTAAGTCGACTTAGCATACTATTGTTTGGAGGCGTCGATATGGTAGTGGGATTCGAATAATTACTATTATTTCTTGATTTTTTAAAATTTGTCAGTACAATTTTTCCTTTATAGCAATGTGAAACATTTGGTATTTTACCAAAAAATTAAAAAGAAATATTAGTTGTTTAACATTTATTTTTTACCCGGCTGGTACAATAATTTCTAATTCATCGTAAAAACGGAGTTTTTTTCGATTTTAAAAATGAATTAGCAATTATTGTACCAGCCGGACAATAAACTTATTAAACTGATGATCAAATAACTACAGCTCGGGAATTATATGACTGAGCATCCGAGCCAAATAATTTTCCAAATATTCAAGTGATATTTTCTTCAGAAGATGATTATTAAAATACGAAAGAGGATTTGAATTTGAAATATGCAATGGTTAAACGTATAGCGGGCACAAGGGCACAAACTAACTTCGTTCAGCAATACCCACTAATGCTGGTATACAAATTGCTAAACTATTCTTAAAATCGCAAAATGAAAAGGCTTTTAAGATGTTTAAGATAAATTCCTAAATAAAACTACAAAAAATTGTAATAAAACCAAAGTATTATTATTTTCATTATTTTTTTTTTTTTTTTTGGAAAATGACATATTTTGCACAATGGTATTATGTATAGGAAAAACATTAAAATAGTAATTATTGGAATCCCACTACCAAATAGGACTTGACTTTTTTGTAATTAATCGTAGTTTAATGCAAAAAAGTTTAAGAAAATCGAGGAGTACGATCATTGATAAAAATTGATTTTTAATATTTTTGATAGCCACATCACTAGTATAATGAATGTTATTCCGTATTGATGATTACAGATAATATTCTGGGTGGCAATGTTGGCGAATTTGTTGAGGGGCCGTATAGTTGGTGTTGTGATTGGGGTGGTGTATTTCGACTTCTCACGCTAGGCGGGATGCGTGTCCTCCATTCGAAAACGCTCATGCGTAGAAATCAATGGTTTGTTATCGGTTTGTGTGTTTTAGCTTTAGGTATGTGAGTTTTTCCGCGTCGTTACGTCCGTGCAATGCTTAGGAATCTTGTCGAGAACAAATTAAGCCTATTGATACAGAGCCATCCGAATGTCGGACGGACATTTCCTGTTGGGACACAGAGAAAACGGGTTGGCTAGCTACCAGTTCCTGACTGGAGGATAAAATATCAACCTCAAAAGTGTTATAGCTGAGAAGTTTTATTGAATTATTTAAGTTTTGTTTTTCCTTGTGTTGTTTCCACTACTGAGCCATTAGAGGATGTACCATCGAACCCTGTGACGACATGCGCTAGACTAGGAAACTGATTAAATATTCCCGTAATGTGTCCTGCGCCGAGGAGAGTTATTAGCGACCAAATTCTATAAGTACTTGTTGGCCATTCAGATCCCCTTACGCTGTGAAAATCATGCTTGGAACCGGATTTTGCTATAAAAGCCATTCTTTAAAACTGACAAATATTATTAATAAAATTATAACAAAAACAACAACAAAAAATTATATTTAAAAGTAACTAACACTTTTATATATTTATATTAAACATTATGAAAATAAGTCTTGTGAAGGAGTTAGAATCCGCCGGAAAATCATGGAGCGAAATAAAAGCAATAGCAAATGACAGACCATCCTGGAGGATGTTTGTAGAGGCCCTATGCTCCTCAAAGAGTTAATCGGAAAAGAAGAATAAGAAACATTATGAATATTTTATATCACAAATAATTTAAATATATTTTTCTATTTGGGTTTTACCATAGATTTGGTATTTCATTTACTTTTTAATGTATTCGTCTGATTATTCTGTTAATTGAGACAATTTTGGACCTGATTTGGTTTATTTCTTACATATCAAACTTCTTTGTTGACAAGCAAACAGACCAGTATTCTTGGTCTAGTATACTTAAAATTATTCGGTAAAGGTGTGAAATGTTCTGGATCACCTTTTCTATACATATGAATATCACCAAAAAAATACCAGTTTGTTTGGCAAACATTGTATTAATTTGAATGCTAATAAAAATGAATTGTTAATATTCATACTTCTTTGTTGTGTGTGAGCCTATGTTTCAATAATTTTGTATTACCAATTTATTTGTCATTCGTTTTTATTTAATAATGTAATAAAATGTGTACTTTAATTTTTTGAATGATGGCAATTATCTACTGGAATTATCATTTAGGAGTCCGCTTTGATCAGCAAAAAAACAAAACAAAGAACACACTATGTACACTTGAAGAAGTTATGGAAAATAACTTTTGTGGTGAATATCCACAAACAAGAAACAAGGCAACTGACGAGATCCTGTGGCAACGATCGAAACTATAGTCTTACCCCTTGGCGAACAGTGCCAAATTTTCTTCATTAATAAATAAATTTTAAAATATTAAAACAACAACAACGGAATTAAGCCAAACAATTTTGAAAAAAAAAATTGCAACAGCTTTCCCAAAAAAATATGGAAATGGCGAACACTGAAAAGTTTGTTATACTAATACCAATTTTTATTTTTATTTAAGTACTGTTCGTACCACTTTAGTTCGATTTTCAAACAAATCAGCGAGACAACGTTGCACGCCAATACTCACCCTAATTCCAAAAAATCAGATTCCAGCTCTGTCCCTGCACCCAACAACAAATTGAGTACCAATAAGTAATTTTCGTATACTTACGGCACGTATTTCTACAACGACATATGTATCTCAACCCTATACTGACATCAATACAAAATTCAATTTCCAAAACTTCCTCAATCCAACACTCAAACAGTAACCTTAATTCACAATTTCAAAATTCCACCTCTACCACTAAATTGTACCAAATTTAGTACTTTCCTTACCCATACGTACGAATTTTCAAAACTTCCTCAATCGTGCACTCCAACAATAAAATTAATTCCACATTTCAGGATTGCAGCTCTATTTGTTCACCCAAATCCAAATTGTACCAACTTAAGTACCGTTTAGTACTTTTCGTACAATAAGTACGAATTTCCAAAACTTCCTCAATCCTACATTCCAACAGTAATCCTAACTCCACATGTCAGGATTCCAGCTCTATCCGTTCACCCAAATCTAAATTGTACCTAATTTAGTACCATTTAGTACTTTTCGTACACATATGTACGAATTTCCAAAATTACCCCCATATTTCAATCGTACACTTCAACAGTAATCTTAATTCAAAATTTCAAGTTTCCAGCTGCATCCGTTCGCCCAAATCCAGATTTAGTACCATTTAGTACTTTTCGTAGACATAACTGCAGATTTTCAAAACTACCCCCATATATCAATTCTACACTTCAACAGTAATCTTAATTCCAAATTTCATGTTTCCAGATCTATCCGTTCACTCAAATCCAAATTGTACCAAATTTAGAACCGTTTACTACTTTTCGTACACATAAGTACGTATTTCCAAAGCTTCCTCAATCCTATACATCAGCAGTAATCATAATTCCATATTTCAGGTTTGCAGCTCTATCGGTTCACCCAAACCCGAATAGTACAAAATTTAGTACCATTTAGTACTATTCGTACACATAAGCACGAATTTACAAAACTACCCCCATATCTCAATCCTACTGTTTAACAGTAATCTTAATTCCAAATTTCAAGTTTCTGGCTCTGTCCGTTCACCCAAATCCAAATTGTACCAAATTTAGTACCATAAAGTACTATTGGTACACGTACGAAATTAAAAAAAAAATGTATCAATCCTACACCCCGTCAGTAATCTTAATTCTTAATTTTCGGATCCCTGTTCTATCCGTTCACCCAAAACCAAATTGTACCAAATTAATACAATTTAGTACATTTCGTACGCAATAAGTATGACTTTTCAAAACAACCTCAATTCTATACTCCAACAGTAATCTTATTTCCAAATTTCAGAATTCCATCTCTATTCGTTCAATCAACACCAAATAGTACTAAATTTAGTACGTTTGAATACGAATTTCCAAAAATACCTCCATATCTCAAAACTTCAACAGTAATAATTATTCTAAATTTCACTCTATTTCATTCAATCAAATCCAAATTGTACCAAATTTAGTACCATTTAGTACTTTTCGTACACATAAGTACAAAATTCCAAAACCACCTCCATATCTCAATCCTCCACTCCAACAGTAATCTTAATTCCAAATTTCAGGATTCCACCTATACCCATTCATCCAAATCCAAATTGTACCAAATCCGAATTTCCAAAACTACCCCAATCCTATACTCCAACAGTAATCATTATTCCAAATTTCAATTTATCCAAATGCAAATTGTACCAAGTTCAGTAAAATTTAATTTTAGTACACTTATCGTACACATAATTACCAATTTCTAAAGCTACCTCAATATCTCAATCTTACACTTCACCAGTAATCCTAATTCCAAATGTCAGGTTTGCAGCTCTATCCGTTTAGCCATCTCCAAATTGTACCAAATTTAATACCATTTAGTACTTTTCGTACATATGAGTACGAATTTCCAAAACAATTTCCTTTTATAAACACGACTTTCCAACCTTGATTTCCATACAAAATTCCAAGATTCTAGCTATAGCCTTTCAAAATAGACAATTGGTACTAAATTTAATAACTTTTAGTACTTTTCGTACACTTATAGGTCGAATTTCCAAAAACCTTTTGGTACATCTTTTCAACTCTCGGTTATATAATAAGATATTTTATATTTTGTATTTTATATTTTATGTACCAAATTTAGAACCACTTAGTACTTTCCGTACTTAAAATTACGAACATCCACAACTACATCAATCCTACACTCCAACAGTAATCTTAATTTCAAATTTCAGGATTTTATATTTTATTTTTTATATTTTATGTTTTATATTTTATACTTTATATTTTATATATTATATTTATATTTTATACTCTTTTTTTCAAATTTAAGTTTAATGGTTATATTGTTCCTATAAAATATCTTGTAATAGTGTTGAACTATTGGGATGCCAAAGGCAGGTTTATATGGCCAATGTTGATCTAGATCTCGTCGGTGCACAGTGGTCCCGCCCGTGGACAAAAATCGAAAAATTGATGGCGACAAATTTTATTGCGGTTGAAATAAATATTCTCTAAACATATCAAATTTTTAACATCCAGGCCTGTTTTTGTAAATTTAAAGCGGTTATACGCCAAGTTAAGCCGAAGAAGTTGTGATTTGTATGTGAGGCCTTAAAAACGAAAAATACATCCGCAAAGCATTCGTAGGTCATGAGTAAAATTATAAAAAATTGGAGAGGTAAATGTGCAATTTTCAAAATGAAACTTATAGGTGATAGCATTGGCAATGTTTTTACGAAAAAACAAATTCATAATTCGTTTTCTAACTTCATTTAAAATAAATCTAATATATAAAAGACAATGTGTGTATGTTACTATGTTTGTATGTTTGTATGTTCCGAATAGACTCAAAAACGGCTGAACAGATTTTCTTGAAAATTTCAGATAATGTACAGGGAACACCGGTGGTGAAAATAGGCTATATATTTTCTTGAATGGTCGTCGCGGAAGTGAAATATCGCGGTCATTCCAAATTATTCAAAAACGAAAAGACTCAAAAACGGCTGAATAGATTTTTTGGAAAATTTCCGATAATGTACTGGGAACACCGGTGGTGAAAATAGGCTATATATTTTCTTAAATGGTCTTCGCGGAAGTGAAATATCGCGGTCATCCTAAATTATTCAAAAATGTACTATTTCAGATAGTATAGCAAATTTTAGTAAGCGTGACTATAAAACCGCTATAACACTGGCTTCTATGTGTGGGATAACGCGGTCAACGCCATATTTTGGAATACAGTAAAATCCCGATAACTTGAGATGTCACGATAAAGCAATTCCGAAAAATCGATTGGGAAATCTTATAAAATTTTGTATGTGAAGTTTTTAGGTCTGAGAATATGTCGTAATCTATTTATTTAACCCGCTAAGTGTAGTGACCGGTGGTCCTTCCCACAATTTTTTAAGAAAACCGCGAAATTCAAGATACTTTTTAATATATTGTTTACAAATTGTTTGCAATGCTATGGTAATTACTGTCTTGACCCTGAATGGTCGTCGCGGAAGTGAAATATCGCGGTCATCCCAAAATTTTCAAAAATGTATTATTTCAATTAATTAGAACGTTCGTAAGCTTTTTTTATACGACTAAGAGTAGTGACCGGTGGTCCTCCCCTACAATGTTTTTAATAAAATCTGAAATCGCGGTCATCACAAAGTTTTCAAAAATGTATTATTTCAATTAATATACATAATTTTAGTAAGCGTGACACAAAAATGATATAAACACTAGCTTCAACAAGTGGTAGTGGCCGGAGGTAGTGACCGGAGGTTCTCCTTCAAAATTTAAAAAAAAAAATCCGTATTGTTTACAGATTGTTTGCAATACTACTGTAATTACCGTCTTGACCCTGAATGGTCTTCGCGGAAGTGAAATATCGCGGTCATCACAAAATGTTCAAACATTTATTATTTCAGATAATATACATAATTTTGCGTGCCTAAAAAATGCTATAAACGCTGAACACTAAACAATAAGTTAGATAGCGCGATCAACTCCACATTTTGGAATACAGTAAAATCCCGATAACTTGAGATGTCACTATCCAGAGGTTAAATCCACCAAAAATAGCGAAAATCAGGCGCCACCCTTCTATGGGAGCTATATCAAAACGAGGACGTATTCTGAAAATTCTCTGCAAGACTGTTTACGACCCCCAAAAGTGACTATATCTCCAAACTATTGAAAATCGGGAGGTACTGCTTTATGGGAGCTATATCAAAACGAGAACCTATAACTGTTGCATACCGAGCCCAACTAAAAAGGCGTGTCTTTCGGTCGATACGAATATTTATGCTCTCCTCTTTAAATTACATTAAAACCAAATTTTAGCCATTTCGGTGTGATAAAGATGTTAAATCGTCAAAAATAGCGAAAATCAGTCGGTACCGTTCTATGGGAGCTATATCAAAACGTGGACCTATACTGACAATTCTCTGCAGTAATAATAACGACTCAACCAAGACCAACAATCCAATATAAAGCAATGTTAATTGACGTGCCCCGATCATTATATGTGGGTCACAAAGTGCTTTAAACTGTCAATTTATGGTGAAGGGTATAATAAAAGAGATTTTATATCTTAAATTTAGGGGATACCTGGATACATGGAATTTATGTCAAAAACATTGATTTATATTATGAAGTTTCTAGAGGGATGCCTTATTATGGCTGTATCAATGCTGGATAGATAACTAAAGTTTACACGGAGAACCCAAACAACGGGCCAGCAACGCGGACCGGGTCAGCTAGTTCTTAATAAATGACTTTATCTGCTATTTTTAATATTTACTTAATTAATTACTATTAATTTATGTTGAGTTTTGTGAGAATTTGTGAGTTTTGAACTTTTTTTAGAATGCAGGGGAAAGTCTCTATTTTACGATTAAAAAAAGTCCAGCTGCCCTCATCTGCCACCCGCTAAGTTATTTCTCTTACACCACGCCCGTAAAGTCGTCAAAATTCCGAAAATCGGGAGGTACGTACGGGAGCTAAACAGTGTTACCGAATTTGACGATTTATCGTCATTTTAACGATTTTTTGGCCCATAATTGAAAAATGACGATTTGACGATTTTATGGTTCAAAATGACGATTTTTCACGTAATTCAAAATTGTATGAAACAAGTAAAAAAAGTATCAGTCGGCTTTGCTGACAGAGATATACCCTCAGCCTATGTGAATTGAAATATTAATCTACGGACAGATCGAATATATTTCGGGTTTTTTTTTCAGAATTTTGTGGCCATTTTGTACGTTTGAACTTGCCGACGATAATGTGGATTAGGATTAAAGTTTTGCGGAGGGGCTACTTAAAGCAATAGACGACATAGGAAGTGGATCTGATTTTGAGAGTCATATCTTTTTGATATATATTGGGCACACTAGTCATTTCAGTGGGTCATCTTATAACTTTTGGACCAGTATGCCAGGAAGCGTGGACTTGTCCACGGAAAACATAATATGACTGTAAACAGCAGGACAACAATGAACAGCATCGCCATTCATTTCCAAAGCATCTTCGAAGAGACCCTAAACTGTATATCGACACGAATGTTGAACTTTTGTGGGGGAGGTACCCTAAGGGGAAGAAGAAGTTCTCGTGCTCTCCAGCGACTACATATAGGGGTTTTTACACCTTTCGGGCTGTTTCCTCAAGAAGTACGGACTTGCCCCTGAAAAAACATTTATCGTCGTTATTAAGGTAGCGAATGCAAGTTGCCTCAACAGAAATCAAAGTGTCTCGAGAGCAGGTCTTAAAGTGAACCTATCCGAAATTTTGTGTGGGAGGTACCGGAGGGAGTGGATGTGTAAAGTATGGACCAAATCGTTCACTCAATTCAAGTGTTATCGTGCGCACAATTTTTCCGAATATTTTTGAACTATTGTGGGGGAGGTACCTGAAGGAATGGACCGATTTGGATTATCTTCGAACGTAAACTATGTTTGGACAAAATATTACGAAAGCCAAATTTTTGACTGAATCGGCAGATCCGTTCGAGAGTTATTTGCGCTCAAACCATTACATGCGGTGACATAGGGGTTTTACGCAGGGTTTCAGGCTATTTCCTCAGGAAGTATGGACTTCCTCCAGATGAAACTTGCACCGTCGTATAGGGGGTGGTGAATACTAGTTGCTACAACAAACAATCAAAAATCAAAGCGATTCTACACCAGGCCCTTAACCGAACTTTTCCGAAATTTTGTGTGGGAGGTACCGGAAGGAGTGGACCAATCGAGTCCATATTGGAACCTTATCTAACCCTGTTAGAAAATTTACGATGTACAAAGTATGGACCAAATCGGTTACTCCCTTCAAGAGTTATCGTGAGCACAAATTTTCCAAACATTTTCGAACTTTTGTGGGGGAGCTACTTGAAGGAGTGGACCGATATCGCCCATCTTCGATTTTAAACTAAGTTTGGACAAAATATTACGAAGGCCAAATTTTGGACCGAATCGGTTAATCCGTTCGAGAGTTATCGTGCGCTCCAGCCAGCAGGACAGACAGACAGACGGACGGGCATGGCTAGATCGACTCCAAGTTGTCTGAAACACATTTCGTCCAAACATACTTGGGGTCTAAAACTATTATTTCGATGAGGCACATTTTCATCGTATCAAAGTGTATATACCCTCTTTAGCCTAAAGGCTGAGGGTATAATAAAACACGAAAACTATATTTTGACCGAAAATTGCACTAAAGAATTCAAGGAATTACATATGTGGAATTAAGTACATATCTGGAATACAGGTATTTTGGTGGTTTTTGTCTAAATTTCGGATTATATCAGCTGAGAATCTTCGTTTATCATTGTTAATGGACGAAAATTTACCTTGAGAAGTTTTCGAGACAAAATAGAAATTATGAGTCCAACTTTCTTAACTTCGTAATAATGCCCTCTCTAAGCAGTCAGTCAGTTTTGAATGACGGTTTTAATCGATTTCCGATTGTCTAACAATCAAAATGTACGTGTACCGACAAATATGGACAGTCACACTTTCAAGCGAGAGGTAAGCTGTCATTAAAAACTGGCTATGTGTACCCTCTGGATTGATTTTTTTTAGCTTTTTCTCCAAAATGATTTCCTGTTGCGAGAATGAAAATGATGATAAATAAAAATGTTGAAAATATTTTGTGTGGGAGTTTTTTTCATGAAATCACCTTATATGTAAGATTTTATCTAATCGTAGATAAAAGCTTTTTAAACTATGATACAGGGATGCGAGGTCGTAAAAGAGTCATAACCCTAGTACCCAGCTTTACCTTGCTGCATTACTGCAGACATAGGGAAAAATCGCAACTTGTGAAAGATTTTTTTATATCGGTATTTATGTGAGATTGGGTAAGATTTATTGCTGTGAGTGTTGTCAGTCGCATTGACATATGTAACTATCAGCGCAAAAATCGCACTGAACGGTAACCAAACTTAGCTTTGGAACATGTGACGATTTTTGACAATTTTTTTCATATTTTATTGACGATTTTTTGACGATTTTCGATCAAAAACTGTTGGCAACGCTGGAGCTATACCTAAACTTGGACCTATACTGAACATTTTTGGCAAGGAGGTATTTTGCTCACTCAGAACTCAAAATGCCAAATTACAGCCAAATCAGTTGGAAAATTTCGCTGAAATTGTCAAAATACCGAAACTCTGAGGGTACATTTATATGGCGGCTATACCTAAACGTGGACCTATGTTGAATATTTTTTGCAAGGAGGTAGTTTATTTATACAGAACACAAAATGCACCATAACATCCAAATCGGTTGGTTAATTTGGCCAAAATCGTCAAAATATCACAAATCGGGCGATATCTTTTTATGGAAGCTATATCTAAATATGGACCTGCATCCACTAAAAATGGTTTTCTTTCTTTTTGGCTTGTTATAAACATACGTTTAAAATTTGGAGGCGGTAGCTCTATTAGAACAATTTTTGGCACTCTTTTCCATACAAGTGGAACCACTGTGCGGTGCTCCATACTATGCACAGTGGTGGCACTTACATAGGAAGGTGTGACAAAAATACTTCTAAATGCTATATCGAACTTAAATTGTTATCAGTGGGTCATAGTGGCCTAAAAACACTCTACGTAAAATATTGGGGTCCTCGGTCCGAAATTTCGCGTGGTTCCCATGAAACGAATCATCTTGAATTTAAGTATTTTCTGTTACCAAGACATTGTTCAACCAAATTTGCTGTATTCCGGTATCAGTAGTTATTATTGCATTGTAAGCATCCCCACGAAAAATTGTCAGTATTGGTCAATGATTTGGTTTACTCCCCTATGATTTGTATATCGATTTATTTGGGCAGATTTCAACCAAATATTCTAAGCGACTATGTTCTTATAATGATCTCAGACTTCAGAACACCATCTTATAAAGAAATGTCATATCGGTTCACTTTTAACCACAGCCTCCAAATAGGGTTACCATCCTTGGTACTTTATAAGATTTAACCACATTTGTCTGCAGAATTACTTGTAATAATGTATTTTTGGTTCTCAATGCGGGGAAAAATCTTCACTTTTTAGCGTGGTCCAACATTAGGGTGTCCCAAAAATAAAATAAGTTATTTGTTAAAGTGAATACCCCCAAATCTTTTTTTCGCGAGTTTTCATTACAGTTCTAAGTTACCATGACCATAGAAATCGCTAATAGTACAAAAACATTATATTGAAACCAAATTTAAGAAAGGATAATAAGATTACTTAAAAATATTCCAAAAAATATAAATTCAGCAATTAAAAAAGGGTGTTAAACTTTTGGTCATAACTGCCAAAACCGCAAATTTCCGCAAAAAGTCTATACAGTTTTGATACCTACAGGCGCTAGGCCTCAATTTGGTACTAGTGGCCATTTGTGCGAACTTGTGGAAAGTAACTTAAACTTTAAGGAAATCCATACCTCTATATTAAATATTTTCATTTTGACCGATATTATAACCAAAATATATGGCAACCCTTGCAATTTAGAGGAATTTTCATAACTAGGAGAGCGAAGCTAAGGCAATTTACTAAATGATTCAACTTAATTAAGGCATTAAAAATAGTCCTTTGTTTCATAAATTCGCTTAAAATATAACCATTTTTTCTCATTTTTAAATACAATATTTTCTTCAAAATTAGTCATGTTTGTGAGGATTTTTCTCCTTAAGAACCGCAAAAAATGGAAAAAATAAGTTGAGTTTCGAAAAATTTGGAATGTTTTGAAGCGATTTGCATTTTTAAATTTTTAAAACGAGGTCATGATTTTTTTATTTTTGTCGTTGGGCGCATCCACTGTGCAATGGTGGATGTGCCAGGTCTACAGCCACATTGATATTGTTCAATTATTTCATTGACCACATTCTTTAGAGGTTCACTCAGGATATGATCTAACATTTCCATTCGGGGATGTTTGTGGGAACATATCGTTTATTTACTCAAAGTAGTGTCATAACTCCACAAATTATTTTAAACTTGCATTAGTGTAATAACAATAATCATTTCATATACAAATTTGTGTTTGTGATTTAGTACGTAATTATTTCTTTTTTATTTTCAGTTTAATGTGACTGTGTTCAAGCTTAAATGTCAATCACGGAGCTCTTGGAGAAACTAGTTTCAATGGCCCAATTGATAATGTGTCGTCATAAAAGCATAACTAGTACATAGAATACTGGTAAGTTCTTACATTGTTAAATACTTTCAGTCACGTTATTGGTATAAAATTATTTTTATGAAATAGTGCACTTTTCAACAATGCTACAATTACATACATACATATATTTAAGAAGATATCATGACAAGTATTTTTTTGCAATAATAATAGTTTGATAGCAATTCGTCATGTCTCATTTCCATAGAAAAAAAATGTCCGTGTTCTTTCCCCTCGAACTTACCATATGTGTACGTATGTACTCTTACATACATTTGTTTGTTGTCACATTTTGTCAAGTTGTATGTGACTCGCTTTTCCAAGTTTTTCTTGATAAGAACCTTGTTGCAAAGTATCGAATACATGAATGAACATTGAACTTGATCTTTTGAAATTTGAAACAGTTTCATGTTTATTGTTTAATGCTCGTGCCTCTGTTCCGACTCCAACTATTGAATTTATGATTGCTAGCATTGGTAATTGCACTCTAGTGGAAGAGTTGTTTTGTTGTTGTTATTATTTGTTTAGTTGATGATATGCCGCGTGTTTATTGCGAAAAAAATATGCAGATACATGTTAGACTTGTTATTAATTACTACTTGTAATAATATTGTTTGTTTTGCTTTTATCAATCATATGAGTTAAGTTACATGTGGATTTTCATTTCCGTTTCATTGTCTAAGGGGAAATGTTGTTGCTCCAAAGCCTCTAATGTAATATTCTTAAGAACAGGATCTTTAACCAAAGATAAATAAATGTATATACAAAGAACTGCTCTCGTCGATTGTCTTTTCGGCGATGTTAATGCTATCTTCATCGTATTCTCCTTTCGAGAATTGTCGTTCATTATATCAACGAAGAACTTCAAGCATTCTTACAGCTTTGGTTTTGTATGGCCGACGCATCTGCAAGATCTTAGACTTCTCATGTAAGACATGAGGAGACACTCTATTGCAGTTCTCAGAGTTGCGTTCTGGAAGGTTCGTAAATGCAACCATATTTATAGCAGTTATGTTGCCACACCACAGCTGCGCGGCATAGCTGACCACAGATCGACCTATCGTGTTGTTTGTGTGCTCCCCAAGAGCTGGCGGCTAGACACTTGAGGGCCTTATTCCTATTTTTCATCTTAACGCAGATAGCTGTGGCATGTGCGGACGACGACACGATCCATCCGAGGAGCAAACATTTACTCGGATCGCATCATTGCAATCTGGTAACAGATACATATGGTGTGCTCAGTTTATGGAGAAGTAATTGTTCCAAACTGTTGATATCCAATACTAACGAAGACGAAAAAGATTCCGCAAATCGAATCCTAGAAAATGATATTGAGTGTTCACCGCCCGATCAGGCTGTGATAAAGACCGTAATAAGCCGGCTGAAGAATGACAAGTAAAAAAGTGTTAAGTACTGCAGAGTCGAAATTGTTATCTATTGCAAAAAATGTGCACAAATTTTTGTGCACATGTTTGTTAATCTCTAGGAATCCTATATACCTAAGAAGAAGTAAATTATACCTAAGAAGAAACAGATGCTTCTTCCGAAGATTAAAAACAAAAACACACCTCCTCAGAAAAAATCTCACTTTACAAAACACAGACAGTGGTAATGCTGGATGAATCCGAAATTGATTATTTAACAAGTGCCCACTATCAATTCTTAGTCACATAGTCATATATTCTACAAGAAGCCTGGCAAGGGTGACATCGTCATGATGATTCTCCCCATGATGAAAAACTGTTTTCAAGTTGTCCAATATCAGCATGGATTCCGAAAAATGTATAGCACCACACCAGCAGTGCATGCCATATCAACACATTTCAGTCTAGGACAAAACCCGAACACAACGTGCGGCGAACTGTTGCTGTGGCTCTTGACCTATCGAAGGCCTTCGAAATCGTCAGCAATGGCAAGCTGTTCAAGGACATAGATAAGACTTCCCTCCAACCGTGTTTGAAACGTTGGACAATCAACTATTTGTGTGTGCGTCAGGTGTTTGTGGAATTCAAAAATAAAATGTCTAAGACCCATACAGTGAAAAAGCGATTTTTATACCCTACACCACTATGTGGAAAGGGTATTATAAGTTTGTTTTGGGAAAAATTCATGTAACACCGCGAAATATTCGTCGGAGACCCCCAATGTGGTATACCAATCTTCATATCTCGGCGAGATAAAGCGATTTTGGGATGTGTGTCCGTCCGTCCGTCCGTCCGTGTGTCCGTCTGTCCATTATAAATTGTAATCAAACTCCAGGCCGCAATTATGGACCGATCGTCACGAAATTTGGTATGGAGGTCGGTTTCACATCAGAATAGATCGCTATTTTAATTGGTGATGATCGGGAAATATTTAGCGGGTGAAATGGACCAAAAACATAATTTTTATCCGATTTTGTAGCTGCTCTGTAGGTCGTAATAATAGTCCGATCGCCTCGAAATTTTAAATAAGGTAAGAGTATATGACAAAGAAGAAGTTTGCAATTTGAGATGGCGATCAGATGATATTTAGACGGTTAAATGGACCACAACTTTTGTGTGAAAAATGTGAAAATTGTTAATAAACAGCTTATATCTTTGTTAATGAAAGACACATTCTCCACTCGTGAGTTATATTTGGAAGACGATCTCTTGACCTTTCAATTGATGCCAATTATGTTGATGTACGTGATCAGATAACAGAGTTATAGCCTACTATATCCAGTTTTTTGTTTGTAGTGTAATCATAAACCCGCTAGAGGTCGCAATTATAGCTCAATAGTCACGAAATTTTGCACGAGGTAGGAGTTTAGGTTAAAGAAAATGCCTATAATTTTGCATGATGATCTGATATTATTTAGCGGTTGATATACACCATTACTTTTGTATGAAAAATATACAAATATTATTTTTGGTCCATATTTCCATTCCCGGAGGGCATATACCGACAAAGTGGCCTACATATGGAATAATAACTACTGACCTTTCCCCTGATGCAAATTGCAATAATGTGTCTGCTAGATTACGCACCTATTGCCTGATATATAGTGTGTTTTTTGTAGAGAACTACAATTTCCTCCCATGCTACAAATTGTCTCTATCATGATATAGAAATTTTCAGTTCAGTTATCAAATTTGTATACAAATATTGCAACATGGGGTCGCCTCGCCACCTATTTTATACCTTAGGATTTAGGGTAAAGGGGATAGAAACAAAATACGTCCAAAGATGTGTCTCATCGAAATATTGGTTTTAGACCCCAAGTATATTTGAACGAAATTCGTTTCAGACAATTTGGAGTCTATTTAGCGCTGTCCGTTCATCTGTCTCTCTTATTGTCTAACTGGCTGGTGCGCACAATAACTCTCGAACGCATCTACCGATTAGAACCAAATTTTATACAACGTAATATTTTGCCCAAACTTTGTTTAAGTTCGAATGTAGGCTATGTCGGTCCACACGTCCCCTAAAAAAGTTCAAAATTATTTTCGAAAAATTGTGTGAACGATAACTGGCGAAGTGAGCAATCGATTTGCTCCAAACTTTCCATATATTATTATTCCTTCCAGATAAAGATCGGATAAGGTCCTTAGGGTACCTCACACACAAAATTTGGAAAAGGGAAATTTAAGAGTCCTCTCGAATCGTTTTGAATTTTTTTTCAGTAGATTGTACTTGCGCCGCAAATCCGCAAGTTAACACTCAAGGGGATTTTCTGATTGGTCGAAACTTTACACATCGTATTATTTCATCCAGTCATGTGTCAGGTCGGAATATGCACTATATCGGTCCGTCCTTCAAGTACCTCCCACACAAAATTTGGGAAAAGTGCAGTTTGAGGACCCGTATCGGATCTATTTGATTATTATTATTATTTTTTGTTTGAAGAAGGTTCTTTTTACGGTCCCTATTCTGGTCCCTTTCCCGAGGTAAGTCATACATCCTGAGATAATAGTCCAGAAGTTCCAAAAACCCCTGCCGGCTCCAACTAAAATTACAAATCTGAAAAAATAATTCTCAAATATTTCCAAAACTCAGAATTAAGCTTACTAAAATTGATTTGTATAGCCCCATATTACGATACCTACAGATTCCACGTATTTTGAAGCAAACTCGTGTTACAAAATAAACATATTTTTAGAGGCTGTAGGTATATCACCGTTAGCTCAGCGGACTTATACCATCTTCTTTGCTGTATAATTGAATATGAATAATTTTGGGATTTATAAATTTGTTTGCATGTAAAATGTTTGAGTTTCTATTCATTGTTAGTTATTTCTACCGGTATAAAATATATTTTTGATGTCACAATGTATGCCCACAATGAACTATTTTCGAAGCATATGTGAGGTACAAGTGCACAATTTTTGGACGATAGATCTTCAATAAACTCGCAATTTTTCCAATTATCAAATTTACCAAATTGCATGGTATATATATTTTTTTATTTTAGGTGTATTGCAAAATGGAGCCTGATATTCAAATACAATTTGAAGATGTAGCAGGAGGGGCTAATCAATGTGAATTTTCCAATTTTCGAATATTTTTTAGAATTGTATAATTTATATATTTTTCCACAAACATCCCAGTAAAGACAAGGGAGGCTTCTCTTATATCAAGGGATTCATATTAAGTTATTTATATGTGACCTAGTTTTTATCGCCGAGTCCGAACGGTGTGTCCTAAGTTGCCACTTGGCATTTCATGGCTGAAATACTCAGGAAATATCGCCAACATTACTAAGGGGTGTTTTGCCACCGTAGACAATTGGATGGGAATCGAACCCGGACATTCAGCGTGCTAGGCGGTTGCACATAGCTAATTCCTACAGGTTGTGGTGTAGGGTATCACATGGTCGGCCCGTCCGACTATAGCCTTTGCTTACTTGTTATTTTTATGTGGGGCGATATGCTGAATTTTCACATCCTCCAGAAGTCATGAAATGGTAATGAATGCGGATGATTGTAGGATCTTGGCGACGTTTCCTATCATCGATGACATTTGTGATAGGTCTACATAGCTGACTTAGTTTAGTTCTTCCATTTGATGAATATGAAAGTATCCACCGCTACATCCATTCCCACACGGTTCACCACTTGGACGGGTGAAATGCGTCTCCCCATGAACAAATTGGCTGATGGTGTCCTGATTCCGACCAATAACGAGCCCAAGATATTGTCCCAGCAAAAAAAAAAAATCCTTACTAAATAATGGGTTTTTATAGTACTTGTTGGTAGTCGTAACTACTTACAAAACACCGTACTAACCAATTATTTTAATAAGGGCATGTCGTACTGAATTACTGGTTTTTCTATGACCACTAGAATAACTAGTTACTCTATGGCCACTAGAAGTTGAAAAATAAGCTAAAAAATCCATTTTTAGATCAGTAGTGGTGGAATTTGTTTTCAATTTCTAAACACTTCACATTTTTATTTTATTTCACTCTATGGCAAAGATTTTACGATTACATGAACACAATAACATGTGCCGCGCGTTCACCCATAAGAACGTTAAAAACTTGGGTTTGGGCGTCGGGTTAGTAACTCTCCCCTAGAAAAAACAGCCTACTATGAAACAACGAAAGAAAAGAAAAACAAACCCCTCTAAAGTTGACGAACCCCGCAAACGTTTTAAGGACCATGATCTGCGAATCTGCACCTGGAATGTTCGCACTCTTTATAGAGAAGGTGCAGTCTTCGCATTGATGTACTTAAAAATTACAAGGCCTACATTACTGCCATACAGGAAATACGATGGAACGGGAAAAGCGTCACAACAACGCCTAAAGTGACGCACTGTATTATAGCTGCCATGACGTAAAGCATAAGCTTGGTTGCGGATTCGTAGTTAGCCGAAGACTAAAACATCTGGTATCCAGCTTCACCCCAGTGAATGAAAGACTTGCTGCAATTTGAATAAAAGCTAAATTCTTCAACATCAGCTTTATTTGCGCTCATGTCCCCACTGAAGACAAGGACGAACAGACCAAAGATATATTTTACGAGCGCTTAGAAGGAACTTATGACCGCTGCTCTGCCCATGACATTAAAATCATTCTAGGCGATTTTAATGCCAAAATTAGAAAGGAGAATATCGTTGGCTCAGTAGTCGAGAAATTCAGTCTCCACAGTGAAACATCTGACAATGGTATGAGACTGATAGACTTTGCAGCTGCAAAAAACATGGTAGTTAGCAGTACCAGATTTAATCATCTCGATATTCATACGGGCACCTGGCTGTCTCCAGATCAAAGAACAAGTAATCAAATTGATCATGTTGTAATAGATGGAAGACATTCATCCAGTGTGTTGGATGTATGATCGTTCCGAGGTGCAAACATAGACTCGGACCACTACCTTGTTGCAGCAAAGGTACGTACCCGCCTAAACGTTGCAAATAAAGCACGAACAGACACAACGCGGAAGTTGGACATCGATAGGCTGCAAACACAACAGATAGCCACAGCATACTCCACTCAACTAGCCCAATTGCTTGACGCGAGCACTCCTTGTCCCGATAACATAACAACACAATGGCAAAATATTGCCCACTCCATGCAAACAGCCGCAAAATCCATACTAGGATTCCAGAGACCTCCACCAAGGAATTCATGGTATGACCAGGAGTGTCGTGCTGCTACCGAAGAGAAAAATGCGGCATATGGAGCTACTTTACGATCAGTAGCAATGCGTAGCGCACGAGAGAGATACAGGGAGAAAAGGAGAGAGGAGAAACGTCTTTTCCACAGGTAAAAGAGAGAAATGGAAAAGCGGGAGTGAAAAAATCGACATGTACAGGAGCCAGAATGAAGTCCGAAAATTTTACCAAAGAGTCAAGCATCAAACTGATGGCTTTGGTACAGGCACATCCTCCTGTAGAGACCAGCAAGGTAATTTGGTAACTGATACAGATAGTGTACTCAGGATACGGAAAGAACATTTTTCAAATCTGTTGGTATCCAATAGCTGCGAAGACGACGAAGATACCACAGTCTCAATCCCAGAAGATGGTATTGAATGTATACCGCCCAGCCAAGATGAGGTAAAGACAGCAATAAATCGGCTGAAGAATAATAAGGCAGCAGGGGCCGATGGCTTACCAGCGAAGCTGTTCAAAACCGGAGGCGACACGCTGATAAGGTGTATTCATCAGCTAGTTAGCACCATCTGGCAGGAAGAACGAGTACCCGACGATTGGAACCTGAGTATCCTGTGCCCCGTCCACAAGAAGGGAGATAAAACTGTATGCTCTAACTATAGGGGCATAAGTCTACTCCCTATTGCCTACAAGATCGTGTCAGGGATATTGTAGGAACGACTAAAGCCTATGGTCAACGAGATAATTGGACCATACCAATGCGGCTTTAGACCTGGCAAGTCCACCATTGACAAGATATTTACCCTGCGGCAAATCCTAGAGAAGACCCAAGAGATGCAGATCGACACATATCACCTTTTTGTCGATTATAAAAAAAGATGTTTCAGACAAGGAGACAGGAAAAGGTAATACGAGATGCAAATGTCAAAAGAAATGGCACAATTTACATAGTTAAGTAGTTACGACAACCAAAAAATACTATAAAAATTCATCAGACAGGCTAGGACGCAGTTGCACATGCAGTTGAAAGTTATTGTGTAAATGATGTTCTCCGAGATCACCCCTCATCCATTGCAGCAGAAGGACACCTGCGGCCAATGTAAAAAAGATTGATTTTAGCCCAATTAAGATTTGGTCGATGCAGCCGCTTCAATTCGTATTAGGTCCAATACCCAAAATATGCCCTCCATTTGGTCTGGTACCGCACGATACACTGCATCTGTTCAACTGATTGTTGATTATTTATGGACGCATTCAGCCCGGGTTGCAGAATTTTTGAATCTGGACACAGAGGAGGTAGAACCAGATATCTGAAGACGATACACAAACGAATATATTTGCGTTTCTACCACAACAACAACAAAGAATTCCTCACTGACTCATCATACTATGCAACAAATGCTTCAATTTTGTTTTATTACATTTTTTTTGTTAGGGAATTAACTACAAATGTTTCACATATAATTTATGCACATACATTTCGGCAATAATATATCCACAATAAATTGCATTTTTACATGCAATCGGTTTGTTCGGGTGGAATAAATTCAACAAATTTAAAACAAGAACAACAAAACAACCATAACATTTGCAAAAAGCCTCTTCATCAGTCAAACAGAAACACAATCAAAGAATTTCAACCTCAACTTATAATTTCAACATAAAATCTAAAAGACATGAATATAAAGAATTCTGATAATAATTTAATTGGCCTTAAAAGAATTAAATGTGTATTTAGTAAATATGGAAACCGGCAGTTAAAGAAACAACAAATAAATGTGGGCAGCAACTAACTACCATGTGAAATAAATATGTCTATCTGATTCGAATGATTGTGGTGTGGTGGTCAATCATAATAATCGAAGGAATGAATGAATGAATTGAATGCACACCAGGAAAACCAAAAATTATATGTTTCAACGAAAATGCGAAAAATAAGCGTTTAAATGTAATTTTATTAAGAAAAATACGTGGTCAATAGAGAATCCACGAGCACAGTGGTGCAGTAATAGATTTTCCTAGCTAAAACTCAAATTGTTTGTCGTCACCAATTTTTAATTTTTATATAGTAAACATATTGAAACAAAGGAAAGAAATTAGGTCAAATCATTGGAAGGTACGGGCATGGTGTGCCCCTAAAGACGACATTTTGTTGGACATTTTTCCAAATTCCTTCAGAAAGAAAAAGCTATTTCTCGGAAACTATAACAGATATTGTGTCCATTGTCCATTCTTTATACCCTCCACCATAATATGGAGGGTGTAATAAAATTTGTCATTTCGTTTGTAACATATCGAAATTTTCATCGGAGACCCTATAAAGTATATATATTCTTGAGCAGGGTAAAATTCTAAGTCGATATAACCATGTCTGTCCATCCGTCCGTCTGTTGAAATCAAGATACAGCTAGCAATTTTTAAGATAGAGTTTTGGTACAGAAGTGTCTATTACTCCCAGGATGTTTGATATTGCAAATGGGCTATTTCGGTCCACGTTTTGATATAGTCCACATAGAACGGTATCTCCCGGTTTTTGGGTATTTTGAAGGTTTTTGCCTCATTATCACACCGAAATGGCTGAAATTTAGTACTTAATCTTCGTTGGGGGAATAAAACATTCCACCTGAAATTTTTTCGGTATAGGCCCATGCCTTCATATAGCCGCCATACAATGGTACCTCCCGATTTTCGGTATTTTGAAGGTTATGGCCACAATAATCCATCGAAGTGGGTGACGTAGAGGATGGAAGATACCAAGCAATGGTCCTGACCGGCTTTAACATGGCAAAGCCCAGGATTTACTTTGGTCCCTCTTTCATCTCAAGTGGACACTGACCTCCCCGTGGTGTCAACTGGGGAACTGCCTTTAACACCCGTTAAAGGTAGTGAGCTAACATGTGCCGCGCGTTCACCCATAAGAACGTTAAAAACTTGGGTTTGGCCGTCGGGTTAGTAACCCTCCCCTAGAAAAAACATCCTACTATGAAACAAGTAAAAAAGTATCAGTCGGCTTTGCCGACAGAGATATACCCTCAGCCTGTGCAAATTGAAACACTTTTTTCACAAACAACTTATGTAAATTTTGGTCGTATGAACCGAAAAAAATGTTGATTAGGATTAAAGTTCAAAAATTTTGCGGAAAAGGTACTAAAAGGAATGGACCGACATAGTCCATGGGGGTGCCATAGGAACTTTTTACACCCTTCGGGCTGTTTTCTCAAAAAGTATGGACTTGTCCCCGAAACAACTTTTACCATCGTAATTGAGGCAGCGAATGTAAGTTGCTTCAACAAAAATCAAAGTGATTCAATAGCAGCCCAGCAAAAATTTGGTATGCACATGTCATTACTTTCTGCATTACCAGGTAATGAGTACTCATTACCCTCCGCATTATCAGACAGTACATATATAACAGTTAACACATAACTAGTTACATCCTTACTTACTACTTACTTACTAAGTAATGAGTATGGTGGCACAGAGCTAGTGTGTCCGACTACAAATTCTAGAGTTGTGTGTTCAAAGCTCAGCGTCGGCATGGGTGTTTTTTGTTTACAAAATTACAAAAACATGTTGATGTACATGGATGAGTTAAACCAACCCTTGTTGTTCGTGCGAGTGGCCTAGTGTGTAGTGTGTTTGGCTACAAATCAGAAGTTCGCGTGTTCAAAACTAGCAGATATCGAATGAAAAAGAAAAAAAAATGTGTACTGTTGAATTTGAATATAATTTCACCTCAATTTTTTCTAAAAATAGAACTATGCTTTTTAGCTTCTTTTCGACTGCCGGTATGTGGTTAAGTATGTACTTAAAAAACCTATTTAAGGAAGTACTTCCTTCCTATGACATCCCCATGTAAAAATAATGACTTTTACGGTATATTTGTAAGTAGTTACTACTGCCAAATTTTACTGAATAAAGTCATTATTTAGTAATGACTTTTTTTGCTGGGAGGTCTTAAAGTGAACTTATCCAAAATTTTGTGTGGGAGGTACGGGATGGAGTGGACAAATATAGTCCATATTCGAACCTGATCTATATCTGGTAGATATTATGAGAATGTGTAAAGTATGGACCAAATCGGTCACTCCCATCAAGAGTTATCGTACGCACAAATTTTCCGAACATTTTCGAACTTTTGTGGGGGAAGTATCGGAAAGAGTGGACCGATATAATCCATCTTGGAACTTGAACTAAGTTTGGACAAAATATTACGAAAGTTAAATTTTGGAATCGAGAGTTATCTTGCGCTCCAACCACTACACACGGTGTCATAGGGTTTTTTGTTACTTTCAAGCTATTTTCTCAGGAAGTATGGACTTGCCCCTAATGAAACTTACAGCGTCGTATAGAGGACAGCGAATACAACTGGCGTAAACAAAAATCAAAGCGATTCGAGACCAGGTCCTAAACTGAACTTTTCCGAAATTTTGTGTGGGAGGTACCCGAAGGAGTGAACCGATTGAGCCCATATTGGAACCTCATCTAAGTTTGGTAGAAACTACACGATGTGCAAAGTATGGACCAAATCGGTTATTCCCTTCGAGAGTTATCGTGCACACAAGTTTTGCGACAATTTTTCAACATTTGTGGGGGAGGTACCTGTAGGAGTGGACCTATATGGCCCATCTTCGAACTTAAATCGAATCTGGACAACATATTTCGATACCCAAAATTTGAATCGAATCGATTGATCCGTTCGAGAGTTATCGTGCGCACCAGCCTGCCAGACAGACGGACGGACATTGCTAGATCTACTCAAAATTGTCTGAAACGGATATCGTACAAACATACTTGGGGTCTAAAACCATTATTTCGATGAGGCACATTTTTGGTCGTATCAAAGTGTAAATACCCTCTTTAGCCTAAAGGCTGAGGGTATAAAAACGAAAGAAAAGAAAAACAAATCCCTCAAAAGTTGACGACCCCCGCAAACGTTTTAAGGACCATGATCTGCGAATCTGCACCTGGAATGTTCGCACTTTTTATAGAGAAGGTGCAGTTTACGCATTGGCAGATGTACTTGAAAAGTACAAGGCCGACATTACTGCCATACAGAAAATACGATGGATTGGCAAAGGCGTACAACACATAAAGGCGACGCACTGTATTTATAGCTGCCATGACACAAAGCATGAGTTTGGTTGCGGATTTGTAGTTTTTCGGAGGATAAAATATCTGGTCTCCAGCTTCATCCCAGTGAATGAAAGACTCACTACAATTCGATTAAAAGCAAAATTCTTCAACATCAGCTTCATTTGCGCTCATGCTCCCACTGAAGACAAGGACGAACATACCAAAGATATTTTTTTCGAACGCTTAGAAGAAACTTATGACCGTTGCCCTGCCCATGACATTAAAATCATTCTAGGCGATTTTAATGCCTAAATTGGAAAGGAGAATATCTTTGGCCCAACAGTCGGGAAATTCAGTCTCCACAGTTAAACATCAGGCAGTACCAGATTTAAGCGTCTCGATATTCATAAGGGCACCTGGCTGTCGCCAGATAAAAGAACAAGAAATCAAATTGAAGACATGCATCAAGCATGTTGGATGTACGATCGTTCCGAGGTGCAAACATCAAAGGTACGTACCAGATTAAACGTAGCAAACAAAGTGCGAACAGATACAACACGGAATTTGGACATCGATAAGCTGCAATCACAACAGATAGCCACAGCATATTCCACTCAACTGGCCCAACTGCTTAATCAAAGCACTCCTCGTCCCGATAACATATCAGGACAATGGCAAAACATTGCCCACTCCATGCAAACAGCCGCAAAATCAGTACTTGGATACCAGAGACCTCCACCAAGGAATCCATGGTATAACCAGGAGTGTCGTGCTGCTACCGATCAGTGGCAACGCGTAGCGCACGAGAGAGGTATCGGGAGAAAAGGAAAGAGGAAAAACGTCTTTTCCGCAGGAAAAAGAGAGAGATGGAAAAACGGGAGGGTGAACAAATCGAGATGTACAGGAGACAGAATGAAGTCCGAAAATTCTACCAAAGAGTGAAACATCAAACTGATGGCATTGGAACTGGCACATCCTCCTGTAGAGGCCAGCAAGGTAATCTGGTAACTGATACAGATAGTGTACTAAGGATATGGAAAGAGAATTTTTCCAAACTATTGGTATCCAATTGTAGCGAAGTCGACGAAGATACCACAGATCCAATCCCAGAAGATGGTATTGAATGTATACCACCTGGCCAAGATGAGATAAAGACATCAATTAACCGGCTGAAGAATAATAAGGCAACAGGAGCTGATGGCCTACCAGCCGAGCTGTTTAAAACCGAAGGCGACACGCTGATAAGGTGTATGCATCAGCTAGTTAGCTCCATCTGGCAGGAAGAACGCGTACCCGAGTTTCAGGCAAGGAGACAGCCTTTCGTGTGACCTTTTCAACATCCTGCTAGAAAAGGTTATGCGAGAGGCAAATGTCAAAAGAAGTTGCACAATCTACACCAATAGCCACATTTTACTTGCTTATGCCGATGATATAGACATCATGGGACGATCAGTAAAAGAAGTAACCGATACCTTTATGAAGGTCGAAGGAGAATCTGCTAAAGTGGGTCTGGCGGTAAACGGCGAGAATACCAAGCTGATGGTGTCGACGCGCAATGCGTCCATTGATATCGGACCAACTGTTGAAGTTGGTTCCTATAATTTTGAGGTAGTAAAATACTTCGTATACCTCGGCACCGCCGTAAAAACAACAAACGACATCATTTGTGAAATAAAAAGAAGAATTGTATTGGCCAACAGATGCTACTTTGGCTTAAGTAAGCACTTTAAAAACAAATCCACAACTCGTCAAACAAAAATAACGCTTTACAAAACACTGATACTACCCGTGCTGATGTATGGTTCCGAAGCCTGGGTACTTGCACAAGCAGATAAAGCAGTGCTTGGAGTGTTTGAGTGAAAAATTCTTCGAAAGATCTACGGACCGATCTGCGTTGACGGTGAATATCGACGTCGTATGAACCACGAGCTGTATCTGCTATACAACGACATCAATATAGTTAAACGTATCGAGATGCAGCGATTGCGTTGGCCATATAATAAGAATGAGCGATGATGAACCCCCTAAAAAGGCATATAAAGAATAGACGGCGCAAACAAGTGGATGATGAGATGACAAGGCGCGGTATTCCAAAAAGCGAAGCACGAAACAGAGAGAATTGGAGATATTTTCTTAGTTCGGTCTATGGAACAAATGTTTTGTAATGGGCCAGCTAAGTAAGTAAGTATCCATCGAAGTGGCTGAAATTTGGTATTTAGTCGTCGTTGGGGATATTTAGGCCCACATCTTCATATAGCCCCCATAGAACGGTACCTCCCGGTTTTGGCTATTTTGAAGGTTGTGGCCTCAATATTCTTCCGAAATGGCTAAAATGGAGTATTTAGTCTTCGTTTGGGGTATAAAACTTTCCCCCAGAAATTTTTCGATACAGGTCCACGTCTTAATATAGCCCCCATAGAAGGGTTCCTCCCGATTTTCGTAATTCTGAAGGTTGTGACGTCAATATCCAACCGAAGTGGCTGAAATTTCAAAAGTTACAGTTTTTTGACCAGGAAAAAAAAAACGATTCTGAACCACTGTGCGCCGTATAGTTGGAAAGAATATACGTAGAGGGTTGTACAATGCAGAGACGGCACAAAGTTATCCTACATCATCACACCCGTAGTGAAATGAAAAGTCTAAAGCTCCCAAAATGTATCCGGATCCTGAATGTAAGGCGGTAGCAATTATACCCCCCGCGAAATGTTGGCAACATTTCCTGAGTATTCCCACAATTTAAAACTTCTCTACAATTGGTGGCATAAGGAACTCGGCTTTAAAATTAAGTCAATTTCACTGAACTTATTGAATCAGAATGCACTCACTGATATGCGAGAAGTCTCCCTTGTCCCTTCGGGGATGTTTGAGGCAACATATGTATGAATCGTCCACAAGCATTGATGTAGGGCATCGCTGTCTACCTTTTTGGAAATAATGCATTCATCTCAAAAATGTTCTTGGCTTCAAATGCTCTAAGAACCATAACAATAAAAAAATATGATCCAGAACACATCAATAAAGACTGACTACTAAACTATTAAAATCAAGGGACAAAAAATATGAAATCGAATTAAAGGAGAAAAAAAGAAAAACATAAAAAAACCAAAAAACAGCCGAAACGATTGATATCAAATAAGTATGATTAGAATTAAATGTAGAAAATATTTTTTGTTTAAATACACACGAATATTGAGATCCAATCCACATGAAATCGAAAACGCATACCAGGAATTTGAGTGAGCCCTATGCTCTTTTTTTTGGCTTCTACTGCAGTTTTTTTGCGGGTTATGAGACTTTTTTTAGGTATGTTGGCTGGTTCGTGTGCTAGTGATTTCCGTGGCCTAACTACAGAGTAGGCAGAAATTCTTTTAAATGGTCATAGGTTTCGTTTTCTGTTGTTTTTTGTTCCATTTGTCTGGACTGCTGTCGCTGCTGCTGGTGTCTGTGACGATGATTCGTATTTGAAAATGAGTTTGATACATTTTTGAATGATGTGTTCCTGTGGTCAATAATTTTGTGAGGGTGCCGCCAAATAATTTTTTTTTTGTTATTTTTCTGTTTTGTTCTACTTCTGTTGTTGTGGCTGCTGCTGCTGGTGTTCCTTCGGCTGGGTCTGTTTTGACAAGTTTTTTTTATTTCTTGTTTTAGTTTCATCAAACATTTTTTGTCTTTTTAATTCCTGGATATTGGTCACCACCCGAAGGGAATAAATCCATAGAGGACAACACTAAGTAAGAAAAAACATGAATATGTAAAGAATTCTTTTTGTACGCTACACTAGGATTAATGATTTTAGACCGCAAGGATGTTTGGACGGAATCCCTTGCTAGTACGCATGATAACTCTCGAACGGGTTAACCGAATCGTTCCAAACCTCGCAATATCTTGCTTAAGTTGGAAGAAGTTATGGTTCTTATTACAGCAGCTAGTGGTTTTATTTGTCTTACCAACAATTGCCAACATAGGTCAATATTTGAACATTTTTGACACGTTTTCTACCTGACTATTGTGGTGTACCTTCTATATAACAATAGCTTTATTTTGCGGGTTTTGTAATTGAGCTTTAAGAAATCCCTTTGGACAGAAAATCTCACCTTAACATATGGTTGTTATTGGTCCTTGTTTTAGTATAACAGTGGTTTTGAGTATGCAGCGATTTTAAGCACATTTGAAGTTAGGGGTCCGAAAATTCCGAAAAGGCATTAGCAGACGCCAATCTTAAAACATATGGGGTTGCTTCTTTTTATAACCACAGCATTTATGCTATATGGTAAAAACAACATTTCCTTTACAATTCCATTTGAAAACAAGTGAGCAAAGGCTATAGTCGGGACGGGGACGACCATGTGATACCCTACACCACTATCCCTGTGCATAAGCTTTTCACTGGTAAACATTTCTTTTAGGGAATATAATCCGACTACCACTAAAAATAATATGCCTCTTTCTCTCTGGGACCCCCATAAGCAACCAAAATTTCGTGACCATCCTGTAGCTTGATTGCAAAAAATGTAAGAATTGGATGCATTACCGACTATTGTGGTATCTCCCTTGTTTGACCACTTTCGCCAACCTGCTTTACACCAATGTTAAGGTAATATTTTCTTCTTCCATTGACAGGCTTTGCCGTTGGAATACCCCTACTAGAAGCCGATATATTCACAAAGAATAAAACTTTGAATTTGTCTCCAAATGAGATTTTTTCCCCGTTCCGACCCCTAAATATTATCCGACTATCACCAAAATCGATAGGCTTCTTCCTCTGTGGCGTCCCCATCTACCCCCAAAAATTTCGTCACTATCCGATCAAAATTCCAAGTTGTAGCGCGATTACAAAAAATGGAAAAATTGGGTATATTACTGAATTTTGCAATATCTCGGTTTGCTCACTTACGCCAACATACTTTGCATCAATATAAACGAGATATTTTCTTCTTCCATTGACGGGTATTCCTTTTGGAATACTCCAACCAGAAGCGGAGATATTCGCATAAGAAAAAAACGTTGACTTTTCTCTACATAAGCTTTTCGCTTATTCCGACTCCTGAATATTATCCGACCATCACCAAATTAAATAGGCTTCTTCCTATGTGGGACCCGCATCAACTCCCAAAATTTGTGACGATCCGATAAAAATTGCGACCTGTGGCGTGATTACAAAAAAAATCGGAAAATGGGATGCATTACCGACTATTGCGATATCTCTGTTGTTTGTGCAGCTACGACAACCTACTTTACATCGTTGTAAAGGCGATATTTTCTACTTTCCTTGTCAGGTTTTGCTTTAGATATACATTTTAAAGAAACAGAGATATTGGCTTTGAAATAAAACGTTGACCTTTCTCCTAATAAGTGTTTGCCCATTCCGACCCCTGAATATTATCCGACCATCATCAAAATCAATTGGCTTCTTTCTCTTTGGGACCCCCATTAACCCACAAAACTTCGTGACGATCCGATCAAAATTGCGACCTGTAGCGTGATTACAAAAAAATCGGAAAATGGGATGCATTATTGCCATATCTCTGCTATTTGACCACCTACGACAACCTTCGACAACATCGTTGTAAAGGTGATATTTTCTACTTTCCTTGCCAGGTTTTGCTTTTGATATACCTCTTAAAGAAACAGAGATATTGGCTTTGAAATAAAATGTTGACATTTCTCCAAATAAGTGTTTGCCCAATTCGACCCCTACACAGGCTTTGCTTTTGGAAAGTTTTCAACCGAAGCTGTGATATTCGTCAAAATAATTAAAATTGCAAAAATTAAAATTGGGGTTTTATTTGCTACTATTGTGATATCTTCGTTGTTTGATCACCTACTTTACATCATTAGAAAGGTTATATTTTCTACTTTCATTGTCAGGTTTTGGTGTTGGTATATCTCATATTGAAGCTAAGATATTTGCTTTGGAAAAAAAGTTGTCTTTTTATCCACCTAAGTTTTTTGCCCTTTCCGACCCCTAAATATTATCCGACCATCACCAAAATCAATAAGCTTTTTCCCCTCCGGGACCCCCATCAACATCTAAAATTTCGCGACGATCCGATCAAAATTGCGACCTGTAGCGTGATTACAAGGTTTAGATGGATAGACGGACGGACGGACACACATAGCCAGATCGACTCAGCTCGTCGAGACATTCATTTTGGTATATATAATTATGGGTCTACGACCATTATTTCGATGTGTTACAAACTTTTTGGTCAAAACCAACTTATAATACCCTCCCCACATAGTGGTGTAGGGTATAAAGATTAAAAACAATTTTTGTGAGCACATCTACTATTTTTGCTATAGAGGTTAAGGAAAAAATTCTGGTTTTAAATTTATTATTGTTAAAATATTGTTCGAAATTAATTTTTTTTTTGGTTTCATTAGAAAAATTAGAAAACATATTTGGGAGTTCTCTAACTATTTCGCTAAAATTCCATACAATAATTAAAGTACTCCTCTAAATTTTCATCAAGAAATATGGTTTACAATCACGAAAGCTTAGTTGCTTACTGTGGTAACTTATTAGGGTAGGAAATTAAAAGTAATATTGAAATTATTTTAAGAAAATTCACGCATAAAATTTGGCCTTTAGACTCCAATTACTAGGATACTGTAAGGAGCACACCCATGGGATATACGTTAAACGACGTAAAATTACGAGTTCTATAATCCTATTATGAGTTTTAAATATTATCTTGCTGCGCATCCGGATTATTTAAAAATATGAAAAAAAACCGAAATACCGGCTTCAAAATGTCAGTATCAATTTTAGGTGGCTGCAGTGGATATATCGAAAATCGTACACCAGCATCGAGTATTCTGTGATTCTTTCTTTGGGCATAGGTGTATAAAATATAAGGTTAAGCCAGAAATCGGAAGGGAACATAAACAACTTGTTGACTTCACCCCATTTTTCTACATTGATGCCAAAACATCTTCCACGAAAATTAATTTTATGGGCGACATTATGAGATTCCTCCTAAAACACTTAATTTTAAAGAATTTCAGCCATACTATATGTTAACATGCCGCGAATTCTGAATGGATGAAACATGGATTCATCGATTGTAAAACATTTTTGGTTTTTACCATATATACTTTCATACGGACAAAATGTGCCTCATCGAATTAATGGTTTTAGACTCGGGGGAGCCTGTAACCCCTAGAGAACGCGTCCCCAGGTGGCGGATAGGGGAATGCTTCCCAGATATGGGTGGTAAGGGGGAAATCAAATACCTCTCGCGGGCCAACATGTAGCGGTGTCTGTTTCCACAGTGGGCGGCTGCAAACAGCGTCTGTACTCTAAGAAGAGCGGCTGAAACGAAGACGGTAAACTTTAAACCCATCAGAAGATAAGGGGAAATCACTGATGTATTTATCCCTTGAAAACCATATAACAATGAATGCAGAACAAAACACACGACCCTCAATCTCCGGTAACTCGAGGGTGCTAAGAATCCCCGGAGGTAAAACCAAAAAGACACTTAATATTGGTACATGGAATATCCGAAGTTTATATGAAGCAGGTAAACTAAACAATACGATAGCTGAAATGGACAGACTCAATGTGGACATACTGGGAGTGTGTGAAACTTGGTGGCCAAACTCTGGAGATTTTGTATCTCAAAATGTTAAAATATACTGTTTAGGTAACTCGGATAGAAATCATCGGAATGGAGTTGGCATTATAGTGAAAGAACATATAGCCAAAAATGTCATCGGATTCATTCCAAAATCTGACAGAACTATGATAATAAAATTATCAGCAAATCCAGTCAACGTTAATATAATTCAAGTCTATGCACTAGGGTTATGACTTTTTGACATTTTTCCTCAAAAATGATTTCCTGTAGCAGGGATGAATGAACTTTTGCCTATTAATCACTGTGCTATCGTTTATTCCATTGAAATATAAAAAAAGTTCACGCACAAATCGATTTTAAAAAAATAATTTTTTGAAAAAATATATGAAATGAAAAAAATTTTTTTTTCAAAAAATTATTTTTTGTTGCACGAATGAATAAATATAAGCCTACTAATAACTATAATAACGTTTATTTCATTCAAATATTAAAAAAGTCGCGAAAAAAGTCACTTTGAAAAAATTTTAAATTTTTTGTTTTTTGTTAAAAAATTATATTTTTGAATAAAAGCGTTTACGACATGTTTACGATTCTCAGAATTGAAGAAAAATAGTGAGAAATAAATTGTATGTCATTTTAATTATCTCATGTGGATCTAAAGTTTATTTTCAATTATATGTCTGTTTTCAGTGACTTCAAAAAATTGTCCATAATTTTGATAAATTCAAATTTTAAAATCATTTTGTGCGTGAGGTTTTTTCACCGAATCACCTTATAATTAAAATTTTATGTAATCTTATGGCAAAACTCATCACGCTATGATACAGGGATATGAGGTTGTAAAAAAGTCATAACCCTACTATGCACCTACAGCAGACAAAAGTAATGACGAGATTGAAACCTTTTACACTGAAGTCGAAGAACTAATTAAAATAACAAAACCGCACGAAATAACCATAATCCAAGGCGATTTCAATGCAAAGGTAGGAAGCGATACAGTTGCAGGAGTAAAGGGAAGATATGGTCTAGGAGACAGAAATGAAAGAGGTGACAGACTCATCGAATTTTGTCAGGAATTTAAAATGAAAATTACCAATACCCTTTTCACCCTACCGCCAAGAAGGTTATATACTTGGAAATCCTCCAAAGATAGAGTCGGCAATGTGATAAGGAATCAAATAGATTTCATACTTATAAACAGGCGACACTGCTCATCTGTAAGAAAGGTCACAACATACCCTAGCGCAGATGTACCATCTGATCACAATCTTCTGATGGCAAAAATCCACATAAAACTACCACGTCAATAAAAAACACGAAATCGAAAAATTGACATCGGAAAACTCGAAAATCCTACAATAAGTTCCGACATTTCTTCTCAAGTCAACACAGAATTAATCAATATCGACAGGAATGACGTGGAAAATATATGGAACAGTGTGAAGAAGACCACAATCAATTCAATTGCACGTAGCACGCTTGGAAACTACACAAAACCAAAAAGTAAAAGCTGGATGACTAAAGAGATACTTCAACTGATGGATGAGCGTAGAAAATACAAAAATAGCTAAAAGCAACCATCTTAACAGTCAATGCCAAGAAAGCAAGAAAGAAGCAGCCGGCATATACAGAAATAATAATTCATCAGTCCTTTACAATAACAATAATGAACCCGTTTTTGAAACCGCTGAGAAGAAAAATATCTGGAAAGAATATATTCAAAACTTATTCAAAGATCCTACTAGATCGGATTATGACTACCGGGTATCACAGCAAATGACGACGAGGCAATAACAAACAACGCACACAAAATATCGGAAAAGTGTAGTTTAGGAAGTCCTCTCGAGTCGTTTTGATTTTTCTTGCAACATGTTACGCTCAAAGTACAATTTTTTTTTTTGGTGGCAAGTCAATACTTCTTGAGGAAATAACCCGAAAGCTGTAAGAAAGCCTCAATTAGTATATAAGGAATACCGGTTTGAAAACCACTCCATTCGTTCATGGATTCCCAGCAAAATTAAATGGAATGGAAATCATGATTTCACTGGTTCTTTTACATGAGTGCGAAAGGAGTCGTGAAAGATCCGATCTTTTTCATCGAATTTTCATGAGTGCAATTGAAGTCGTGAAAGATCCGATAATTTTCATCGAATTGTCATGAGTGAAATTGAAGTGGTGAAAGATCCGATCTTTGTCATAATATTGTCATGAGTTTAAATAAATTGATAAGTACCCGCACAATAAATTATCAAATACTCATGTACCCGAATAATTGTGTACTTGCAAAAGCAATTGTTAAAATGAAAATAAAAGTCAAATGAAAGTGATCGAAAGTGGCAAAATTTATATATTTTATTTGAAAATACAATGTAAATTGATATAAAGCAAAAGAAAAATATATTTTGTGTTTGGAATCCTGTTGCGTTTTGTGGATAGAAAAAGAAGTATGAAAGAGACCCGGTCTATAAACCAAGAGCTCCACCAGCCGAACAACATCGATATATTAAAACATATCGAGCTACAATTATTGGGTTGGCTGGGCCATAACAACAGGATGGATAAAGATGCCACCGGTATATTAATATGAGCCATTTGACGTTACGCTACCAGAGGGAAGAACAAAACTCCAATGGAAAGATCAAGTTCAATATGATATCTGAAAACATGGCATCCAAAGTTAGAGAAGCAAAGTGGAAGATCGGTGCGTTGGGAAATATATTCTTAGCTCGGCTCATGGAACAATATGATCTGTTTCGTTTTGTGGATTAAAAAGAAGTATGAAAGAGACCCGGTCTATAAACCACGAGCTTCACCAGCCGACCAACACCGATATATTAAAACATATCGAGCTGCAATTATTGGATTGGCTGGGCCATATCAACAGGATGGATAAAGATGCCACCGGTATATTAATACGAGCCATTTGACGTTACGCCACCCGAGGGAAAAACAAAATTCCAATGGAAAGATCAAGTTCAATATCTAAAAACATGGCATCCAAAGTAAGAGAAGCAAAGTAGAAGATCGGTAAAATAAGTATGTATATAAGAGACCATAACATGGTAACTATTACAGGATAAGTTTTTTTTCTTTTGAAATAACATAACAGAATTCAAATTTATACTAGATTTCCCAAATGATGAGCTTGGTTCAGAGATTGACACATAATTTATCGAATATTGGAAAAACGGAACCCCCCAAGTTGAAAGAAATATCTTGCAGCCATCGGAAGAAATAAATATGATATTGCAGATTAATATAATATATAATTTTGAAAATTACATACAAAATAAAGAAAAATAACATATGGCGATACAAATCATCTTTGCATTGTATTCTTATTAATTCAACAAATTGCAATTGCAAGAAGCCATGACATTGAACTGGTGCAAAAAGCCATGACAATGAACTGGTGCAAGAAGCCATGACAATTAACTGGTGCAAGATGCTATGACAATGAACTGGTGCAAAATGCCATGACAATGAACTGGTGCAAAATGCTATGACAATGAATTGGTGAAAGTGTGTGTCACTCCCTTGTAAATGTCATTGGTGATTCACCTAAATTTTCACCTATGACATGTCACTTGCACCCATGATTTAACTCATGATTTGTCATCGAACATCGAACTGATTAGAAACTTTGTGCCATGCTGATTTTGACAATAGGCGTATTTCCGTTTTATCCCAATTTCCCTCGGGCAATGATAGATAGTATTTGAAGATATCCCCTGTAACTACTCCCATTGGTGTTGCGACTGACGCCTTTGGGAGTTCGTTAGAGGCGGATCCTGCTTTATCTAGTTCGTCCGCTTTTTCGTTCCAAAGAAGTCCTTTATGGCCTGGGATCTAGGTGAGAGTTACTCTTGACAGACGCCCTACTTTAGCAAGTTCTTCTTTGCAATCTTTCACTAGCTTTAGGGTACCACCCACACAAATTATGAACATTTTTGTTTAAGTGCGGCGAGGATCCTTTGGAAATGTTTACCGAAGGTACTCCTAGTAGCCCTGATTACCTAATATATTGGTCTAAATTATATGGTGACCAACTGAAATGACAGGTGGTCGAGATATATATCGAGAGGAATGCCTCCCAAAATAAGGCTCACTTCCAAAATTTGCTATGTCAGTACATCCCATTAGGTATCTCTTCCTCAAAACTTTTGAGCTTTAATCCAAACCCATATATCCAATAAAATGGATAAAAAAGTGTTTCAATTCACACAGGCTGAGGACAGCCGACTGATTCTTTTATACTTGTTACCATATACACTTTCATACGAGCAAAATGTGTCTCATCGAAATAATGGTTTTAGACCCCATGTATGTTTGGACGAAATCCGTTTCAGACAATTTGTAGGGTATTTAGCAATGTCTGTGCGTCTGTCTGTCTGGCTGGAGCGCACGATAACTCTCGAAATGAACCGATTCGGTCCAAAATTTGGCATCGGTAATATTTTGTCCGAAATTTCTTTTACGTTCGGAGATGAGCCATATCGGTCCACTCCTTCAGGTATCTCCCCCACAAAATTCAAAATCGGAAAAATTGTGTGCAGGATAACACATCAAGGGAGAAACCGATTTGGTCCATGCTTTGCACATCGTGAAACTTCTACCACACATAGATGATATTCCAATATGGAATCTACCGGTCCACTCCTTCGGGTACCTCCCACACAAAATTTCGGAAAAGTTCAGTGAAGGATCTGAACTCGAATTGCTTTGATTTTTTTGTTGCTACTTGTATTCGCTGCCTCAATTACGACGGTACAAGTCTTATCAGGGGCAAGTCCATACTTCCTGATAAAATAGCCCGAAGGGCAACACGTTGTTTCTTAAGATAATGGCCCAAAAGCTTCAAAAAAGCGTTCTCAATTTGAAATTAATTGGGTCCGAATGTTGTACATCGTATTATAAAGATGACAGAAGTAATGTTTGTTACTTCTTTTCCTTAAGTTAAGCTTGACTCGTTCGTTCATATTTCTTTAGTACTGTTCTTAAATATATTTAAAGTCAATTGAAAAACAAATAGTGATCTTTGACTGTCGCTATGTTCTTCCCAGATTATTATGGAATCCACCATTTAACAATATTTATAGATAGGGCATGTTTTCAAATGCTTTAGAGTTGGCAGTAACGACGCAACAAATAAAGTTCTAAAAACAGTTCAAGGATATTTATCATTGCTCAATAGGCTTGTCCCTAGCTGAGTTCATTCAACTTAAAGATAAAAATTCTTGCAAAAATATAGGAAAGCAATAATGAAAAGGATGACTCCACACAATCGCTTATCGGGGCAATTTGTGAAAAAGCGGAAATATCAAATGAGTTTAAATGTTTCATAATAATTACAAAAATGTTCTAAATTAATATGTCTGCATTATGATTTTTTTAGCAAAAAACACATTTTTTGAAATAAAAAAAATCCATAAAAAGATGCACGGCAATTTTGCTATACTTCATGGCATGTGCCCAGGAGTTCTAAAAAATTCCTTACAGCTGCATGTATTACATTACAGATCCTTGTAATTTCTTTTTTGTTTCAAAATGAAAGGGGTCCCAAAGAAGACTTAACCCCTTTGAACCATTGCGGAAGGTGTCAATCTTATAAATCTCGTATGACAATTCAGTTTTTTACTTCTTCTTTGATATCTATTGTTTAATTTCTCTGGGACAGATGTCAATTAAAAATCAATATTACGCATTTCAATACAAAATACGATTACGATGTGAGTACTCTCAAAGTGTTGGTAGTGGCAATTCAATTCCCTGTTGCCTTTGTTGTGGGCGTTACCTTTGATGTCACTACCTAAAACAAGGTGCAAAGAGTGCGCGTGCTAAAGAGACGTATCTTTTGTTATCAGTTCTCTGTAAATCACATTTGCAATGTTGTAAGTTAATAGTTTTTTCAAGGTTATATTTTTGTTATCGCAAATCAGTTTAGTGACTGTGAAGATTTAATACGGAGTAAATAATTTAAATGTGTTACTACGATTTGAAAGTGAAAGGAGGACTCATTTTCTTTTTTCGGTGCACTGAAAGTGAAATTATCATTATTATTATAATTAAGAATAGGTACAATGAACAGACCTTGGGTTTGACACACGCTGTGAATTTTGAAATTTTTTGTTGACCTAGTAATAATTGCAAGGACAATTTGAACAGTTGCATTTTAAGCTACATATTTGCAATTTATTTCTTTTGAGGCATTTTGTACCTCTATTAGATGTTTAATGAGTATTTCGTATGTGCCTCGTCGAAATAGTGGTTATGTATTTTTTTATATGAGTATTCTGACCAGGGTTTCAGAGTCGGAGTCGAGCAATTTTGCTGGAGTCGGAGTCTGAGTCGAAAAAAAAAATAACTCGACTCCGACTCCGGCCAAATTTTCTTTTAAATTATAAAAATATAACATTAAATTAGGGACACAATTTTTTTTTCAAAAATCATTATTTATTTTTTAAAAAAAACTTTAAGAAAACATACAAGCAAACGGCATATTATACTAAGTTAGAGGAAGATTTACAGCATATTTACTATCCTTTGAAGTCTAGTATTTTCATCTCTATTTTGATCACAAATCGCGAGTAGAAAATATTTTTTGGTCCAATTGATCCTTTAATTTTTTGAAACCCATAGAAAAATCTATGACAATCGAATTATAACTGGAGATTTAACGTCTTCTATATAAGCTTTGACACTTAAATTTAAGATTTTTAAAAGTAGAGTTAATCAATGTGTGTACCGAGCGGCTCAACTATATATGACTTTCAGATGCTTGCTAGGGTTATGAATTTTTTACAACCTCATATCCTTATATGATACTAGCAAATGCCCGCTACTTCGTATGCGGAAAGGAAACGAAATATATATAAACAATATTTAATACGGGAATGGTGAATACTGGAGATATTGTTGTACTAAGAGCTACTTTTTTTCGATTGTAGTCAGAATTAAAAAAAAAAATTGCCGTATCGCATCCCTACACAGCTACCATATTTTTTATTTCGAATTTCCAAAAATACGTATCATATTGCAAATTTCAGATTTGACTCCTGGGTTTACCCCTTCACTAACACAGCCTTCTCTTCCAGTACGAATTTCCAAACACTAAACTTTATCTCACCCCTTCACAAAAAAAATCACGCACATTCACAATTCAAGGTTCTGGCTTTAGCGGTTTCGCCCAGAACCCGAATAGGTCCGTTAAATTTTCGGCCACGTTTTCGTATATTCCCATATAACGGTACCTCTTGACTTAGTGTATTTTTAAAGAAGATCAAATGTATATTGTCCAATTTTCTTTAAATTTGGACCTTGAATACTCAGAGGATATAGAAGTTTAATTTAAAAAATCTCCACTTCAATCCACGTTTATTAGAAGAGATATTTTGAAGATTTAGAGTATTTGAAGATCTTCTGCACATTTTCCAACCGAAATTCGGAATTTGTGGCATGAAAGGTTAGAAAAATTCTTTACAAAAAATTGTACTTAATGTGCACCGGTATGTCAACAGTATATAACGGAAAATTTTTTGAAGGCATTTCAATTTAGGATTTTTTAATATCGGGGGTAAATACCTTCTAGTTAACAAAATTGTACCAAAGCGGTCAAAACAAAAAACATTTTTTGAAAAGATGCTTTACGTTTGACTACTTTATTTCAGTACATTATGTAGAAACTCCTTGGCGTTAACATCAAATCAATGGGGCAATATTCAGTACAATTTTTCAAACTCAGAACTTTGTCTCAAATCACAAATATATTTCAATTTCGTATTTTTTGTACAAATTTCGTATTTTTAAATTATATAATCCCAGCTTTGTTCCTACACCCAACACCAAATTTAGTACCTTAACTATTTAAAATGATTTTGGTATCAACATGTTACCCAACTTTTCCTACACATAGGTAAACGTTTCAAAAATTACTTCCTTATATTCAACATATATCCTAACCCCAATTCAGTTTTCCAGTTCCCCTGAAACCCATTTGAGGACTATTTAGTAGTTTTTGTATAAATAAGTACGAATTTTCAAAACCTACTCCCTACCTCCACTCTAAACACCAACTGCTAATCTAATACCGAATTTCAAAATTCCAGTTGTACCCTTTACAAAATCACAAATTGTACAAAATTCTAAACCATATAGCAAATACCAAAAGGTACCAAATTTTGTACCATTTAGCACTTTTCGTACACGATTTTCCGAAATGTACTTTCATATCTCAGCTCTATCCGTTCACCTAAACCCAAATTATAGCCAATGTAGTTCCATTTAGCACTTTTCCATAAGTACGAATTTCCAAAACTACCTCAATCATACACTCCAACAATAATCTGTTCACGCAAATACAAATTATAGCGAATTTCGTACCATTTAGTACTACTTCGTGCACATTAGTACGATTTTCCAAAGCTACCTCCATATCTCAATTCTATATTCCAACAGTAATCTTAATTCCAAATTTCAGGATTCCAGCTCTTCAAATCCAAATCATACTAAACTCACTACCATTTAGGACTTTTCGACCTTTGGTACATCTTTCTTACTCTTCATCAGTGACCCCAATTCCAAATTTTAGGATTCCGGCCCTATTCGTTAACCCATACCCAAATTGTATTATATTTAGTACCATTTAGTATTTTTCGTATAATTTTAATTCGAATTTCCAAAAACCTTTCTTTTTTACTCTCCATCACTGACCTTCATTCAAAATTTCAAGATTCCAGCTCTATCAGTTCACCCAAACCCAAATTGTACTAAATTTACTACCATTTATTACTTTTCGTAAACTTATAGTTCGACTTCCAAAAACCTTTCATTTTTACTCTTCATCAGTGATCCTCATTCCAAATTTCAGGATTCCAGCTCTATCCGTTCACCCAAATCCAAATTGTACTAAATTTAGTACCATTTAGTACTTTTCGTGTACTTTTAGTTCTAATTTCTAAAAACATTTCTTTGTTACTCTCCACCAGTGACCCTAATTTAAAATTTCAGGATTCTAGCTCCATCCGTTCACGCAAATCCAAATTGTACTAAATTTAGTACCATTTAGTACTTTTCGTACCCTTATAGTTCGAATTTCCAAAAACCTTTCATTGTTACTCTTCATCAGTGACCCCCATTCCAAATGTCTGTATTCCAGCTCAATCCGTTCACCCAAATCAAAATTGTACTAAATTTAGTACCATTTAGTACTTTTCGTATCCTTGTAATTCGAATTTCCAACAACCTTTCTTTTTTACTCTTCATCAGTGACCTTCATTCCAAATTTCATGATTCCAGCTCTATTCGTTCACCCAAACCCAAATTGTACTAAATTTAGTACCATTTATTACTTTTCGTATACTTATAGTTCGAATTCCAAAAACCTTTCATTTTTACTCTTCATCAGTGATCCTCATTCCAAATTTCAGGATTCCAGCTCTATCCGTTCACCCAAATCCGAATTGTACTAAATTTAGTACCATTTAATACTTTGCGTGCACTTATGGTTCGAATTTCCAAAAACCTTTCGTTTTTACTCTCCATCAGTGACCTTCATTCCAAATTTCAGGATTCCAGCTCTATTCGTTCACCCAAACCCAAATTGTACTAAATTTAGTACCATTTAGTACTTTTCGTACCTTTATAGTTCGAATTTACAAAAACCTTTTATTGTTACTTTTCATCAGTGACCCTCATTCCAAGTGTCTGTCTTCCAGCTCAATCCGTTCACCCAAATCAAAATTGTACTAAATTTAGTACCATTTAGTACTTTTCGTACCCTTACAGTTCGAATTTCCAAAAAACCTTTCATTATTACTCTTTATCAGTGACCCACATTCCAAATGCCTGTATTCCAGCTCTATCCGTTCACACAAATCCAAATTGTACTAAATTTAGTACCATTTAGTACTTTTCGTACACTTATAGTTCGAATTTCCAAAAACCTTTCATCGTTATTCTTCATCAGTGACCTTCATTCCAAATTTCAGGATTCCTGCTCTATATGTTCACCCAAATCTCAATTGTACTAAATTTAGTACCCTTTTGTACTTTTCGTACACTTATAGTTCGAACTTCCAAAAACCCTTTGGTACATCTTTCTAGCTCTCCATCAGTTACCCTCATTCCAAATTTCAGAATTCTAGCTCTTACCGTTTGCCTAATACAAAGGGTACCATATTTAGTACCTTTTGGTACTTTTCGTACCCTTCCAGTTCGAATTTCGAAAAATCCAGCCTTATCTCACCCCTACACACCAAGAGCAACCCACACTAAAAATGTCAAGTTTCTAGCTTAAGCCGTTTCGTCTGGGCGTTGATGAATCAGTCAGTCAGTCAGTCAGTCACTCACCTCACTACTCTTTTATATATATAGATAGAAGATTGTGATGAGCTTTTACAAAAGATTATATAACATCGTAGTTATAAAAAAATTTATATGGACATCAAAATCTAATAATTAATCGATTGCTTTTATTTTTCAAAATTTGTTTATCCATTTTATGTATGACCAAAAACTTTACCTTTTTAAACCAAAAATTGAATTTTTTCCTTTTTTGACTACCATTTCCGTAAAATCTATTATTTTTACAAAATCGATCGATAAAGGATTAGGTTTTGATGTTTATTAGTTTTCGATCTTAAGTTGGCGCCTCAAAACGCTTTAATAACAAGTAAGAACGGCCGTTAACGGAATTCGGTTCGAAACTTTAATAAAAAACCCTTGAAAAACACAAGATTGGCCAATACCGGTTCGGGGAGGCTAGGTCTAAGTCTAGATATCGTCACCATAAATGCCCGAAGACGTAACCCACAAAACCAAAACTTTACAGGAGAAGCAAAAAACGTTATAAAGATTAAAAACTGTTTTATGGAATATTAATCTTATGAAGGCGAGTATATGGGATATTATCGATCATATACGAAGGGGAATAAGTAGTGAAACCAAAACCGCTGAAGTGCTTAATTTTGAGATCCTCCATTACAACAAAATCTGCAATATTATCCCGTTTTCCGAAATGCCATTTCTTGAATAGGATCGTTGTTTTTGAACGAAGAAACTTGAAACTTGCCAGAACATGTATTTTAGCTTTATCTCTCAGAATACGTCAAAAAACGAATTTCGATTTTCATGTCGGTTTCGTCTTCGGGCATTTATGGTGACGATACACATATATGGATAGTTTTTTGTGAGTAAGTTGTCTATCTTCTGGAAACGCAAAATTCAAATTAAAAAGCAATTCGATAGACACTTGTGACTTTAAATTTTAAGAAAAACAGAAATGGGGGCTACAAATATATATGGGGTCTATACCGAAACGTGGACCTATACTGTCTTATTTTTTGCAATGTTCAGTAACCTTAGCGAAAAATAATTTCAACATCACGAAAATAGGGAGTACCGTTCTACGAAGGCTTCTAGCGAGAAATTTCTGGAGGAAAGTTTTGTAACTACAACGAAGACTAAATACCAAATTGCAGTCATTTCGGTTGAACAGTGTGTTTATACTTTCAAAATACGGAAAATCGTGGAGCAATACCGACAAACTTTAGGTGGAAAGTTGTACAACCCCAAAAGAAGACTAAATACCAAATTTCAGCAGTTTCGATTATTGGGAGCGCAATCTTAAAAATAACAAAAATAACATGAAAATATATTTATAATTCTCTTCTAGAATATTTTGTTTTTCAAAATAGTCAGGCTTAATTACATAGTCGTTGTTTTAATATTTTATTAATAACAACTTTAATTTATTAGTGGGAAAAAATTGGCGATGTTTACCAAGGGGTAAGGCAGGGAAGACTATAGTTTCAGATCTCGCCACAGATCTTCATCAGTTCCCTTGTTTCTTGTTTTTCAACAAGAAACTTTTTATACCCAAGTGTCAATTGCCCGCTCATATAGATACGTGTGCAAAGAAACACTCTGATCGAGAATTTCTTTGGCACTACCGAAACTCGAGTAACTTCACTTGCAAACAAAACCAAATCTTTCCCACTGCTATGCGTTCATCGTTTCTCGACGAAAAAACACATAACTAATTTGTTGGTATTGCATACCATAAAAAACGCCAACCCTCCTAACTCTTCTAGAATATTTAATATCCCCGTGGAAGACTAAATACCAAATTTCATCCATTTTAGGCCACAGCCTTGAAAATACCGAAAATCGGGATGTACCATTCTATGGAAGCTATATGAAGACATAGACCTATACCAACAAATCTCAGAAGGAAAGTTATATACCCGCAGCCATTTCGGTTGGATAATTAGGTTAAAATCTTCAAAATACCGAAAAATTGGAGGTACAGTTCTATGGTTCTACATCACAACGTGGACCGATATAGCCCATTATAGAAACTTCTGTAACAAATTATAGATTTCTATCTTAAAATTTGCGAGCTGTATCTTGATTTCAGCAGATGGACATAGTTAAATCGACTTAGAATTTTATGCTGATCAGGAATATATCACCAATATTTTTGAAAATTTAACATAGCTGAAGCCAAGGTTTACCCTTTTAGAACACGCGACTTGTGATTGTATATTATACAAATTAAATATTTTTAGATAAAATGAAATGTTTTTAGACGTGGCAAAAAATATTGGCCTTAAAAGATAATATGCGTGGAAGCTGTGGCTATATTTATGTTAAAAAATGGGTAAAAATGGGTTGAAGCCACCATGTCTTTTTTTGTTTTCTCTCGATTTGTGAGTAAACCACACTTCTCTCGATTTTCCTGTCAAAGTAAAAGTAGAAGCAAACTAAATAAGGATCATCTCACTTATGTATTACTTTTCAAAATTTGAACTGCTTCTACCATTAAATGATGCTGACATTTTGAAGCCAGATTTACAGTGTTTTTTGACATTTCCTTCTAATTTCATTCCGCAAACAGGTTTTTCAAAAAATCATATATAGGATTGTAGTACTTGCGATTCTGAGTTATTTAATACGTATATAGTGAATGTAGCCTGCACAGCTTCATAGAAATCTGCATCCAAATGCGGAAATTTTATGCGAACATTTTTCTAAAAATCATATTTTTCGGGTCTAATATTTGCAATTGTCTCTAGAATACCTCGTACTCCATTGCACATTTTAGTTTTTTACGTTCCAGATCCAATAAATCATTCATCGTGAAAATCCATCTACTAAAACGCGAGTTACAAGAAATTCCAAAGTAGAAAAATCACCTAAAAATGTTTTTGAAAATATCGCGTATTTTATCGCGTTTTCTGAGGTTCGTTTCCACTGCAATGAAACAACTAGTACAGCATCTTCGTTTCAGCGAAAACAGAGATTTGAAAACTTCACTGATAAGGGAGCTACATTCATTTTATCCCAAAAAATAGTGTGGGATGCTACATCCACGGTTCTTGATTGATCGCCTTGAATTAGATATATACCGATATAGATTTTCATGGTGAACACTGAAATCGGATGCGGACCAAAATCGTATGCACTTTGCGTAAATTAGCGATATTTTATATGTTTTTTAATGCTAAGATGCAGCAGATGCTACATCTTAGCCTCCAAATTAAATTTCGAAAAATATATACAAATTAAAATATATGGTCTTGCAGTACATGAAAATCACATGCGGACAAAATGATTTTGATAATTACGCGATTTACACGTATTTTAAAATGCATATAAATTAAAATGGGTTATTTGACCTCTGTTTCAATTTCAGAAGCTTTGAGATATATCCTCATCAACTTAATTACCTTCCCTAATGGGAAAGCTTTAATATAAATGTCAATAAAGCAAAATCCGTCTATTTTATTGAGAGATTTAAGCAAAATGAAGGAAGTATTTCTACAGATTTTTACAATATTTTCTACTACATAATGCATGTGAAAAAATATTTTTTCAAACAAAAAATAATTTTTTTTATCTACCAGATATAGATCAGGTTTGAATATGGACTACATTTGCCCATTCCTTCGGGTACCTCCCACACAAAATTTCGGATAAGTTCACTTTAAAAACCAGCTCTTGACTAACTTTGATTTCTGATGAAGCAACATGCAATCGCTGACATAATTACAACGGTAAAAGTTTATTCAGTGGCAAGTCCATACTTCTTGGGAAAACAGCCCGAAAGTTGTAAAAACCCCCTGTGGTACCATATGTAGTAGTTGGAGAGCATAATAACTCTCGAAGTGATAGACCAATTTGGTCCAAAAATTTTGCCTTTGTCATATTTTGTCCAAACTTAGTTTAGCTTCTAAAATGGCCCATATCGGTCCTCTCCTTAGGATACCTCCCCCACAAAATTCAACATTTGTGTCCAAGTGCAGTTTAGGGTCTGTTCGGAGATCCTTTGGAAATTTATATGATGTACAGCCATATTATGTTTTCCGTGGACAAGTCCATGCTTCCTTGCATACTGCTCCAACAGGTGTACGATAACCCACTGAAATGACTAGTCGGTGCGATATTTATAGAAAAGATATGTCTCTCAAAATAAGATCCGCTTCCGTATTGCACTATGTCGGTTCATTCCCTTTAATCCTAATCCACGTTTTTGTCGGCAAGTTAAAATGTCCACAAAGTGCCACAAAATTCTGAAAAGACCCTAAATACATTCGATCTGTCCGTAGATGAAAGTTCCAATTCAAATAGGCTGAGGGTATATCTCTGTCGGCAAAGCCGACTGATACTTTTTTACTTGTTTAAAGTAAGATTTAGACGAAACATTATAGGTATTAATTTTACGTCATACTTATGTTCTGTTGTTGAATATTATATCCGAACGAATGCTCTTTCTAAAGAATAAGTTAGGAAAACCCAACAGATTAGCCTATATGGGCCCAAATATAGGAAAAAGTTAAAATTATTACATTAGCTCTGTTCCAGAACTAAAAAGTTTTTACAATTTTTACCACTTTTACACATTTTGCGTTCCCGTACACAAAATTTATATGAAAATCGTTTACGACTTTTACAACTTTTACAACTTTTACCACTTTATAAAGTACGGGAACAGGCCAATTATTAAATTACACTCGGAGTGGGAGCCGGAGTCGTGAAAAAAATTGGTCTGGAGTCGGAGTCGACCCAAAAATACCTCGACACCGAAACCCTGATTCTGACCGACTGTTGAAATCAAGATACAGCTAGCATTTTTGAAGATAGAGCTTTGCTATTTGGCATGGAAGTTTCTATTATTAAAACTTTGGTATTGAGAATAGGCTATTTCGGTCCACGTTTTGATGTAGCCCCCATACAACGGTTGTAGCCTCATTATCACACCGAAATGGCTGAAATTTGGTATTTAGTCTTCGATGGCGGTACAACATTTTTCACTTGAAATTTGTCGGTATAGATCCACGTCTTTATATAGTCCCCATAGAACGGTACCTCCCGATTTTCGGTGTTTTGAAGGTTTTAGCCTGTTATTACACCGAAATGGCTGAATATTTGTATTTAGTCTTTGTCGGGGGTACACTTTCTACCTGAAATTTGTCGGTATAGGTCCACGTCTTTCTGTAGTTAGTCTTCATTGGGGGTATAACACTTTCCACCTGAACTTTTTCGGTGTTAGTCTACGACTTCATATAGCTCCATAGAGCAGTACCTCCCGATTTCCGGTGTTTTGAAGGTTGTGGCCTAAAAATCCCACCGAAATGGCTGAAATTTGGGGGTATAAAACTTTCCAACTGAAATTTATCGGTTTAGGTCCTCGTCTTCATATTGCCCCCATAGAACGGTACCCTCCTTGTTTTCGGTGTTTCGAAAGTGTTAGCCACATTATTCAACCGGAATAACGGAAATTAGGTATTTAGTCTTCGCTAGAGTTACCAAACATTTATACAGGTACAAATCATGCCTTGCAAAAAATCAAACAGTACAGGTCCACGTTTTTTGTATAGCCCCCATCTAAGCGTAGCCACCATTTAAGGTTTTTTTGAAGATTTTAGTTTTTCTAAAGAATTGGTCGTTAGTTGGAGTTTAATGTTCCCAGAAAATAGAAAACTTACTCGCATGGAAACTGTCCATATATATCCAGGTGTAACTCTAGCCGGTATTGACTAATTTTATGTATTTCCTGGGTTTTTTGTCAAATCTTCGAACCGAGATTGCTGTAATTGAATATTGTGTGGTATCAGAGGATACAAACGCTCAATTCGGAAAATTTCAAGTATTGGTCCATGTTTTGGAAAGAAGAACAATGTCGTCACATGATGACTCATTTAAAGGGTGTATTTATTATCAATTAAGATATTCTGCTTCTTTCCTTTTATAAACTATACATACACTTCGTGGTGGGGGTATTTCATTATTATTATGTTTTTTATTTTATTTATTACTAGCAAAATGCCCGCTACTTCGTATGCGGAAAAGGAATAATATTTAATATGGTGAACTCTAAAAATGTTGATGCACTAATAACTATTTGAATTGATATTTAATATTTTAATATGATTAATTATTAATATTATTAATATGTATTATTAATATTAAATATTTATTGATATTTAATATTTGATATTTAAGACGACCTCTGCACTTCAACTAGGCTGCTGTTCAAATCCACCTTAGTTGACCACATGTATCATTAATGTTCGAAAATTGGTCTGGAAGAATGTCTCTTCGACGACAATAAAGTGAAAAATTGTAAATCAAATTTAAGTCAAAGGGACATGATATCGCCTACTTTTACATCTTTCTAACTCTCCATCAGTTACCCTCATTCCAAATTTCAGAATTCTAGATCTTCCTGTTTGCCTAATACAAGGGGTACCATATTTAGTACCTTTTAGTACTTTTCGTACCCTTCTAGGCCGAATTTCCCGACAGCAACCCACAGTCAAAATTGCAGCTTTCTAGCTTCAGCGGTTTCGCCTGGGCGATGATATACATGTCACTCACTCACTTATCACTAAGCTCTTTTATATATATAGATTTTATCTATGCACCCGAGTAGTCATAGGCAGGTCAAGTTCGAAGATGGGTCAATGTTTAGGTATAACCCCATGTAACGCTACCTCCGGATTTTCCATTTGTTGCTAATTTTAATCAAACTAGTTGAAATTAGCCATTTAAAGTACTAAGGGATCGCAGCATATCTTCTTCAAAAATTGTCAACATAGGTCAAAATTTAGGTATAGCCCCCGTACAACGGTACCTTCCGATTTTCGGTATTTTGCGGATTGTAGGTAAAATTTTTACCAAAGTAGCTGTCATTTACCATTTAAAGTTCTTAGGGGTCACAACATTTCTTCACTAAAAATTGCCAACATAAGTTGACTTTTAAGTATAGCCCCCATATAACGGTACCTCCCGATTTTCAACATTTTTGACTAAATTTGACAGGAAACTTCTCCAACAAAAATTGCCAACATAGGTCCATGTTTTATAATGGCCCACATAAACAGTACCTCCCGATTGTCGGTATTTTGAGGATTTTAGCTAGCTCTAATTTTCCATTTATATTTTTAAGGGGTCACTACATTTCTTCAGCAAAAATGGACAACATAGGTCCATGTTGAAATATAGCCCTCATATAATGGTACCTCCTGTTTTTTCAGTATTTTGAGGGTTTTAGCTAAATTTTTGGAATAAACTACCCCTGTAAAGTGACATTTAGAGCCCCTGCAGTCATGAAACTTATTCATTAAAATTTTCAACATAGGTTCCTGTTTAGGTATAGCCCCATATAACGATACCTCCCGAATTTCGGTCTCAATTTGACATATCAGGTTCCCTACAGTCACGAAACTTATCCACCAACAATTGTCGACATGCCGCTTTATGGCACTCTTACCACGGTACCTCTCGATTTTAGGTAATTTCAGTATTTTAGCACCTTTTTTTGACGAACTACCTGTAACTTGATATTTGAGCTAACCAGTGGTCACAAAACTTCACAAAAGAATGGTCAACAAAGTTTTTGGTATGGCCCTATAAAATGGTAGCACCGTTTCAGGTTTTTTTTAGTTTTTATCTAGATTTTCGGGCAAGCTTGGATGTCCGTTGGCATATATGTTTCTCAGTGGTTTAAAACTTCTTTATCAAAAATTGTGAACATTGACCTACGTTGTGGTAGAGCCTCTATATAACCGTACCGTCCGAGTTTACTTGACGCAATTAGCTAAAATTACGTATTTTGGGTACCTGGTGCTCAGAAAAATCTGCACATAAATTGTGTAAATTAATTATTTCATAACAGTTCTGAATATTTCATGGTGGAGGGTATAAAAAGTTCGGCCTGGCGAACTTAATCTATTTTTAATTGTTAGTTTTTGCTTCGGATTTATAATCCCTGATGCTAGGTCAATATTTTTTTCTGTAGAGCTGGTTGTTGTTTTTATACCCTCAGCATTTATGCTAACGAGGGTATATACACGTTCATACGGGCAAAATGTGCCTCATCGAAATAATGGTTTAAGACACCAAGAATGTTTGGACGAAATCCGTTTCAGACAATTTGGAAGTCATTTAGCCATGTCCGTCGTCTGTCTGGCTGGTTGGTGCGCACGATAACTCTCGAACGGATTAACAGATTCGGTCCAAAGTCGTACTATTTTGTCCAAACTTAGTTTAAGTTCGAAGATGGGTCATATCGGTACACTCATTCGGGTACCTCCCCCACAAAAGTTCCAAAACGTTCGGAAAAATGGTGCGCACGACAACTCTCGAAGGCAGTAACCGATTTGGTCCATACTTTGCAGATAGTAATATTTATACGAGACATAAGCCCCGTTAGAATGTGGACTATATATGTCAACTTATTCGGGTATCTCTCACACAAAATTTCGGAAAAGGACAGTTTAGGACCTCCTCCCGAATCGTTTTGGTTTTTTTTGCAACAGGTTGCACTCAAGGCCCATATTAAGATGGTACAAGTTTTTTGGGTGGCAAGACCATACTTCTTGAGAAAATTACTCGAAAGCTTCAAAAAAGCCCTACGTCCAGCAAGCACCGCAATCGAATTTCACCACCAGCCATAGTTTTGTCGCAAGTTCATACACCCAAAATTCTAAAAATCCTCTAAATATATACATTTTTTTGGAAAAGGAGTTTCAATTCCCACAGGCTGAGGGTATGTCTCTGTCGGCAAAATCGACTGATACTTTTTTACTTGTTTTCTATAACTCTCATACAAAGGTACGTCCCAATTTTCGGTATTTTAAGGATTTTAACTACAAATTTAAACCGAACGAACTGTGGACATACATAGGCTAATGTTTTGGAATATTCTTCAAATAACGGTACCTCCAGATTTTGGATATTTTGAGAGGTTTTCCTACATTTTTGACTGAAGTAACCGTAATTTGATATTTTAGATTCCCTGCAGTCACAAAACTTTCCCACCAAAAATTTTCAACATTGGTCCACACTTTGATATAGCCCCGATGTGAAGGTACCAACTGATTGAACACATTTTTTAGATTAGATAAGACAGTTTGGGGTATCGGTGGTGGAAACCTTTTTGCACCTAAAATTGTGGACGGGAAAAGAAAGTAATTATTCCTTTTTAGTTAAGAATATTTTAGGGTGGAGGGCCGAACTTAACGACTTTTTACTTATTAACATTTGTTTTGTTGTTTTATTTCGGAATTTATTTTAACATCTTTAAAAACTGCGTCACTTGAAAATGGATTAACAGTTATTGTACCGAATAATCGACCAAATATTTATGTGATATTTTCTTCAGATTATTATTGATCATGATTATTTTAATACAAAAGAGGATTCGAATTTGAAATAAACCTTTCGCGGCACAAACAAATTTCATTCAGTAATACAGACTAATGCTGGTACAATAATTACTAATCCATTTTCAAAATCGAAAAGTGATGCAGTTTTTAAGACGTTTAAGATAAATTGCTAAATAAAACAACAAAACAAATGTTCAAAAATGTAATTTTTTATTTTGGTAAAATAACAAATGTTTCATACTAGTATAAAGAAATATTTGTATTGACAGATTTTATAAAATTAAGAAAAAATAGTAATTATTCGAATCCCACTACAATCATTGATAAAAATTGATTTTTTAATATTAAATCGCGAAAATTTCATTCAAGCCCATTGTGTATTTGTTTTTCTCTTCTATATTAGATAGCTGATAAAAAACAAAAAATACAATAAAATATTTTTTTCTATTTAGACCAATATTAAAGAAGTTATGAGTATTTCTTTGCCTATAGTTTTTACAGAATTCGACTTTTTCAAGGCGCGATATCTCTGGAATCGTTAGTCAAACAAAAATCTAAAAATATATTGAAATGTTTTGCTGATAAGCAGCGTTACCACATCAAAAAAATAATGAAACTCAAAAACCACCTTTCACTCCGAATTATAGTATATTCTTCATACGGCACAGCTCGGTTTTCAGTATTTTTAAGTTTACGACACATAATCCAACCGAAAAGCTCGGCCGAACTTAACGCCGTTTTTAGTTGTTACTCATTTCTAAGGTAGGTTGTTTTACTGACGCACGCAATTGAAATTTGAATTGAATTAGACTAACTTCTGTCGAACAAGTTTATGATATTGCATCTTCATCTTGATGCAATAAATTATAAAAGTATTAAAAATAACTGAGTATAAATTTTGTTTAATATCGATTATCAATTTTATTATTATTGATTTGTTTTATTTTTTTGTTCTTTGCTATTCACATCGTAACTCGATATATGTACAGGCATCTACGTAAATCTTAACCTTCATTCAGTTGTTTTATTTAATGTTTGGTTCGATTAGAAGCATCAACACAGGTTTGGTAAATTTTTAATGATATTTAATGAATTCATATTATACAATACCTAATTGAGTTAAAGACTACTTGCATTGTTCGTTCACAAAATAAGTTATCTTTCAATGGAATGTATAAGAAGCAAAAAATTAGCGACAGTTGCTTAATTTATATATAAGAAACTAGAATCATATTTTTAATGTTTGATTTGCTTTTTAAACAAAAATTTCTGTGGGTTATATAGAGATAACAATTTTACCATACCTTCAGCATTTTTTTGAGTTTTTCATGTGTTCCAATCTATTAAAAAAGGTCGAAAATCTATAAAAAAACCAAAAAATACAAAAAAAGAAAAACAAAAAAATTAAAAAAAAAAATCCAAAAAAAAATTGAGATTTCAAAAAAAAACATATACGAGGGCGGTTCGGAAACTTCTTAGGCTATCAATGAAAGAGAATAGTTAGTTTTTCAAAAATATTTTTATTTTTCAATATAATCTCCATTCTCACCAAAAATGTCCATTCTCACAAAAAAAAAAAAAAATCATTACAAAATAATAGGATTTTATAGTACTAACCCATTATTTTAACAAGGACATTTCGTTCTGAATAACTTGTTTTTCTATAACCACTAGAATAACTAGTTATTTTATGGCCTCTAGTTGAAAAATAAGCAAAAAAAAAAAAATATTCGAACCCATAAAACCACCAAATTATGCTTCTTTTACAGCGACGGATATTTGTCCGTTCAATCTGTGTGTTTTCCATGACAAACGCTTTTGGAAGTTATGAGTTTGGATTAGAACGTCACGTCGTGATTTGGAAATTAGTTTGCTCTCTGCTGGATTTGATCATGTGAACTCTGATTTGTAGCCGAACTCACTAAACACTGTGCTACCGTACCAACATTCAATGCTTACATATGCACCAACAACGCTTCTATATTGTTATAAAAAAACCCGCGTGACAACAGTAAACGTTGAACACACAACCCTAGGATTAGTAGTCAAAAACACACGCTCTGTGCCACCGTACTCATTACTTAGTAAGGAGTGAAATAAGTAATGGAGCAGTGTAATCACTACAATTACATGGCAACTTTCTCACTGCTGGCAGCGAGGCCTATTCCCCCGTTTCTCTCTGGAGCTGTCAAAAGGCAACCTTTTTTTTTGTGAAAATGCCGTAAAAAGATCTGTGGTGGAGTAGAGAGTTAATTACCCAATTCTCTACTCCTCCTGCGGTACCAGAAAAGGGAGCTCAGGTTGGACCTCATGACCGAGTTACTTCCAGATTCGTTAAGTCCGTTATTCCCTTTTATGGAATACCTCTGCGAAGGGCTTCTATAAAATAGAAGACCTCCTAATGATGCTTCTATAGAATAGGAGGCATCTATAAAATAGAAGACCTCCGTTTGAGAATTCTATAGAATAGAAGACCTCCGTAGGAGGCTTCTATAGAATAGAAGACCTCCGTAGGAGGCTTCTATAGAATAGAAGACCTCCGTTGGAGGCTTCTATAGAATAGAAGACCTCCGTTGGAGGCTTCTTTAGAATAGAAGACCTCCGTTGGAGGCTTCTTTAGAATAGAAGACCTCCGTAGGAGGCTTCTATAGAATAGAAGACCTCCGTAGGAGGCTTCTATAGAATAGAAGACCTCCGTTGGAGGCTTCTTTAGAATAGAAGACCTCCGTTGGAGGCTTCTTTAGAATAGAAGACCTCCGTTGGAGGCTTCTTTAGAATAGAAGACCTCCGTAGGAGGCTTTTGTAAAATAGAAGACCTCCGTTGGAGGTTTCTATAGAATAGAAGACCTCCGTTGGAGGCTTCTATCGATTGGAAGACCTCCGTAGGAGGCTCCTATAGAATGGAAGACCTCCGTAGGAGGCTCCTATAGAATGGAAGACCTCAGTAGGAGGCTTCTATAGAATAGAAGACCTCCGTAGGAGGCTTCTATAGAATAGAAGACCTCCGTAGGAGGCTTCTATAGAATAGAAGACCTCCGTAGGAGGCTTCTATAGAATAGAAGACCTCCGTAGGAGGCTTCTATAGCATCGAAGACCTCCCTAGGAGGCTTCTATAGCATAGAAGACCTCCCTAGGAGGCTTCTATAGCATAGAAGACCTCCGTAGGAGGCTTCTATAGCATAGAAGACCTTCGTAGGAGGCTTCTATAGAACGGAAGACCTCCGTAGGAGGCTCCTATAGAATGGAAGACCTCAGTAGGAGGCTTCTATAGAATAGAAGACCTCAGTAGGAGGCTTCTATAGAATAGACCTTCGTAGGAGGCTTCTATAGAATAGAAGACCTCCATAGGAGGCTTCTATAGAATAGAAGACCTCCGTAGGAGGCTTCTATAGCATAGAAGACCTTCGTAGGAGGCTTCTATAGAATAGAAGACCTCCGTAGGAGGCTTCTATAGAATAGAAGACCTCCCTAGGAGGCTTCTATGGAATAGAAGACCTCCGTAGGGCTCTTTTTAGAACAAAGAACCTCTACAGGAGGCTTCTATAGAATAGAAAACCTCCTCTGGGGGCTTCTATAGAACTGAAGACTTTTATAGATTACCTCCTTAGATTGCATCTATAGATGAGAAGATCTCCTTAGAAAGCTTCTATAGAATAGAAGACATCCCAGAAGGGAGCAGAATGTTGAATAGGTCACACGAAACGCTGCATCCTTGTCTGGCACCTCTTTTGGTACTAAACCGTTCGGAGAGGGTAAGTGCTAATGTCGTCTTGCAAAGCGAATGATCTTTGCGGGATACCAAATCAAGAAATGGCGTGGAATATGTTTGGATGTATGGGACTGTCGAATGCTGCTTTATAATAGACAAAAAGGTGATTAGTGTCGATTTGCATCTCTTGGGGCTTTTCCAGTATTTGCCGCAATGTAAATGTCTGGCCAACTGTGGATTTGTCAGATCTAAAATGTGTATGGTCCAATTATTTCATTGAGCCTGGGTTTTAATCGTTCACACAACATCCCTGACACTAGTTTATATACAATAGGAGTAGACTTATACCCCTTTATTTAGAGAACACAGCCTTATCTCCTTTCTAGTGGACGAGACACAGGATGCTCAGCTTCCGATCGTGTTCTTCCTGCCAGATGGTGCTAATTCGCTGATGTGTACAGGTTATCGGCGTGTTGCCTCCGGTTTTGGACAACTAGGCAAGTAAGCCATCGCCTTCTGCTGCCTTATTATTCTTCAGTCGGTTTTTGGCTGTCTTCTCCTCATCGTGGCCTGGCGGTATACACTCAATACCATCTTGTAGGATCGGATATGTGGTGTCTTCGTCGTCTTTGCTAGTATTGGATACCAATAGTTTGGAAAAATTCTCTTTCTATATCCTGAGCACTCTATCTGTATCTTTTACTAGATTACCTCCTTCATCTCTACAGGAGCCATCAGCCATCACATTCCCTCTTTTCCATTTCTATCTTTTTCCTGCGGGAAAATAAGTTTCTGGTAACAGTCAGTTTTATGTATGTCTAGATGTTTAAATCTGGTAGTGCTGATTACCATATTTTTGCCACTATCTTATTCCACTATCCTGACTTTAAGACCACCGATATTCTCCTTTCCAATTTTGACATTAAAACCGCCTAGAATAATTTTAATGTCATGGGCAGGGCAAGGGTCATAAGTTTCTTCTGAGCGCTCGTTAAATATATCTTTGGTATACACGCAGAGAAAAAAATATGATTGATCCAACAATATTCGAAGAGCAAAATATGTATTGTAAAGATATTGTTAAATTCCAAATGTAGTATTGTGATTCCAACAGTTGGGTTTTGTTAAATCCAAAAATAGTTTTTGTCAACTGGACAATAGTTCTCTCTTTTCTTCGAAAATTTTTTCTCTTCTCTCGCTATTCGATGCCGTGTTGAAAAAACAATTATGGTGAGTTTTGTTTGTATGACATGATGCCTTTATCTTAGTTTTTGTGTGTATGTATACCCACAATGAGACTCTTGTTTTTATTTGTTTCTGTTTTGTTTCATTCTTCTATCTTCATTGTGCTTTGAGGTTTGGTGTTATACCGGAGTTTGTTATGGTGTTTAATTATTCCTTATGTTGTGGTGGGTGCTTGTGGACTTTTTGTTTGTCTTTGTTGTCAGCCAATGCAGCAAACCATGTATTGTGTTCATCAATGATTGCAATATTATACGCGACATTTATATCCAAGTTATGTGAAAAGTGTATATGAGAAGTATATACACTCAAATCAAAAATTGCTGGGCTGGTTTTCTGGGTTGACAATACTTTTTGTAAACAAAATTAGATTATGATAGTTCCTACAATCGGTATTGTTAACGATTTTTACAATATTGCGGAAATTCGAAAGTTGTTTTTGTTTTCTATGTTTGGAACAAAAGATGGTATTTTTGGATTTGGATTACAATGTTGGAACAAAACAAATACATTTTTGGAACCAAAACAGATATTTTTGTTCCAACAAAAGCGAAAAATATTTTTTCTCTGCGTGTACACGAGAACATAACCGCTAATAAAACTGATGTTGAAAAATTTAGCTTTTATACGAATTGTAACAAGTCTTTCATCCACTTGGGTAAAACTGGAGATACGATTTTTCGACTAACTAGCAATTCAAAACTAAACTCTTGCTTTGAGTCATATCAGCTATAATACAGTGCGTACTATGGCACCTAATATCGACCTTTTACATTGAAAGATCATCTGCCAATGAGTAAACTGCACCTTTTCTAAAAAGAGTCCGAACATGCCATGTGCAGATTTGCAGATCATGGCCCTTAAAACGTTTGTGGGGTCGTCAGGTCAGTTAGTATTCACTTTAGATGAAAGAGGTCCTGGGCTTTACCGGCCAGGCCGGTTGCTGGGTATCTTTCATACCCTATGTCAACCAGACTTATAAAGTATTTCAAAAATATTTCCGTTTTACGAAAAAAAAAATATTTCTAAGTATTCGATATGACGTTATTCCCCTGGTAGTAAGTTTCGAAACGATGATGATTGGTAATCCACCTTTAAAGCACATTTTTAGAAACCATATGTTTTAAATAAAAATCGTTGTTTTATACTGCGAATATAAACCATACTCTCTCATTACCCTGGGCAGAAATAAATTCATTCATACGCAACGTCTGACAACCTGTAAGTTGTTATATTGAATAAATCATTATTATAATTATAACTTAATGGATATTATTTTTATTAATATAAGACGTCTTACAATTTAATTATAACCCTCAGCAATATATAACCCTCATGACATAATCGTATCCTCAACAAGAAATCGATAGTTTGTTTGCTGACGCTCATCGTTTTTTTCACTGAATTGCATTCCTTTCTGTTTGTTTATAAATCTTGACAAATGTAAACAGTGTCATTGATCGGCGTAGTGACCCCAATTCGGTTTCAAATATCGGTAAGTGTGTAAAACGTTTTTGTGTTAATTTTAACCTGTTTATTGTAAAAATATGTATAATTATGAATGCCGGTTGATGTCTCTATACGGAATATTACGTAAGTAGGCAATTAAAAGGAAAATGCTGCGTTCTGATTGACTGTTTATTGCAATGTGATGTAATATGGAATGACATGTGAATTGAAGGTGGAATATTAATTCTGAATATAGATGGGATTTTGTTTGATTTCACTTAAGGGAATAATTATTAGTAATATTGTTAAATAAACAAAAGGTTTTTTATATGTATATGGAGATTTCTGTGTAAAATCGGTCACTTTTGCAAAAAGTGGTTTTTGGATTTCTTTATTTTTTGCTGTGTTCATGCTGTAGCTCAGCAAATCATTACATTTCCCAGCAAAAAAGTCATTATTAAATAATGACTTTATTCATTAAATTTTTGCAGTTGTAACTACTTATCGATTGACCTAAAATTCATTATTTTTACATGGGGATATCACAGGAAGGAAGTACTTCCTTAAATGTGTTTTTAAGTACATATTTAACCACTTACCAGTAGTCAAAAAAATCTAAAAAGCGTATGTTCTATTTTTAGAATAATTGTGGTGAAAAAATTATAATCAAATTTAACACTCCAATTATTTTTTGTTTTTATTTCTTCTTTTTCTTTTATTCCGCTCCCTGTTGATGTCGAACACATAAACTTCTGATTTCTAACCAAACACACTACACACTAGGCCACTCGTACAAATAGTAAGGGTTGTTTAAAAACATCCATGTACATCAACATTTCTTCGTAATTTTGTCAACAAAAAACGCCCATGCCGACGGTGAGCTTTGAACACACAAACCTAGGATTTGTAGTCGGACACACTAGCTCTGTGCCACCGTACTTATTCATTAGTAAGTAAGTAGTAAGCAAGTAAGTAGTTATGTGTAAACCAATATATATGCCCTACCTGATAATGCGGAGTGTAATGAGAACTCATTACTCGATAATGCATCAAGTAATGATATGCTGGGTTTATTTACTTTTTTTTTAAGTCGAATTCTGTAAGAACTAAATTACTTACTTAGCTGGCTTTTAACAGAACATTTGTTCCATTAGCCGAACTAAGAAAAGATCTCCAAGCCTCTCTGTTTGTTGCTGTATTTTCCCAATCTGGTATATGTAGCTTTCTGATGTCTCGTTTCACTTGTTCTTGTGACATGACCTAACCATCCCAATCGCTGTATCTCGATACGTTTAACTATACCGATGTCGTTGTATAGTTGATACAGCTCGTTGGGCATACGACGTCGATATTCGCCGTCAACGCAAATTGGCCCTAGATCTTTCAAAACATTTTCCTTCGAACCCACCAAGCACCACTGTCTTATCTGTTTGCGCAAGTACCCATGCTTTGAAACCATACATTAGCACGGGTAGTATCAGTGTTCTGTAAAGTGCTACTTTTGTTTGACGAGGTTTGGCTTCATTCTTATCACTTAGCCCAAAGTAGCATCTGTTGCTCAACACTATTCTTCTTTTTTCACAACTAATGTTGTTTGTTGTGTTTATGGCGGACGAAAACCTTTACTAACTCAAAATTTTAGGTACCAACATTCACAGGTGGTGCGAGATCTGGGACGTATTACACGTCGATACCATCAACTTGATTTTATCACCGTAGGGATACGTAAAATCAATTTCGGTTAATCGATTATTAACGTTAAAATTTCCAAAAGTCGTAGTCGACTATTGACTGTGCGAAAACCGGATAATCGATTATTCTTAGTCGACTTTCGGAAGACAGAGTCAACTGATATTCGTAGTCAACCATTAGTCGTAGTCTATTATTATTCGTAGTCGGCTATTAATCGTGGTCGATTATTAGTCGTAGTTGACTATTGGGTGTGCTAAAATCGCATAATCGACGGTACTTTTTTATACATATAAGCATCACGGATTGCATCAACGAAAATGGTCGATTATAATCGGTTTTCGGCTGTTAACGATTAATCGAAAGTCGAGTTTTAAGTTTTTCACGAAAACCGAATAATCGAAAAATCGATTATTGCAATTCACTGCGTATCCCTATATCACCGTTTACTGCCAGACCGACTTTAGCAGATTCCCTTTCGACTTTTGCAAAGGTATCAATTACTTCCTTAACCGATCGACCCATGATATCAAGGTCGCACAGTGGTGCCGCTTCCTTGTAAACGTGGACAATAATAGAAGGAGTTGACCAAGGATGATGAATTTTTGTACAAGTACTTATGAGGGCATAGGAATGAAAAATACCAACTTTAGACCATATCGGCTTAGATTTGAATATAGCCCCCATATACATAAACATATATTTCCCTGATTTTGCTATAACTCGGTCAATTTTTAAAGAATAGACTTCAAATTAAATACGTGATATTTTCTTAGGCCTCTGATCAATTTCACCGATTTTGAAAACGGTTCAAATTTGGATATAGCTCCCATATATCTTTCCTCGATTTTGCAATAAATCGGCAAATTTTAATTGAATAGCGTTCAAATGTAATATGCCCTGTTTTCTTGGGTCGTGGTTCAGTTTTATAGATTTTGATAAAAATCGGTTCAGATGTTGACATAGTCCCTATATATCATTCTCCGATTTTGCTATAACCCAGTCAATTTTTATTGAATATCCTTCAAATATAATATAAGTAATTTTCTAAGGTCCCTGTTTCAGGGATGTAGTCCCTATATATAACGGTGATATTGTTTTTAATATTCCCTCTTTAATAACCTGCCTGGAATTGCCACATAGTTGGTTTGAATTTGAAATAAATTAAATTGAAACTATAGTTATGGTTATACTAAAGGCTTTATATCCCGATTTATTTGAAAGGGATATATTTTTCATGTACCCAATGGCCGAAGCTACAATTTGCTGCAATTTTAGATACCCTCCATGAAAGAAGCGAAATTTGTGAGTTATGTAGAACATGCAATTGCTTCAATCTACATAACGGTACTTTATGTATAAACATTTTGTGTCAACTTTTTTGTTCACGAATAGGAAGTCTACTGGCCACTCTTTAATTCCCAATTCAAAAGTTGTAATATTTCCAATAACTTAAATACAGTTCCTTGAACATTTGGTCCTTTTTTATATAAATTTCAATAAAAGCTACATACGAAAAATGATCTATGTTTGAGGAGCTTTAACTTTATAGTAACACCATATATCGACAAAATTCTTTCACGTTTGTCCAATAAAATAAAATCATAAGAAATTTGACAACACGTTTTTCGATTTTTGTCCACTGAGGCACCATTGTGTGTCGTTGGCATAAGCAAATAACATATGGCTGTTTGTATATATTGTTCCACTTCTTTTGACCTTCCCATCTCGTATGACCTTTTCCAACAGGATGTTAAAGAGAACGCACGACAGGCCGTCTCCTATTAAACTCTTCGGAGAGGTTCATTCCTATTTTAACTGAGGACCTATTATCAGTTAATGTCATCTTACAAAGCCGAATGAGCTTTGTGGGGATACCAAAATTAGACATGGCTTGGAACACCTTCGAAGGCTGCAACAGGGAGCAGACTTATGCCCCTGTAATTGGAGCACACATTCGTATATCCCTTCTTGTGGACTGGACATACGATGCCCACGTTCCAATAGTCGGGTACGCGTTCTTCCTGTCTGGTGGTGATAACTAGCTGATACACACACCTTGCTGCCTTTACGTCATCTTGGACGGGCAGTATACATTCAATACCATCTTCTGGGATTGGATCTGTGGTATCTTTGTTGTTTTGTTTGTATTGTATACCAACAGTTTCGAAAAATGTTCTTTCCATATCTTGAAAACCCTATTTCTATCAGTTACCAAATTACCTTGCTGGTAATTTGGATGTGTGGATCCTTGGAGGATGTGTGTACTCTTTGGTACATAGTAGTTATTCGAATCCCACTACCAAATAGGACTTAAAAGTGTAGAAATTAATCTTAGTTTAATACAAAAAATGTCAAGAAAATCGAAGAGTACACTCATTGATATAAACAAGTAAAAAAGTATCAGTCGGCTTTGCCGACAGAGGTGTACCCTCTGTCTGTGTGAGTCTAAACTTTCATCTATGAACAATAAAGAATCGAAACCCGGCTACCCAACCAAAATTTGAGACCCTGTTTGGACGTATGAACTTGGCGACAAAATTATATATTTGGATTGAAGCTGAAAAGTGTTGCGGAGGATGAACCTGAAGGAATGCATCGGCTTCGAAGGCATCTCTTTAACTGCGCATTTCCGAAATTTGGCGAGGGAGGTACCCGAATTAGTTGACATATATCGTGCATTCCAGCCACTACAAATGGTGCACTAGGGGGTTTTGACATCTTTCGGTCTATTTTCTCAGTAAGTATGGACTTGTTCCTGAAAAAACTTGTACCGTCGTAAACTGCACTTTTCCGACATTTTGTGGAAAGTATGGACCAAATCGGTTACTCCCTTAGAGAGTTATCGTGCCCATTTTAGGAAAATGTATTGAACTTTTGTGGGGAGGTACCGTGAGGAGTGGAACGATATGACTTATCATCGAACTTAAACTAATTTTGGACAAAATATTACGATACCCAAAATATGGTTCGAATCGGTTGATCCATTCGAGAGTTATCGTGCGCTCACGCCTGCCTGACAAATTGTTTGAAACAGATTTCATCCAAATATATTTGGGGTCTAAAACCTCGTTAGTCTGAGGACAGAGGGTATAACTACTGAACCGAATTTGTCGAAAGAGATATGAAAATATCTTTGTTCGTTTAAAAGTTAAAGAATATTGACTAGGAAAAAAAAACGATTGGAACCTCTGTGCCAGGTAACAGGGCGGCGCGGGACCCTGCCCCCAGAATTGATAATTTTTTAGACTTTTTTAATTTTCTTAAAAATTGTAAACCAGGAGTATGTTTTTTTAAGTCTCTGTCTGCTAAATTTAGATATGCATAAGTACATTCTCGTATGTATGTTCGTTGCAAATACGGCACATAGATATAATTTAAATATTTTTTAATTGATGCAATTTATTTATAATTTATTAACTAATGGGAGCAGAGATGAGTGTGAATGTGAAATACACGGAGATAATATTTAATGAAAAACAAGTAAATCAGTAACTACGCGTTGATCCTTACATCTGTTCACATTGTACGCTATGCTAGATACTACTTTACACGCTCATATAAAATGAATAATTACTAGGGTTATGCCTTTTTTACAACCTCGTATCCCTGTATGATATTTTAATGGGTTTTTACCTAAGATTGCATAAAATCTTAATTATAAAGTGATTCGATAAAAAAAAAACTTCCGCACAAAAAGCTTTTATTTTTCAGAACATTTGACAATTTGTTGAAGTCACTATAAGCAGATATTTCACTGAAAACAATGTATGGGGACCACGACATAGCCATAATGACATAACCGTTTGTTTCTCACTAATTGTATCATCGTTTTATAACATATATATCATTTAATATTATATATAACTTTATTTAATATATCATAAAAATTAAAAGTGGTTTGTACGGGAACTTTTTTAATTAAAAGGAATAAAATTTATTTTAGTCAGTAATAGGCAAACGGTTATTCATTCGTGAAAAAGGAAATAATTTTTTGAGAATTTTTTTTTTGCATTTCATAGAATTTTTTTCAACAAAATTTTTTTTCAAAGTGATTTGTGCCGAACCTTTTTATAACACTGTGTGTAATTTTTTGAGTCATGTTTTATTAACCATTTTCTGATTCCACAGTGTGATAGAAAACCAAAAACGAGAAGACACGTGTCTCGCCGTTTTTCCCTATCTCATCAACTTTTGCGGTTATATACCTCCAGAGGTTTGAGGCTTTGATGTAAAAAGAGGTCAGTTAGTCAGGACTATATCATCCAAACCGTTAGGAAATTTCAATTTATCTCTGAGACAAAGTTGTAGCTCTGGTCTTAAAGAACAAAAATTGTGAAAACATATAATCCATCAAACTTCATCTGCAAGGCCAAAATCGCCAAGCTCAAATTTCTTTTAAACTTTTTTTCTCGGGTTTTGGTCTACAGCTGTCAAACCGATCAAATTTGAAGCAAACAACCTTTAAGATCCGTCTATACAGAGTTCGCATATTCTAGAAAGATGTTTATTCAGATCTGGGGTACATTTTTGTAGTTTGTTGTTTGCTTCAAATTTGATCGGTTTGATAGCTGTGGACCAAAACACGAGAAAAAATTTTAAAATAAATTTGAGCTTGGCCATTTGACCTTGCAGATGAAGTTTGATGGATTCTACGTGTTCACAATTTTTGTTCTTTAAGACAAGAGCTACAACTTTGCCCCAGAGATAAACTCAAATTTCCTAACGGTTTGGAAGATATAGCCCTGAGTAGATGACCCTTTTTACATCAAAGCCTCAAACCTTTGGAGGCCTATAACCGCTAAAGTTGATGAGATAAGAAAAGAACGGCGAGACACGTGTCCTCTCTTTTTTTGGTCTTCTATCACGCTGCGGTGTCAGAATATGGTTAATAATTTTCGTGTTGCACAGTGTAATCAATTGGAATGAATGTTATTTTTGGCATTAATAGGACAAAGTTCATTCATTCTCACTACAGGAAATCATTTTTGAGAAAAAATGCCAAAAAGTCATAACCCTAATAATTACACATTTCAAAATAAAAAAAGTTAAGCTTTGTCATTCATATACATGTCTGTCAATATCTGATCTTCAAAAATTAGTTTACAAAAATCACTTTTTTATTTAATTGACCAAATATTTTGTTGATGTATTCTGTACTTTTGCGTCATTTATGAAATTGTGGTGCTTAAGATGTTACCTGTCCCGAATTTCTCTCACTGTACCAGGCAATTCTATCAATGAATTTAATGCCTTTAAGAATTGTAACACTCTTAGTGCGATTTTGCAAAAAAATCTCTGTTTAAATTCTTCTTGAGCTGAGTGTGTGTCCGCAAAGATTTTAATATGTATTCTACTAGCTGGAATAACTGTGTCCACGAAAACATGTCTACTATAGTGAGGCATAAATTAATTTGTATTATTTTAAACCCGTAACATGTTCTCAGGGTCAACATGATATTTTTATTATATGCATGCATAGTTTTGTAATTACGAATTTGAGACAGTTATTGCCGGCATTCGGTACAAACTCCAGTTGCCAAAGGGAAACCAAACAATTGTCATCTGCAACTATGAAGGAAGTTTTTGTAGAAATTGGGAATAAGGCGATTAGAAAAATCTTAGATTTTTTGGAGTATTTGACATTTATTTATTATTTACGTGCTTCTAATGACATTATTTGGAGAAAAATAAAAATAAAACAATTGGTACATAGTTAACATTTATGAACAAGAATGCGAAAGTGCTACACTCGGTTTATTGGTCAAAGGCTCATTATTTGGCAATGAAAATTTGTATGTCGGTGGTGTTCCGGGAAAATATGCAGTTTCGTTTTATTTCAGTTTCAGAAGTTTCGATTTTATGCAAATCAACACTAGTTTTGTCCTCGTCTCCGTAAAAAGACCTCCCGACTGCATAACCCTTGACCGCCATACTTTGGAACCATGGAAAGCTATTTAGCAAGGATTCAGAAAATTTACCAATCATCGCTTCAGAGAGCTACTCATTCCCTTAGATCATCGGTTAGCTGAAGAATTGTACGGGACATCATCACTCCTGTAGCCACTCGCCACATTCCTGTTGGTCGAATACCAGAAATCAGACCAAATTTCACAGCAGAGGCGACGAGGGTAGCACATGAGTGTGATGAGCTTCGTCGTACGAACCCTGAAAATCCAAAAGTTGGAGAATTTACTCCTGAAGTCAATAGGCTAGTAGTAGAATATAAGCGGAAAAAGTGGCTAGGCCACCTGAAGCAATGCAATAATAAAGTAAATTATGGGCCACGGTTAAGTCACTCTCGAATCCGGAAAAGAAGGATGATAGAACAGCTTTTACTTTCAACGGTCTGACTGAGCACCGCGAGGTTAATAGGACGAAGAGTAGACTGCCCCGCCACCTAAGCGATGTGTTGGTTCCACACGGAATCTCAGTGGTAATGCTTATGGGGTTTCTACACGGTATGTTTTTTACATATTCATGCATAGCAACTGTCACTTTTTTTTCGCCCATATGTGATTCCTTCTGCACGGCAAAATATTATTTTTCATTCGTTTTCTGTTGTTTTCTTTATTTATTCCGCGTACAAACAAAACAGCTGTTTACCTTTGTTTGTACAGACGAGAATAGAGCGCGTTCTATTCGAAAAATATACATAACACTTTCATGCATTGAAATTTCTGTATGGTTCACACCATGTGTACAAAATTCAGATTTGTAAAAAGTGACAGTTGGTATGCACAAATATGTAAAAAAACATACCGTGTAGAACAGCTTTTAAGCAACGGGATGATATCTGGGTTGAGTATTTAACAAGTGTCTTCTGTGTATCGTTAGCCACCTTATTGTACTAGAAGCCTGGAATGTTGGCAATGAGTTCCCACACCGGAAGCCCGCTATAAGTGCGGACGCCAGACGTTTGTAGAATTCGGAAATAAGAAATTTCCCAAGGCGGGGTGATATCTGCAGAACCTCTTGTTTATTAATTGTTACTTTTTTATACATCATTATATGCATAAACCTTATAAATTCATAGAAAAACAAGTAAGAAAGTATCAGTCAGCTGAGCCGACAGAGATATACCCTCAGCCATGTACCCGAAGAAAAAAGTTAACACAATACTTCTGTAGGTTTTTTAGCTGTTGGTAAAATTTTCCAGGATGGAAAGGGCCGCAAAGAACTACATGTTGCAACAAAATTCAGAATGATCCAAGACGAGTGCATTTTTCCAAACTTTGGGTAGGGTGTACCCTTAGGAGTGATCCGATGTAGTACATATTCGGACCTAATACAAATCTGTAGGAAATACTTTTTTTTCTTTATTAGTCTATGGATATTTTCCTTACAGACTATATAATTAAATATGATGTACTTAATTTTCTGAATTTAAATATATTACAATTTTACTTTTCAATTTACAAAGTTTGAGCTAAATCGATTTCTCTCTTAAAGGGTTATTTTACACATTAGCCAGTTTAGGTGGTGCCGGTAGGATTTTCTGGACCTTTTTGGGTCATTATCTCAGGAAGTATGGACTTTCCCACGAAAAAAAATTACAACGTCGTAACAGGGGCCGCAAGTGCAACCTGCTGCGTCACAAATTAATAAGATCAGAGAGGAGTTGTTAAACTATACTTTTTCCAAATTTTGTGTGGGAGGTACTCAAATGAGTGGACCCATATAGTCCATATTAGAAGGCGATCTATGCCTGAAAGTAATATTACCAATAGCAAAGTTTGGCTCAATTCGGTTATTCCCTCCTAGAGTTATCATGCCCACAATCTTGGCGAAAAATTTTGAACCTTTGTGGGGGGGTACGGGAAGGAGTGGACCGATATGGTCTATCTTCGAATTTAAACTAAGTTTGGACAAAATATTGAAAGACCCAAAATTTAACCAAATATGTTGATCCGTTCGAGAGTTATCGTGCACTCCAACTACGACACATGGTATTATATGGGTTGTTTGCAGTTTTCGTGCTGATTTCTGAGGATATATGGACTTGCTCCTGAAAAAAATTATATCGTCGTAATGGGAGTAGTGAATACAAGTGGCTGCAACAAAAATCAAAGCGATTCGAGAGCAGGCCTTAAACTGCACTTAAGCAAAATTTTGTGTGGGAGGTACCCGAAAGAGTGAACCAATAGGGTCCATATTGGAACATCATCTACGTCTGGTAGAAATATCACGATGTGCAAAGTATGGACTAATTCGGTTACTCCCTTCAAGAGTTATCGTGCGGACAATTTTTCCGAACATTGTTGAACTTTTGTGTGGGAGGTACCTGAAGGAGTGGACCGATATGACCCATCTTCGAACTTAAATCAAATCTGGACAAAATATTTCGATACCCAAAATTTGAACCGAATCGATTGATCCGTTCGTGAGTTATCGTGCGCCCCAGCCAGCCAGACGGACAGACAGACAGACGGACAGACAGACAGACAGACAGACAGACAGACGGACGGACATTGCTAGATCGACTCAAAATTGTCTGAAACGGATATCGTACAAACATACTTGGGGTCTAAAACCATTATTTCGATGAGGCACATTTTTGGCCGTATCAAAGTGTAAATACCCTCTTTAGCCTAAAGGCTGAGGGTATAAAAACAACACTTCCAAGTGTTCGACTCACAACAATATATTTGTAATCCGAGGTACTTGAGTTTGAAAGTGTGTTCCGGTTTCGTGAGCATACCTGCCACGATCTAGTGGACAGGCAAGTTAGGAGAGATCTTCATGATTTGGAGAGAGACAGAGAGGGGCCCAAAGGTACAAGGGTAACTTGAAAAGTTTCTGGCCTAATAATGAAAACGCGAATATTTTTATAATTTGCTTAGGTAATTTCCAGCATGATTTATACACATTTTCATGCGCTCAGACCAATTTTTAAAGCAAATTAAGTCATTCGATTCCATGTCAGGGCTGTACCCTTAGGGAGGATGACCCATTTCCACGTTTTGTCCGGTCAAAGAGGGGCTGATTTGAATCGATGTGTGAGTGCTCACATTGCCAGGGTACACAATGATTCACCTTCTATTGTTCGTTTTTCAAATTTTTCCGGAGGCAAACAAATTGTAGTGCACCACTCACAATTAACCGTCCTACGTTCCTCAAGTCGTATAGTAGCCAACCATTTGCTTCGAAGTGATTCTTCCATGAACAACTTTCATTGGATTTGTCTCGCCTTCGATCTTATAAACGTCGCTTGAAGCACCGCGATCGTTTTTATTCACAATTTCTTTGCACAAATCGACTTTTTATGCATTAATTATTGAACAAGTATAAAAGTTCAGTCGGCTTTGCCGAGAAATGTACCCTCACTTAATGCGAAGTGAAACCATCTACGGACAGATCGAATGTATTTAGGGTCTCTTCAGAATTTTGTGGCCCCTTTTTGAACATTTGAACTTGCCGACAAAAATGTGGATTAGGAATTAACTACACTAAGACACAAATGTTAAACTTTTGTGGGGGAGGTACCCTTAGGGAGGACCATTTTAGAAGTTAAACTAAATTTTGACAAAATATTAGGAGATCCAAAGTTTGGACCAAATTGGTGTCCCCATTCAAGTGATATCGTCCTAGCATTTTAGTGACATTTTTAAAGATTAGAGAGAAGTACCGGAAGTTGTGGACCGATATTGCCCCATGAAACTAAGTTTGGATAAAATATGACGAAGACCAAATGTTGAACCAAATCGGTAGAACAGTTCGAGAGTTATCGTGGCCGCTACATATGGTGACAGAGGGTTTTTTACACCTTTCGGGCTGTTTTCCGAGGAAATATGGACTTGCCCTGAAAAAAACTTACCGTCGTAATGGAGGTAGCGAATGCAAATAGCTTCAATAAAAATCAAAGTTATTCGAGGGCAGGTCTCAAAGTGAACTTATCCGAAATTTTGTGTGGGAGATACCAGAAGAAGTAGACAAATATAGTCCATATTCGAATCTAATCTACAACTGGTAGATATACTAGGATGTGCAGAGTATGGATTACATCGGTAACTCCTTTCAAGAGTTATCGTGTGAAGGAGTGGACCGTTATGGTTTATCTTCAACTTAAACTATGTTTGGACCAGGGTTTCGGAGTCGGAATCTACGAGTCGGAGTCGAGCAATTTTGCTGGAGAAATATAACATTAAATTTGGAACATATTTTTAAAAATCATTATTTATTTTAAAAGAAAGGTATACGAAAATATATATGTAAATTATATATTATACTATGTTAAAGGACAATTCACAGGATATTTACTATCCTCTGAAGTGTAGTCTATTCATCCATATTTTGTTGATCCAATTGATTCGTTACATTCGTTACAAGTGAAGTTCTATGACCATCGAATTAAGATTGGACCTTTAACCTCTGTCGTCAGAAGTCTTACTGGTCTTCTCACAAAGATCTATTGGTATTCTCATCTTGTTTTTTATGAGAAGTCATCCTTGTCTTCTATTAAAGGCATTGTGGTCTCTATGGGAAATCTTACTGAATACCTTATGACACAAAATGGAAGCTTAGATCTGAGGGAGGAAAATTCCTTTTGAGAATGAAAGCCCCAATTGAGAACCCCAAAGGATGCCATAGCTGAAATTTCTGTTGGAAATGGAAGAAAGCCCCAATTGAGAACCCCAAAGTATAATGATTTTTTGATTAACCCCCCTCAATCATTGAGAAAATAGCTTTATATCTCTGCTTGGAGATATTGTTTCATCATTTTTAGATTACATGCTTTCAGTTTCAGCTGACATGTTTCAGCTCAGTTCCTTCCATGTCGTTTTTGTTCTTGAACTCAAAAAGTAAAACAAAATGAAATTTTCTACAAAAATGTTCCACCGAAAATTATATGTAGGTTTCCCATTTCCAAGAAATCGATATTGTCACGTTTTCATTGTCCTTTATCAGTTTTACCCGTTACTTTCTCAAAAAAAGATCGTATGTTTGTTTTGTTTTGGTTGAAGTTTCAATCTCATTTGATTGTTTTTAAGTCTGGAGTGTAACCCCCAGTGGCCTAAACTTCATCATTACAGAGAGCAATGTTTTTCCAAATGAACTGACAGTGTTGCAAAATTTTACTGATCGCTACCAATATCATGATTTCATCCCGGCGAAGGGAATTATTAATTGGCTTCTCAGTTCCTGAAATGATGCTCTTCCGTATGTTTATGTATTTCGGTAAATTTCGCATAATCTATTAACTATATATCAAATTCGGATGGTCACGCTTCTGAATTAGGCATCATAAATTCGTTGTTGGTTAACGACAGATTCATCCCGCTATAACTCAGATGTCTGACAAACGGCGAATCTTTCTTCTAGGATTCATTATGTACTCAATGAGGGCTTTAGATGTAGACATTCAAATAACCGGATCTGTCCGCCAGGAACAGATATAGTTCATGTGTATCCGAATTTCTACGAAATTCAATGAAATACATAATCATAGAGTTTTCATGGGAAAGGATCAGGTAAAAGTGATAAAGGACAATGAAAACATGACTTGTCCTAGTGGACCGACCCTACATAAAATTTTCCTAGCAACATTTTTGTAGCATATTTTCATGCACGAAATCTCATCTTTTGCTGATTTTTCAGTTCCAGAAAACATCCATCTGCCTACGTGCGGAGTGGTGTACACAATATATCTCAAATATTTTAATAAAATTATCCACTCCACACCAAAGTTCAAAATGTGAGCGCTGAATTTTAGTTTAAGGCGTAATCTCTACTTATAAAATTCAGAAAAAAGTAGAAAGTATAAGTAGCATAGTATATGTGGTCAAATTTTTAAGTCTATCGGAATAATATTGCCTCAGTGTGAGCGTTAGATGGGAACAATTTATTTAATTTTCCATGCAGCATATAAACTTTGTTTTTTCTCGAAATCGGCCACAAAAATATATGACAATTGGTTCATTAGTTTTCGAGATAGAGTTGGCACCGCAAAATGCTTTAATAACAAGTAAAAAAGTGTCAGTCGGCTTTGCCGACAGATATACCCTCAGCCAATGTGAAACGAAACTTTTACCTCCGGACAGATCGAATGTATTTCAGGTCTCTTCAGAATTTAGCCCTTTTTGGACATTTGAACTTGCCGACAACAATGTGGAATAGGAATTAACTGCACTAAGACACAAATGTTGAACTTTTGTAGGGCAGGTACTCTTAGGGATATGGGCCATTTTAGAAGTTAAAGTAAATTTTAATAAAATATTAGGAGATCCAAAGTGATATTTTTTAAATATTGGGGAGAAGTACCGAAAGTTGTGGATCGGTATTGTCCATGTGACTAAGTTTGGATATAATATGACGAAGGCCAAATGTTGAACCAAATCGGTTAAACAGTTCGAGAGTTATCGTGTTCTCCGACCGATATAGCCCATCTTCAAATTTAAACTAAGTTTGGACAAAATATTACGAAAGCCAAAATTGGTAGATCCGTTCAAGATTTATTGTGCGCTCCAGCCAGCCAGACAGACAGACATGACTAAATCAACTCCAAATTGTCTGAAACACATTTCGTCCAAACATACATGGGGTCTAAAACCATTATTTCGATGATGCACATTTTGCCCGTATGAAGGTGTATATATGTACATACTCTCTTTGCACAAATACTGAGGGTATAAAAATTACAAATAGTAAACACCTTGAATTACATGTTAATTATTAGTTTTGGTTATTATTGTTAAACTACGTAGGTTAATTTTTTATACATCCAGTCTTGTCTTAAACAATTCGACCATGTGATTTTTGCAAAAAAACTCGACATTTTTATCGCAACTATTTGTCATTTTTCACTAATTAAAAAAACACAAAAAAACATTGTTCCACAACATCCCATACGGGACAAGGGAGACTTCTCTCATATCAATGAGTGCACCCCGATTCAAATTTAGCTCAATGATATGGGACCTACTGTTTATCGCCGAGTCCGAACGGCGTGTCTTAAGACACCACTTGTGGAGAAGTTTTTCAAGGCTGAAATACTCAGAAAATGTCGCCAACATTACTGAGGGGTATTTTGCCACCGTTGAAAAATGTTTGATGTTGCCTGGCCGGGGAATCGAACCCCCAACCTTCTGCGTGCAAGGCGGGCGTGCATACCATTGCACCACGGTGGCACCCATTTTTCACTAATTAATGCATAAAAAGTGTTCGTTTTCTTAGAGCGAAAACAATTACTTGACAAACTGTATTTGGGTTGCAACAACAACAAATAATGAAGCCATCGTAAGCACATCATATTGCAATAGGATGGTCTACAATAAGTATGCAACGCACATAATTGTAATATTTCAGGACTCTAAGATTTCACATTCACATTAAAAATCGGCTTTTGTTGCCGTATCCGATAGGGTTTCTTCAAGGAAATCAATCTAACTTTCACGGCTACCAACTCAACACACTCTAATTACACTTTTATTTCGGGCCCAGCGATTAATGTTATTATATTTTATGCTTGTTCAAAAAATTCTTTGCAGCAAGGCAGCTAACTTTCACAATGTACAATTTTTCAATTCCAAATTTCCCTTAAACCTTAAGTTTTTCCACACAGAAATATTTGTCGATATTCTGATCCCCTAATAACAAAAGCGGTTCACTTCAAAGGAAACTAATTTGCATAACAAAGCTTTTGGGGAACTCGAAAAAAGAATGTATTGTTGTTGTCATTGCCATGGTAATACTAAATATAATTGTTGTTATTCTCATTTTCACTTAATTTCCCACATATATGTACATGCATACATGTGCAGGGGTATGTTCTATGTGTATTTGGGTGAAAGTGTCCTTTGGGGACATTTAGTGACTATGTGAAATCGCCACTAAAAACACACACATATACACACAAATGTGCGTGTTATGTTTCAATAAAGCAGAAAACATGAACACCAAAAAAACACAACTTCCAGTGAAGTGTGAACTATAGATATTGTTGGTCTACTGCTTGCCATATTCTCTTCTCCTGTTATATATTGAGATTTATGTCAAAGGAAACTAATTTACATATTAATTGACCACAGTAGAACAAATGATGTATTTGTGGCGACAAAAGAAGAACAGATTTTGTGGTTAAGGAGACGGACTACATACCACCCCATAACATTCAACCACCCCAAAAAATGTTCTTACCTCCATTCATGCGTCCTGAACTATTCTTCTTGCCTGTTAAATTTAAACATTATTTTGACATGATTTATGGCTATTGAAATGGCACGTCTGACACATAAATGACTTGCAGGGATTTATGGGGTTTACGCGTAATTTCCAATCCTGACCTGGCCCAAACACAAAAGCAACACTTTACGAAAAATCTCTTGTTAGTTTTTCTTCTCGCCCATTGTTGAACAATGTATACTTCAAAAGAGCCGCCATCTTCGAAATCGACACATGTTCATACATTTGCTCATGTAACGAACGGTACATGTGTGAAAGTGGATACCCAGTGGTTACCAATAGTTACCACCCATTGAGTGGGCGCCAATATATCTATAGCTTGGAAAAATTTAATATCCATTTCAGTTTTTGGCAACTTCCAGTTAATGCTTTCCTCTTCGGTACTCTGTTATCCTGTTATTTAGACGGTACAACTTCAAAGGACCCATTATGAGATAATTTATGACTATTTTTGTCACATTGTATTACAGCCGTTAACCTTCTTTACAATACACAAAATCAAAGACAAAAATCGGGAGATGAGGTGGGGGTGGAAAGCGTTATTGTACAGCCTTGATCTACTTTACACCCACAACAACGAGAAGGTCATTGGTTGGGTGTAAGAATAATAAAAACATCCTACAATAAAACTATAAGAAAGATGATAACTTCGGCCGGGTCGAACTCTATTCCAGCCACCACAAATTGTATTAAAGTAAATAGGAACAATTAGTTCCATTTGCATTGCATTCACGGTGCTCTTGAAACAATTTTAAATGGAAGGTGCTTACACCTCGGAAGTTTTTGCGGATTCTGAAACTACAATGTTTATAGATGAGAAAAATCCAAAAACAAAAAAAATCGCCGGAGCGCTTTTTAAATAAATCGCGATTTAAGTTGACATTTTTAAGGGTTGTTTAGGTTTTCACGATTTTGCTTAGAAACCGCAAGTCCTATCAAAATGGGACTTAAAAAATATTGTAGCTATGAAAATTCTCTACAAGATTGACCTCTAAGTTACCGTTTTTACCGTTTTTGAGATATAGAAGTTCAAATTGGGACAATTCAAATTCAATTCAATTCTGTATCGCCCCCTTATAAAACAATGTCACGACTGCAAATTCCCAACATAAACTTATATATCTAAAAAAATGGTACAACTTAGGATAAGTTACTTAAGCCAGTCTTGTAGAGAATTTTCACAGCTTTAAGATTTTCTCAGGTCCCATATCAATAAAACTTACCGTATTCAAGCAAAATCGCGAAACCCTAACAAAAAAACCTAAAAATGTAAACTGAGCTTCTTTATCTCAAAAATGGTACATGCTGGGAATAAATAATAAACGTCAATCCCGTAGAAAATTTTCACAGCTACAACATTTTCTTTAGCTCCATTTCGATTGGACTTGCGGTTTCCTAGCAAAAACGTGAAAACCTAAAATACACCTAAAAATGTGAATTTTGACCGCGATTTATTTAAAAATCCCTACAGCGATTTTTTCTTGTTTTTGGATTTTTCTCATCTGTGAACATTGCTGTTTCAGAATTCACAAAAACTTCCCCTGTGTAAGCGGTTTTCATCAAAAGTTAGTTAAGGCGCACCCTTCATGACATTGTTTTATAAGGGGGCGATACAGAATTGAATTGAATTTGAATTGTCCCAATTTGAACTTCTATATCTCAAAAACGGTAAAACCGACGAGAATACCATAGAGGTCAATCTTTTAGAGAATTTTCATAGCTACAATATTTTCTTAAGTCCCATTTTGATAGGACTTGCGGTTTCTAAGCAAAATTGTGAAAACCTAAACAACACCTAAAAATGTCAACTTAAATCGCGATTTATTTAAAAAGCGCTCCGGCGATTTTTTTTTTGTTTTTTTGATTTTTCTCATCTATGAACATTGTAGTTTCGGAATTCGCAAAAACTTCCAAGGTGTAAGCACCTTCCATTTAAAATTGTTTCAAGAGCACCGTGCATTTGCTTCAGTATAAGAGCATTGCCAGAGAAGGCACTCCACAGCCGATATGTCTGAAGAGTTGCCTAAAACAACAGCGAAATCAGAGAACTGGTCCTAAACTGAACTTTTCCGAAATTGTGTGGGAGGCCTCCTACGGAGGTCTTCTATAATCTAGAAGCCTCCTACGGAGGTCTTCTATAATCTAGAAGCCTCCTACGGAGGTCTTCTATACTATAGAAGCCTCCTACGGAGGTATTCTTTTCTATAGAAGCCTCCTACGTAGGTCTTCTATTCTATAGAAGCTTCCTACGGAGGTCTTCTATTCTATAGAAGCCTCCTACCGAGATCTTCTATTCTATAGAAGCCTCCTACGGAGATCTTCTATTCTATAGAAGCCTCCTACGGAGGTCTTCTATAATCTAGAAGCCTCCTATGGAGGTCTTCTATACTCTAGAAGCATCCTACAGAGGTCTTCTATACTCTAGAAGCCTCCTACGGAGGTCTTCTATACTATAGAAGCCTCCTACGGAGGTATTCTATTCTATAGAAGCCTCCTACGTAGGTCTTCTATTCTATAGAAGCTTCCTACGGAAGTCTTATATTCTATAGAAGCCTCCTACGGAGGTCTTATATTCTATAGAAGCCTCCTACGGAGGTCTTCTATTCTATAGAAGCCTCCTGCGGAGATCTTCTATTCTATAGAAGCCTCCTGCGGAGATCTTCTATTCTATAGAAGCCTCCTGCGGAGATCTTCTATTCTATAGAAGCCTCCTGCGGAGATCTTCTATTCTATAGAAGTCTCCTATGGAGTTTTTCTATTCTATAGAAGCCTCCTACGGAGGTCTTCTATTCTATAGAAGCCTCCTGCGGAGATCTTCTATACTCTAGAAGCATCCTACGGAGGTCTTCTATACTCTAGAAGCCTTCTACGGAGGTCTTCTATACTCTAGAAGCCTCCTACGGAGGTATTCTATTCTATAGAAGCCTCCTACGGAAGTATTCTATTCTATAGAAGTATCCTATGGAGATTTCTATTCTATAAACGCCTCCTATGGAGATCTTCTATTCTATAGAAGCCTCCTACGGAGATCTTTTATTCTACAGAAGGCTCCTACGGAGGTCTTCTATAATCTAGAAGCCTCCTACGGAGGTCTTCTATACTCTAGAAGCATCCTACGGAGGTCTTCTATACCCTAGAAGCCTTCTACGGAGGTCTTCTATACTCTAGAAGCCTCCTACGGAGGTCTTCTATACTATAGAAGCCTCCTACGGAGGTATTCTATTCTATAGAAGCCTCCTACGTAGGTCTTCTATTCTATAGAAGCTTCCTACGGAGGTCTTCTATTCTATAGAAGCCTCCTGCGGAGATCTTCTATTCTATAGAAGCCTCCTGCGGAGATCTTCTATTCTATAGAAGTCTCCTATGGACGTTTTCAATTCTACAGAAGCCTTCTTCGGAGGTGTTCTATACTCTAGAAGCCTCCTACGGAGGTCTTCTATACTCTAGACGCCTCCTACGGAGTTCTTCTATACTCTAGAAGCCTCCTACGTAGGTCTTCTATTCTATAGAAGCTTCCTACGGAGGTATTCTATTCTATAGAAGCCTCCTACGGAGGTATTCTATTCTATAGAAGCCTCCTGCGGAGATCTTCTATTCTAAAGAAGCCTCCTACGGAGGTATTCTATTCTATAGAAGCCTCCTACGGAGGTATTCTATTCTATAGAAGCCTCCTACGGTGGCATTCTATTCTATAGAAGCCTCCTACGGAGGTATTCTATTCTATAGAAGCCTCCTACGGAGGTATTTTATTCTATAGAAGCCTCCTACGGAGGTATTCTATTCTATAGAAGCCTCCTACGTAGGTCTTCTATTCTATAGAAGCTTCTTACGGAGGTCTTCTATTCTACAGAAGCCTCCTTCGGAGGTGTTCTATACTCTAGAAGCCTCCTACGGAGGTCTTCTATACTCTAGAAGCCTCCTACGGAGGTCTTCTATACTCTAGACGCCTCCTACGGAGGTCTTCTATACTCTAGACGCCTCCCACGGAGGTCTTCTATACTCTAGAAGCCTCCTACGGAGGTCTTCTATACTCTAGAGGCCTCCTACGGAGGTCTTCTATACTCTAGAAGCCTTCTAAGGAGGTCTTCTATACTCTCCAAGCCTCCTGCGGAGATCTTCTATTCTATAGAAGTCTGCTATGGAGGTTTTCTATTCTATAGAAGCCTCCTGCGGAGATCTTCTATTCTGTAGAAGCCTCCTGCGGAGATCTTCTATTCTATAGAAGTCTCCTATGGAGGTTTTCTATTCTACAGAAGCCTCCTTCGGAGGTGTTCTATACTCTAGAAGCCTCCTACGGAGGTCTTCTATACTCTAGAAGCCTCCTACGGAGGTCTTCTATACTCTAGATGCCTCCTACGGAGGTCTTCTATACTCTAGAAGCCTCCTACGGAGGTCTTCTATACTCTAGAAGCCTCCTACGGAGGTCTTCTATTCTATAGAAGCCTCCTGCGGAGATCTTCTATTCTATAGAAGTCTTCTATGGAGGTTTTCTTTTCTACAGAAGCCTCCTTCGGAGATCTTCTATTCTATAGAAGCGTCCTACGGAGTTCTTCTATTCTATAGAAGCCTCCTATGGAGATCTTCTATTCTATAGAAGCCTCCTACGGAAGTCTTCTATTCTATAGAAGCCTCCTACGGAAGTCTTCTATTCTATAGAATTCTCCTATGGAGGTCTTCTATTCTACAGAAGCCTCCTTCGGAGATAATCTATTCTATAGAGATCATCTCCTATGGAGATCATCTATTCTATAAAAGCCTCCTATGGAGATCTTCTATTCTATAGAAGCCTCCTACGGAGGTCTTTTCTTCTATAGAAGCCTCCTACGTAGATTTTCTATTCTATAGAAGCCTCCAACGGAGATCTTCTATTCTATAGAAGTCGCCTACGGAGGACTTCTGTTCTGTATTCTTTTCTATAGAAGCCTCCTACGGAGGTATTCTATTCTACAGAAGCCTCCTACGGAGGTCTTCTATTCTATAGAAGCCTCCTACGTAGGTCTTCTATTCTATAGAAGCATCCTTCGGAGGTGTTCTATACTCTAGAAGCCTCCTACGGAGGTCTTCTATTCTATAGAAGCCTCCTGCGGAGATCTTCTATTCTGTAGTAGCCTCCTGCGGAGATCTTCTATTCTGTAGAAGCCTCCTGCGGAGATCTTCTATTCTATAGAAGTCTTCTATGGAGGTTTTCTATTCTATAGAAGTCTTCTATGGAGGTTTTCTATTCTACAGAAGCCTCCTTCGGAGATCTTCTATTCTATAGAAGTCTCCTATGGAGATTTCTATTGTATAAAAGCCTCCTATGGAGATCTTCTATTCTATAGAAGCGTCCTACGGAGATCTTCTATTCTATAGAAGCCTCCTATGGAGATCTTCTATTCTGTGGAAGCCTCCTACGGAGGTCTCCTCTTCTATAGAACCTCCTACGGAGATGTTCTATTCTATAGAAGCCTCCTACGGAAGTCTTCTATTCTATAGAAGCCTCCTACGGAAGATAATCTATTCTATAGAGATCATCTCCTATGGAGATCATCTATTCTATAAAAGCCTCCTATGGAGATCTTCTATTCTATAGAAGCCTCCTACGGAGGTCTATAGAGATCATCTCCTATGGAGATCATCTATTCTATAAAAGCCTCCTATGGAGATCTTCTATTCTATAGAAGCCTCCTACGGAGGTCTTTTCTTCTATAGAAGCCTCCTTCGTAGATTTTCTATTCTATAGAAGCCTCCAACGGAGATCTTCTATTCTATAGAAGCCGCCTACGGAGGACTTCTGTTCTATAGAAGCCGCCTACGGAGGACTTCTGTTCTATAGAAGCCTCCTAAGGAGGTATTCTATCCTACAGAATCCTTCTAAAAAGGTCTTCTATTCTATAGAAGTCAGCTAAGAATGTATTCTATTTTATACAAGCTTCCTAAGAAGCTCTTCCATTCTATAGAAGCATATTCTATTCTACAGAAGCCGGCTGAGAAGGTCGTTATCATTCTATATAAACTTCCTAACTAGGTTTTCTAGTCTGTAACAGTCTCCTAAGGATATTTAATATTCTAGAGACTCCTCCTAAGGATATATTATAGCTTCCTAAATAGGTTCTCTATTTTATAGGATCGTTCTGGCTAGTAATCTACTTGAAAGCTCATATGTTCTCGATTCAAAATTTTGAAAATTATAATATTCTGATCTAGCCACATTTTTAATCATAATTAGTAGTGGTTTGGGATTCGTGTTGTAGATCCCGTTTGCAATTTATTCAAATTTCCAACCGGTTTTTCGTTTAAAAAATTATAAATCCTAATTCAGTAAATAGGAAATGAATTAATTGCAATTTATTTGGACTACATTTTGTGTTTCATCAATGACGTCATTTAGGTGTCAAAAGAAGAAAATAATAGTTTACAATTGTATTTTTATGGCAGATATATTTCAACGTTTCTCCGTTTAGCATCACGATTTTTCATCAACATGTCAGACGAAGACATAAATTATGTGAACAAACATGTTAAATATATCAAATACAAAATATAGACATGTGTGTGTTTGTTCGTTCCTTTGCAGATCATATATCCGCCGATTTCAGTGGCTGTCACCCGGAGTCATTTGTTGGTTGATTTTATGTTGTGTTTTTTATTTCTCAATTTTGTTGTTAGATCAATCAGTTGGTTGGTTGAAGTGTATGTTTGTGTCGTTTTTTGAGGCATGTTAACTGATCCGGGATTTCAATGGAATTTGCAATAAATGTTGACATTTAAAATGGAAAAAAGAAAAATGAAATAAAACAACTCACTCAGTCAGCCAAACACACAGACAGACAAACAGCCACCTGAAATTAATTCATACTAAATTGTATACTCTACTAATCCACTCATTCATTGCTGCCTAGTTGCGGTAATTTAGCTCTGAATCATGGTTAATTTCTTGTTAAGTTTATTTTGTGAATTTCAATGCACTAAAAATTAGAAAAAAAAACCGCGTTACAAACTTGCTTCGAAATACCATAACCGCTTACTATCAAGAAAAACCCAAATTACTCAAATGCGGAAGAGTTTCCCCCTTTGTCTGTGTGTGTATGTTGGTACAACGTGTACTGTAATAAACAATTTTATTAGACCACACATTGGGAATTTCATGTAATGTAAAAAAAAACTATTTCAAACGAAATGAAACAATATTTTTTAGGATTCACTGTGAGGTGTCGAAATTTATAAATCCTAAATGTTGGGTGCCACCGTGGTGCAATGGTATGCACACCCGCCTTGCACGCTAAAGGTCGTGGGTTCGATTCCCCGGCGAGTCAACATCAAACACTTTTCAACGGTGGCAAAATACCCCTCAGTAATGTTGGCGACATTTCCTGAGTATTTCAGCCTTGTAAAACTTCTCTACAAAGTGGTGTCTTAGACACGCCGTTCGGACTCGGCGATAAATAGTAGGTCCCATATCATTGAGCTAATATGAATCGGGGTGCACTCATTGATATGAGAGAAGTCTCCCTTGTCCCTTCCGGGATGTTTGTGGAATAATTATTATAAATGTTGTTCACATGTATATGTATGTATTTTCCCTGCCGCAAATTTCATGTAATTAGGCGTTCCAAAATAGTTAATCCATTTCTGAGCTATAACCCAGCAAAATGTTTGCCTCCAAAGATGCAGTTAAATCATATGTAAAAGTGATCTGGAAATGCATCAAATTATGCATTTTCACTCATGACTACTGAAAGATGCCCTCCATTAGCACTGCATTTTAACTAACCCTTCGGCACTGCATTTTAACTATCCCTTTGGAATCGCATTTTAACTAACCCTTAAGGGTAGAACAGGATGCAGTCCAATTTGCATCCAAAGTACGTCTTTTTATGCAGTGATTTGGATTGAATTTAAAGGCACTCTTCGGAGTGTGTTTTTATGCAATTCAAAGATGCAATAAAAGTGCAAGCCATTGTCATCCCAAAATATATAAAAAGAATTTATTGTTTGTGTAAAACAAGAATAATAAGAACTTTATTACATTAACACAGATTATGAAATTTCTTCATTAAATTCAATCGCAACTAAGTTTGTTTCGCCCGCTCTCCATTTAATCCAAGATGAGATGTTTTTGCTTCATCTGCCAAAGGGGTTCTTGTATTGTCTTCCCACCACCAGTTGAAATTTCGACAAGTACTCCAACAGCACTTCATTAGGAAATTTTCTTCTCGTGAGTTACCGTAAAAATGTTCCCAACTTTTGGTTGTATTTTGTTTATTTTATATTAAAATTTTAGAAATTGATGCACACTTGTTCTATCTTTGAAAAAAGTCTGTATTTGTAGGTATCTACAAATTGGCTTGTTTGCTAGGGATCACTAAGCAACTGCTTGTAAAATGTATCGAACCGAGTGCCTTTTTCACTATTCCCTTGAACTGCATCAGGATGCAATTTAAATGTGAGAAATGGAGTGCCTTTTTCACGATTCAGATTGAACTGCATCCAGATGCTGTTAAAATGTGAGGAGAGGATGTCATTCATTGGATCGCATCCGAATGCGGTTAAAATGTAAAGAATGGAGTGCCTCTTCTGTAGATGGGTATGGGTTTCTTGACAATTACCTATGTATATTTTATGTCTGCGAATCTGCACAATGCACGGTGGAATTTACGAACTTCATGATGTTCTTGAAAAGAAAAACAAGTGAGCAAAAGCTATAGTCGGGACGGTGCCGACCATGTGATACCCTACACCACTACCCCTATGCATAAGCATTTCACTGGTAAACATTTCTTATAGGAAATATAATCCGACTACCACCAAATATAATATGGCTCTTTTTCTCTGGGACCCCCATAATCAAGTAAAATTTCGTGACCATCCGATCAAAATTGCGACCTGTAGCGTGATTGAAGAATTGGATGCATTCCCGACTATTGTGGTATCTTCCTTGTTTCACCACCTACGACAACGTACTTTACACCAATGTAAAGGTAATATTTTCTTCTTCCATTGATAGGCTTTGCCGTTGGAATACCCCTACTAGAAGCTGAAATATTGACAAAGAATAAAACTTTGAATTTTTCTCCACATAGGTTTTCCCCATTCCGACCCCTTAATATTATCCGACTATCACCAAAATCAATAGGCTTCTTCCTCTGGAGATCCAAAGTTTGGACCAAACTGGTAGCCCCGTCCAATATATTTCATACATACCAGTCTAGTGAAATTTTTTAATATTGGTGGTGGTACCGGAAGTTGTGGACCGGTATTCCCCATCTTCGAACTGAAACTAAGTTTGGACAAAAAAATGTTGGACCAAATCGATTGATCAGTTCAAGAGTTATCGTGCTGTCCAGCCTCTACATATGGCGCCAGAGGGCTTTTTACACCTGAGTCCATATTGGAACCTTATCTAAGTCTGTAGAAATTTTACGATGTACAAAGTATGGAACAAATCGGTTACTCCCTTCAAAAGTTATCGTGCGCACAAACTTTCCGAACATTTTCGAACTTTTGTGGAGGAGGTACCGGAAAGAGTGGACCGACATAACCCATCTTCGAACTTAAACTAAGTTTGGACAAACTATTACGGAAGCCAAATTTTGGACCGAATCGGTTGATCCGTTAGAGAGATATGGTGCAAAATTTGGTTCGAATTAGGGATAGGTAAGTCGACTTTCGATTAATCGATTAGTCGAATTTTTGCAGGTAAAAGCCAAAAAATCGTAGTCGACTTTTGGCTGGAAAATCGCATAATCGATTACCTTGAGATCGATTATCGAGTTTGCCCATTGATTGGTGACTTGGTGGTTTTACGGTTTTGGCGGTTTCACATTTTCAAAAGAAAACTCAAAAATCGACGAATAATCGATTTTCTGTGGTTAAGAAAAAGTCGAATTTTAGGAGAAGTGAAATAATCGCCAGACCGAAAAATCGCAATTTTAGTTTTAGACCAAAACCGAAAAATCGATTATTGCTTTCTATTACCTATCCCTAGTTCGAATCGGTCGATCCAGCCAGCCAGACAGACGGATGGACATGGCTAAATCGACTGCACCCAAATCGAAATATTTGTGCGTAAATTTTTCTAAAAAAACTGTTTTTATACCCTTAGCATTTATGCTAACGAGGGTATATACACTTTCATACGGGCAAAATGTGCCTCATCGAAATAATGGTTTTAGACCCCAAGTATGTTTGTACGAAATGTGTTACAGACAGTTTGGAGTCGATTGAGCAATGTCCGTCCGTCTGTCTGTCTGGCTGGCTGGAGCGCACGATAACTCTCGAACGGATGAACCGATTCGGTTCAAATTTTGGCTTTCGTAATATTTTGCCCAAACTGAGTTTAAGTTCGAAGATGGGCTATATCGGTCTACTCCTTCCGGTACCTCCCCCACAAAAGTTCAAAACTGTTCGCAAAATTTGGATGTACGATAACTCTTGAAGGAAGTAACCGATTTGGTCCATACTTTGTCCATCGTGGAGCGTGTACCAGACTTTTAATATGGACTCAATCGGTCCACTCCGTCGAGTACCTCCCACACAAAAATTTGGAAAAGTTCAGTTTAGGACCATCTCTCGAATCGCTTTGATTTTTGCTTTAGGAACTTGTATTCACTGTCCTCCATACGACGGTATAAGTTTCATCAGGGGCAAGTCCATACTTCCTGAGAAAATAGCCTTAAAGTTGCAAAAAACCCCTATGACACCGTGTGAGGAGGTTGGAGGGCAAAATAACTCTCGAACAGGTCTGCCGATTCGGTCCAAAGTTTGGCCTTAGTAATATTTTGTCCAAACATAGTTTATGTTCGAAGATAAGCCATATCGGTCCACTCCTTCAGGTACCTACCCCACAAAAGTTCAAAAATGTTCGGAAAAATTGTGCGTACGATAACTCTTGAAGAGAGTGGCCGAATTGGACCATACTTTACACATCCTAATATATCTACCAGATATAGATCAGGTTCAAATATGGACTATATTTGTCCACTCCATCCGGGACCTCCCACACAAAATTTCGGATACATGTTCACTTTAAGACCTGCTTTCGAATCACTTTGATTTTTGTTGAAGCAACTTGCATTCGCTGCCTCAATTACGATGGTAAAAGTTGTTTCAGGGGCAAGTCCATACTTCTTGAGCAAACATCCCTGAAGTTGTAAAAAACCCCTATGGTACCATATGTAGTGGCTGGAGATCCATTCTTTTTAGTATCTCCTCCCCAAAACTTTTGATCTTTAATCTTAATCAACATTTTTGTCAGTTCAAACGACCAACATTTTTTAAACTCCCTAAATACATGCGTTTTTTGGGAAAAAAATGTTTCGATATACACAGGCTGAGGGTATATCTCTGTCGGCAAAGCCGACTGATACTTTTTTACTTGTTTGGATTAAAAATTTGCAAATTTCATTTGATGTCCGTTGTAATCCGCGTTAATTTAATTTTTTACGTTCTGAATCTAATAAGTCATGGCGCGTCTAAATCCATCCACTACATCGATGGATATGATACCACTAAAATTTCGAAAATCTGCAAAAAATGTTTTGGAAAATATGGCGTATTAAAACCCTTTTTCGATGTGTCATTCCTAATCAAATCAATAAAGCAATTTAAAAACGATTCTAAAGCGATTCTAAATACACTGTTTTTGATGGATCGCACCGAAACGACATAGAATTATATATAGTTACAACAATTATGTAGTTACAAAACCAGATTTGGAATGACGATTTTTTTTCTTAATCCATGTACCAAAAATCATTGATGTAGCAGCAAAAAACTTTTTTAATTTTTTTTTTTTTTAAATGGAGAAGACAATTTTAGAAATTTTTCGTGATGTACCCACGTTAGCCTAAGGGCTGAGGGTACAAAAATATTTGCGAGTTTTCCAACTATTTCGCTAAAATATGTTAAAACTTCATCAAGAAATATGGTTTAACATCGCTAAAGCTTAGTTGCTTACTGGGATAACTTAGAAGGATAGGAAATTAAGACTAATATTGATATTACAATTATACAAAAAAAATGGAAATTAAAAAGCCTGTTTTTCAAGAATTTGGATACAGCGAGTCACTCTCGTTCAATATCTATGCATATTTCGATGTTTCACTCAGCAGCTAAGGTGTTGCATCATACAATGCAAAAAAACTTTAAAGTTCTTAAAAGTCGCGAAATTCGCATACGATTTTGATGCGCATTCGATGTGCCGCCACATTCTATTTTGTGTAAACCACACATATTACTCGCGTACATATCTCCGTAATTTATGACAAGCCTTTTTAAGGATTCCATTTATATAAAAATATTCATAGATGGTGTTGGTTTTTGGTACCCAAATATGGCTTTTGCGGAGCACATTGGGGCAAGATTCCAAAAAACGGAGATTAATTCAGGGAAGCATTTGTGTGATAAAATGTTAATATTTTTCGAATGTTTACACAATCAATCAATATAACGGAACAGAGTTTTGGTGCAAATTAAGGGATTGGAGATGTATATTCGAAGCCCTCATAAATGGGTACCATAAAAACTATGATGTGTTTTTACGGTTTTGTCTGCAATTCTTATTTGATTAATCTAAAATCTTCCAATATGACCAGGGTTTAAAAGCCAGCATCTAAAAACATTAGCATTAGCTGTACACTTCAACTGCTACACGATATTGACACACACGGCTAAATAAGCAACCGAACTCATATTTAGTTTTGTACATTTTTGCTTATTTCGTTTTTTATGCCTAATCTTTTTTTGCGTTAGGCATAATCGACAAACATGCTACATATTTAGCAGTCGGCTGACCATTCGTAAGAACGAATTTGCATCCGAGGGTGGTTTTTTGATTAGAGTTGCCAACGCAGTAATAAAAAAGGTGTAATTTAATGTCAAAATGCCCCCATCATATGGTAGAACCTAAAGAATACTAATTATTATTGTTTAAAAATAAAAAATAAATATATTGAACGGCTTCACCAAAAATTCACATGACCTTTGAACGAAAAATTGGAATTAATTTTATCGTTATTTTTATTGCATTACACTGTAACCCTGATCTCAAAAGCAATTGTTTGCTGTAAAACTGGCTAAGCCGTCGAAACTTTGTTGCTAATTCTCTTTTCTGGTATGTGTTGATCATAGCTTTGTTCCTTTACTTTTTTAATGGTAACAGTAGTGAAAGAGAAAAGTGTCAAAATTGCTCTCTCATGAACATGTTTACCAGAAAAGTAAAGGAACGAAAAAAAGGTAGATCTGGTAGCAATGTCAAAAAAGAAACATAAAAAATCAATTTTCGTCTTTTATTTCACTGTTTTTAATTCAGTTTTGTCAGCGTTCGACTTTTTCTTCTGGTTTTCGTCCATTTTTTTCTTCATTGTGAAATAATCGTCAAACAAAAGTCGAAAAATCAGTTCTACCATTTTTTACCTGCAGAAATTTTGCTGGTTGCCTGTGGTAGAAGAGAAAGGCATATGTGCTCTCTCTTCTCTCACTCTCTTAAAAATTGCTGCCAGTTTTGCCACTTTTTGGGGTTAAGGAACGCTTTGCAGGTTAAAAATGGTAACAAATGGTAAAAATGGTAACCTCAGGTAAGTAAAGGAACACAGCTCATGTGTGCTGCAAAATATGAGTATGCGTGCCCGATGCTATTTTATTAAAGCGACAATATCAAATAGCATCAGCATCGCTAGCAATATTCTTGTGAAATTTGTTGCTACATGTTGCCGTTGTTCATTATTGCTAAACATATTTCGAAGAAATTTTAGCAGGCAATGCTGCAAATATTCGGTGCTTTGGCTAATATGGCGTTAGCATTTTAAACCCTGAATATGACTAATTATTGGTTAAGTTAATATTTGGCAAAAAATTATAATATTAGGTCAATATTTTCGTGTAGCTCCCATACAAAGATATCTCCCAATTTTATGTATTTCGAGGGTCTTTTGCCACATTTATTTATCTGTAAATTAGGATTTATACTTCTGAATAGGTCAAAATTTTGGTATAGTCCCCATATAGAGATACAGCCAAATTTGGGGTTTTTCGAAAATTTTAGGCATATATTACAACTAAACTGGTTCAGATTGTGAATTGTGCATTTTGAAGAGATTTAAAATATATTTTTATTAAACATCATCTCCTTATATTCTCGTTTTGGAATAACCTCCATATATAATATTCCGCTACTTTTTTAACTCTAAATACTTTTCAAAAATATCGAAAAACAGATACATTTTAAATTAATTTTTAATATGTTTCTAAACTTTTGTTTGCCATAAATATATTTTTCTAAGATTTTAATATCTACCTAAAGTTGACGATTCCATTCCAAAATGGCCACTTTTGATGCGTAAAAAATATTACACTTTATACGCCAACAAATTTAATTTTTTTATGGTGCTCTACAAATGATTAAAAATTCTTAAGCTTCAACACAGTGTAACTGTAGAAGTAAACAATATATCGACGCCTCCAAACAATAGTATGCTAAGTCGACTTAGCATGTTTTCAAGTTCTTTACATTTTTACATTTTACGTCCTTTAATTTAAATTCTGTCAAATTTTGGTAATGATCGGTCAATCCGAACAGAAGTTATAAACAAATGTTTACTCAGAATAGTAGTGAAGGCCAAAGAAAACTGTAAACTTTGCGAGCTTCTCCTGCAAAACTCACTTTTCAGACTTAGCATACTATTATTTGGAGGTGTCGATATGAACTTGACATTTTAGGGATTTAGAATTTTGTACCATATTATCATGTAACGAGAGTTATATCAAAAATCGAATTTAATTTTTTTAATTAATCTAAATTTTTTTGCGTTGTGCATCGCCATCATTTCATATAAATCATTATATAGTACCTATAACATAATGGTGGACGTGTACACGTTGTCTTATATAGGGTGAATACGGACATTAAGCCAAAACACAACATACTGTACAGCAATAACAGAGAAAATGAAGACAAAAACCCCAAAATGCAAAAATTTGATCCAAGGATATTTCCACCATTTTTGGAATAACTCAAAATGCGCAAGCAAGACGCAAGTTATGTTTGCGCAATATCAAAGACAACAATCAAGAGAAAAATACAAAATTTTTTTTCACGACCTTCTCGACACTCTTTTTTGTTATACTCCAATATATTTCAAAATTATGCAAAATCTGGCCACATTTTGACGAATTTTTATACCCTCAGCATTTATGCTAACGAGGGTATATACACTTTCATACGGACAAAATGTGCCTCATCGAAATAATGGTTTTAGACCCCAAGTATGTTTGGACGAAATGTGTTTCAGACAATTTGGAGTCGATTGAGCAATGTGCGTCCGTCCGTCTGTCTGTCTGGCTGGAGCGCACGACAACTCTCGAACGGATCAATCGATTCGATCCAAAATTTGGCTTTCGTAATATTTTGTTCAAACCTAGTTTAAGTTCGAAGATGGGTTATATCGGTCCACTCCTTCCGGTACCTCCCCCACAAAAGTTCGCAAATGTTCGGAAAATTTATACGTACGATAACTCTTGAAGGGACTAACCGATTTGGTCCATACTTTGCACATCGTGAAATGTCTGCCAGACTTAGATAATTTTCCAATATGGGCTCAAACGGTCCACCCCTTCGGGCAACTTGTATTCACTGCCCCCTAAACGACCGTATAAGTTTCATCAGGGGCAAGTCCACACTTCCTGTGAAAATAGCCCCAAAGTTGCAAAATAACCCTATGACACCGTGTGAGGTGGTTGGAGCGCAAGATAGCTCTCGAACGGATCTGCCGATTCGGTCCAAAATTTGGCCGTAGTAATATTTTGTCCAAACATAGTTTAAGTTCGAATATAAGCCATATCGGTCCACTCCTTCAGGTACCTCCCCTACAAAAGTTCAAAAATGTTCGGAAAAATTGTTCGTACGGTAACTCGAAGTTCACTTTAAGACCTGCTATCGAATCACTTTAATTTTTGTTGAAGCAACTTGTATTCACTGCCTCAATTACAATGGTGAACGTTTTTTCAGGGGCAAGTCCACATTTCATGAGCAAGCAGCCCAAAGGGTGTAAAAATCCCCTATGGCACCATATGTTGTGGCTGAAGATCCACTTCCATAATGGTCAATGTCGATCCATTCCTTTAAGTATCTTCTCCGCAAAAAATTTTTTCAATATACACAGGCTGAGGGTATATCTCTGTCAGCAAAGCTGACTGATACTTTTTTACTTGTTTAAACAAATTTCTACAAGACTTTTTCAGAACAATTTTTTCCTAAAATATTAAGAATTACCTGTGTTTGAAATATCCATTTTGAAAATGCCAAGTTTATGTAGAAAACCTACGTTATGGCGATTTAAAAGCAGCAACATTTTATAATTTTCACCTGTTTCTTAAATTTTAAAAATATGTTCGACTTTAACACTGTGCTACACGGAAAGTAAACAACATACGACTTTGCTATTTTGGCTTGTGAGGTAGAATTTCGTACTCGTTAACCCTGTCAAGACAGATTATCAAAAATTTGTGTTCTAATTTTTTAATTAAGACCCGTTTTTTTCAATCTTGCCCCAACGTGCGGCGGTTTGAAGAGAATTGGCTATTCTTTGCCACAGCGATACCATATTATCGGGACAAAGCCGATATCATATTATCTGGACATGCAGTTTCCGAACCATGTAAGAACGCAATTTTGCCACAACTTTAAGATGAGTGCATACCTTGAATGTCACATGTAAATAGTCCGTATCGATGTTAGCTCCTCGAATCGAACGGACATCTAAAAAAAGTTGCAATAGTGTCTTCCGCCCATCACAACATGATCGATCTTGTGTATGCCAATCACAATCGATCAGCCACATTCCATTGGTGGATAGTACCTCATGAAGGCTGAATTCGCCCATCACAACATGATCGATCTTGTGTATGCCAATCACAATCGATCAGCCACATTCCATTGGTGGATAGTACCTCATGAAGGCTGAATTTGCCCACCGTGGGACTAAAGATATTTTCTCTTCTAATTCTACCATTAAAATCTCTTAGAACAATTCTAATGACTTAGCCAGTCCGTTTATGGTTGCAGATAAAACTAATATTTAAGAACTTTGCTTTTATATATATTGTGGCAATTCTCTCATCTACCGAATTGACGATCGGGAGAATAAATCTCCGATTTATCATACATCCAATACCTAGCTCACGGTTCACTTCATGGATGATTTATATTATTTGCTTAAAACAGCTAAGCCATAATAACAAATTGGAGAACAACAGAACAAAAACCACCAAGTTAAACGTCTCAAAAACAATTCCGCCTTATAAAACAAGCAGTAATAACGGCTCTACGGTCACAATTATTAAAAATATCCACAGTTTGTCTTATCATTTTACACTAATGTATCCTATCGGATTCTTTATATTGACCTTTGTATCTATAATTGTACACGAGTATTTTATTTAAAGGCGCCCATTTATTTTCAAATTACTCATACTCAATAATTCACTATTATGCGTCAATATAAAATTCAATACTTCATTACTAATTAAGACGTTAACTTCAATGTGTGTGGTTGTTTAGAAAAAAAAGTATTGAAATGTCTTGAAACTCCAATGCAAGATTGTTTTAGTATTGTATATGCTGTGGTTTCATTACTTACAAAGTAATTAATAAATGAAGGCGTTGACAAAATAAAATAATTTTCATATTTATGTGACATAAAACGTAATACAGCATATTAGAATGGTCATAACAGTGAATATACCCTACACTACGCAATGCTCAAGGTGGTAGTCTGAGCGACCAGTAGTACGATTCTCTAACACATTTTTTGAGTTAAATTAAAATGTTTCTAATTTCGGTAATTAACGATAATTTTCGGTAAGTTAGCGACGAATAAAAATTAGTCATAAAGTTCTACCGATAGCAAGAGTGTTGTCAACTTTTATTTGAATTTTTCATTCATAATCTTGCGTTTTAATGTTACCGATTTTTGTCGATAAGTCAAAAAATGAGTTACAGAATTCCACTACAGGAGTAGTTATTTTAATTATTTTCTCATATAAATGGACCTAAATAGTTCTGGACTTTTAAAAATGGTTACCAGTCACAGTAAATCATTACGTTTTGACAACATATACTAGGATTTTTCAAATATCGTGATGGTAAGGTTATATGAAAATCTGTTTCTCTACAAGACAAGCCATTCGGACTCGGGGATAAAAAAGTAGATCCCATATCATTAAGCTAATGCGAATAGAGGTACTTTCATTGATATGGGAGAAGTCTCTCTTGTCCCTTCGGGGATTATCAACGTACTGATGACAAAAATTCGTTTTAGTTGCCTATACCAACCAAATGTAGCTCCCATTTGCAGTTTGCACTCTAATATTTATTTTGTTTTCCGCCAAGTGTAGGTGTTGAACTGTTGTCTTCAATAAACCAAACAATAACGGACAGCATTGTTAACAACCACAATCTTGACATGAAGCATGAAGCTCTTCAGCGTTACAAGCAGCAGCAGGCAGCTAGCTACAACATGACAAGACAAGACAAACAATCGTACAACAATATTAGCGGCAAATAAATACAATTTTGTCGCGTCTACGTTTGTTTTTCCGCTTTCCGCAGAGTTGGCTAAATTGCATAATGTGTCGTTGAAATGTCCGCAACTGTCATTTTATATTAGAAACAGTATTTTTCCGCGAACACGGTTGTGTTTTTTTGTATAGTTGTTGCTGTTGTGTTTTTATGCATTACACTTTACTGCGAATCGAACGACCAAGAAAGGAAAACAAAATCACAAAATATGCTGTCTTTTTGCCACTTTTATAAGCAAATTATGTCAATTTACTTGTAAACATATAGAGAAACATAAATGCGTGTCTTTTTTGCTTACGACTGTTTTTTGTTTGTTTTTTTTTCTGATATTTGTTTTACATTTGTCCAAGTGATTTGTAACCCATAAAGTTAGAGAAATAGTGTTAGTGTAACTATTTTATCAAGGTGGGAAAACACTGTGAAACACTGGAAATGCAAACAACTTCTAATGGGTATTTTCTGAAAGTACATAATGACACTACAAAAACCTTATTTGGGTTTTGTATTGTTAGATCGGGTTTAGATTTTATGGCCTCATCTAAACCGACCTAAAATAAGCCTTTTTTCCAGTGATCGGAGCTTTATCTCCGAAACTAACAATAATTTTGCTTTGCGGTCTTCAGTAATATTATAGCCCCAAAGCAGTAGAAGTTATGTGTCAAACAGATGAACTAGGAAAAGCTGCATCTAGAGCATCAAACTCGTTAAAATATAGAAAAATTTACATAATTTCTGGGCAGTACCAACTGAACTATTGGGAGATGAACCAATTAACCATACTAAAAATTCTCCAAATAATGTGACCATCAATTCATCAGAACATTCTGGAACTCTAAAATGGCTATTTCACGTTGCTTAAGAGGTATTTCATGAAATACCTTCTACAGAACTTATTTCAAACAATGTTCACACAGGCTGTTTATTCTCATGTTAGGGATTTCAGTGAATTGTTGAAATATTCACCAAATTGTTGTTGAAAAATTTGCTAGAAACAAGGCGATAGAGGCATTTTACAACAATATAATGTTCTGAAGAGTTGTGTATTACATTCCAGCGAATATTTTCCCAAAAGGTAACATTAAGAAAAATTTAACATTTTGGGAGATACGCTGCGAAATATACACAAATTATGGACTTTTTAGATACATTATAAAATTTGAGGCAATAAGTGCAGCTTTTCGAGTTCACTATTCCTCCAAATATATTCTTCTTGCCCTTATCTACAAGTTTGCTGCAAAAGTCAAAACAAGATTCGTATTGGTTTCAGAGATACAGCCCCAATTTGTTTAAAAAAATTGGGTATTTAACCATGTTTAGACAAGGCCATAAAATCCTAACCCGATCTAAGAAAACAAAACCCAAATACGGTTTTTGTCTATTGGTCCTCTACTTTCAAAAAGTCTGGACAGATGTTGTTTGCACGTGATTGGCTGCAAAAATGCTGCACAGTGAAATGTTAAACATAGTTTCCGGATTTAATAGAAAAATGTACGATGTTTAGAATGCTTTCGAGAGCCATCCTGTTGGTAATGTAAATTAAATTAATATTTTTCCAATTCAAATCAAAACAGTTAGGGCAAAACCTGTGGTGTGTGCGTTTAAAAAAAACATTTTTTGTGTTTGTATTTTTGAACGCACACGCAATACGCAAAGTTTTAAGTTTTGACCTTACAAAATGATTGAAACCTTTTTTATTGAAAGATACCCTGTAGGAAACGTCAATAGTGAATCTATACTGACTTACTACAACAGAACAACTGACAAATTGTTAACAGCTCATGTAATTTTCTATAGATATTTTGTATTAACGTGTCATTCGGAAGTCACTAGTGACATTGGAACTAGTATGTCAGTAGTAAGTCAGTAGTGGTTGAGGCACTATATGTTAACGATAGAGTAGGAAGTCAGTATAGACATCGGAGTTAGTTAGTCAATAGGGACATTAGATGTAGTGAATCAATAGTTCATGAATGGCCATATGGAGACCTTGGTGCTAGAGTTTCACTACTACTGAACTTAATTTCATGAAATTTTCAGCAGTGTATATGACTTTTTTACAACCTCATATCCCTGTATCATAGCGTGATGAGTTTTGCCATAAGATTACATAAAATCTTAATTATAAGGTGATTCGGTGAAAAAACCTCACCCACAAAATGATTTTAAAATTTGAATTTATCAAAATTATGAACAATTTTTTGAAGTCACTGAAAACAGATATATAATTGAAAATAAACTTTAGAGCCACATGAGATAATTAAAATGACATAAAATTTATTTCTCACTATTTTTCTTCAATTCTGAGAATCGTAAAAATGTCGTAAACGCTTTTATTCAAAAATATAATTTTCTAACAAAAAACAAAAAATTTAAATTTTTTTTCAAAATGACTTTTTTCGCGACTTTTTTAATATTTGAATGAAATAAACGTTATTATAGTTACTAGTAGGCTTATATTTATTCATTCGTGCAACAAAAAATAATTTTTTGAAAAAAAATACATTTTTCATTTCATATATTTTTTCAAAATATTATTTTTACAGTGTTTTTTTTAAAAATCTATTTGTGCGTGAACTTTTTTTATATTTCAATGGAATAAACGATAGCATAGTGATTAATAGGCAAATGTTCATTCATCCCTGCTACAGGAAATCATTTTTGAGGAAAAATGTCAAAAAGTCATAACCCTAGTATATACCCTCGTTAGTATAAATGCCGAGGGTATAAAATGTTTGTCCTGTACACGGTGCGCCTTAACTAAATTTAAATGAAAGGTGCTTACACCTGGAAAGTTTTTGCGGATTCTGAAACTACAATGTTCATAGATGAGAAAAATAAAAAAAAAAAAAATGCCGGAGGGATTTTCAAATAAATATTTTAGGTTTTCGCGATTTTGCTTGGAAAGTCCCATCGAAATGGAGCTAAAGAAAATGATGTAGCTGTGAAAATTCTCTAGAGGAGTGACGTAAATGATATGTTCCCAGGTTTTACCATTTTTGAGATAAAAAAGCTCAGGTTACATTTTTAGGTTTTTTTTTGCTAGGGTTTCGCATTTTTGCATGAATACGGCAAGTCTTATCGATTTAGGACCTGAGAAAATCTTATAGCTGTGAAAATTCTCTACAATATTGATTGTGTGATTTTTTCTTAGGCTGTACCCTTTTTATAAGTTTAAGTTGGGAAATTGCAGTCATGGTATTGTTTCATAAGGAGACGATACAGTAGGTCCATTGTCCCAATTTGAACTTCAATATCTCAAAAATGGTAAATCATAGGAAAAAGTCATAAAGGTCAATCTTGTACAACATTTTCTTCAGTCACATTACGATACGACTCGCGGTTTCCAAGCAAAATCGTGAAAACCTAAAAATGCCTTAAAAATGCGAACTTTGACGGCGATTTATTTGAAAATCCCTTTGGCGATTTTTTTTTGTTTTTTGACTTTTCTCAACTATGAACAATGTAGTTTCAGAATCCGCAAAAACTTTCCAGGTGTAAGCACCTTTCATTTAAATCTAGTTAGGCGCACCGTGTGTAGTAATAAGAACCTCGATAACTTTTCGAAAAAAGTTAAAATTTATCCGCGAGCAGATCCTAATCTTTACTCAAGTTTTGAATTTTTGTGGGGGAGGTAGCGGTAAGAGTGGACCCATATATGTACTCCATCTTCGAATTTGGCGAATGTTTTGAAATGCTATTACAATGCGCAATGCGCATAGTTGGAATAGCTCGCTTCGAGAGCTGTCTTGCGCACCAACCAGTTTAATCGGATAATTTTAATATTAAAGGTTTTACAGGTTTTTCTTATCGCAGGAAGTGTGGACTTGCCCCAAAGATATATTGTCGTAGTAGAGGCCGCGAGAGCTTTCTGCTGTAATAATATCAAAATGATCAGAGATTTGGTCGCTTTTGCGAAAAAAATTTGAAATGTCGTGTGGGAGGTTTTCCACGATGTGGACCGATAGAGTCCGTATTCGAAACTTATATATGTCTCGAAGAAAAATTTGAACCAATTCGGTAACTTCCTTGAAAAGTTATGATGCGCACCATTTTTGCGAACATTTTTGAACTTTTGTGAAGAAGGAGGTAGACTGATATGGCCCTTGATCTATGTTTGGACAACAAATTACGAGGAGCAAAGTTTGGACCAAATCGATTGATCAGTTCGAAAAACAACATGCGTGCCAGCCAGCCAGATACACATGCGGACAGATAGGGTTTAATCAACTTCAAATTGTCTGAAATTGTCTCTTTACTCGTTAGCCTAAAGATAGTATCCAGGTAAATTTTTTTAATTTCATCAATGGAAACCTCGCCTAATGAAGACTCTTCGAAATTCGGCGTAAGAGTTGTGGTATTGTACATACCATAATAATGATAATCTTTGTACAGTAATCTACAGATGTTTTTCTCTGAGTGCCAACGTATGTTTGATTGTTTTTTCGATTTCTTTGCCATAAATTCAATCAATTCGATTGCCGGCATAAATTGTTCTTAATGGTAAAAAATAAAATCAATACAAAGATATTTTTGTACTTTAAACAAAGTCGCCAACCAAGACGTCAAAATGATATATAAATATGTATATTAATGTATAAGTTTTATTCATTAAAAGCGTTAACTTCAATTACGAAGACAAAAATTATAGCCGCCCCCCTCTAGTTAACAATACGTATGCAAATATGATCAAATTGTTCAATTGTTGGCCTTTAAGCTTTTAGCATTTGTTTTTTATTAGACACTCGCATATTAAGCAAATTAAACCTGGGAAGCAAAGAGAGGAAATCAGTTCTGCAGTTAAATATCATGTTTACAAATTATCATATAAAATCACCCGCGTATCTATATTTGTTGATAATGGCGGCATTGAGGGAGGGAGATTGGTGCAGTGCAGCAAGGGATTATCAATTAGTGACCAATATTGATATGTGGTCGGTGGTTAGCAGCGTGGACGGACTTAAATCAAATGTTTGTGTGTGCGAAATAAAGTTAAATGAATTAAAGAACAATTAACAAACATTGTTGACTAAAACAAATACCAGCCACCACCATCACCATCATGAGGACGGACACCAGCGCAATCATAATGACAAACTGTTGTAACCAGTTTATAAACAACTGTTGGGTGCCAACCAGCAAGTCAAGCAGCCGGGTAGTCAGTCATCCAGTTAGCTGGCTAGCCGGCTAGCCAGCAACATTTAAGGCGTTGTTGTCGATTAAATTATGCGACAGATCGATGGACCGATAACAATGTTTGTGTTCGACACTGCATAATGTTGTTTTGCATTAGGATTCCACGATACGAGTTTGAAATGCATTTCAAACAAGGAAAACAGATTAGAAAATGAAACATTTAAAGATTTTGTAATCTAATTAATTGAAGGCATGTAAAGTGATAGATTCTGCTGTGATTTCCCATGGAAACGAGTATATAGATATTTGAAGAAGTCTAAAAAATTTGCTGGAATAATTTGACAAAAATTATGAATCCTCCTAATTTAGACGACCCTAGAAAATGTATAAAGGTGAGGAAAAGAGCTGGCAGACTATCAATAGTCCGACCATCGGTTATTTGGATTATCTGTCTTCAATTATTTAAAACATTACTTCATAGAAGTCCGAAATAAACAAGTCAAAAAACGTAATGTTCGGCCGGGCTGAATTTTTATACCGTCCACCATAAAATTTTCTCAACTAAAATGGAATATTTTTTTGGGACCACGGATACGAAGAAATGCCTTAATGAGTTTAGCAAGTGTATCTGAAAATGTCTTCAAACTGTCGACACCTTTATATGGGGGCTATACCAAAACATGGGCATATGATGACAATTTTTAATGGAGAAGTTTTGTGACCACTGGGAACCTCAAATGTTGAATTACAGATGATCAAAACACCTAGAATCGGGGGACCTATATTGGGAATTTTTAGTGGAGAGATGTTGCGATCTCTGGGAAACTCAAACGTCAAATTACAGTTAGTTCGGTAAAATATGTTAGCTGCTAACATTCTCAAAGTACTGAAAATCGGAAGATGCCGTTTATGGGGACTATACAAAAACATGGACCTATGTTAAACATTTTTGGGGGAGATGTTTTATGACTAATACCGAAAATCGGGAGGTACCATTGTATGGGGGTATGACAATTTTTGGCGGAGCGGTGCTGTGACCGCTAAGAACTTTGTCTGTCAAATTACAGCAGGTTGGGTTAAAAATTGTAGCTAAAATCCTCAAAACAGCGAAAATTGTGACTATGGGGAAACTCAAATGTCAAACTACAGCTAGTTCGGTCAATTATTGCAAAATCCTTAAATACGGAAAATCTGGGGGGTATACCAAAACATTGACCTATGTCAAAAATTTTTGGTGGAAATATTTTGTGACTTCTGGAAACCTCAAATGTCAATTTACAGATAGTTCGGTAAGGAATGTAGCTAAAATCCTCAAAATACGGAAAATCGGAAGGAATCATTATATCAAAACCTGGATCTATGTTGACAGTTCTTGGTGGAGAGGTGCTGTGACCGCTAGTAAATTCAAATGTCAAATTACAGCTGGTGTTTTTAAAAATTGTAGCTAAAATCCTCAAAATACCGAAAATCGGTAGGTGCCGTTATATGGGGACTATACCAAAACAAAAAACCTTCGTTGACGGTTTTAGGTGGAGAACTTTCGTGACCACTGAGAACCCCAAATGTGAAGATCGGTTTAAAATTTTAGCTAAATTCCAAAAAAAAACCGAAAAAAACAATATCCAGACTAGGCCGGGGCGATTTGTATGGAAGGAAAAAAACCTTAATGGGCTCTTCGCGTTTCTTATTTCTGGGATTGAACTGAGCGAAAAAGTCTACTAGACCATAGGTCTATCGTGAAAATCGAGCCTCCCGATTTTGACTTTAAGTTTTTTATCGACGTTTTTTGGTCATTTTGGCATATAACAGCAAAACCATTGAGATTTTCGATCGAGCAAAAGGATAACAATTGTAGCCATGACAGTATTTAGGAACTCTCTAATACATCGCAAAAGCATTGCAACGCTCCTTCAGGCAGTTTTAGCCTTGAGATGGTGCAAACTTTTCGAATTTGAATTTCGGTCACAGCAAAAGTTCAACAATTGTGTCGATCTGTCCGTAGATCAAAGTTTTAATTCACATAGGCTGAGGGTATATCTCTGTCGGCAAAGCCGACTGATACTTTTTTACTTATTCACATCCATAACACCGAAAAGCCGCGTTATTTCTATTAATTTTAATAGATTTTAGGTTAGGGACTTTTAACCCGATAATATCTATCGATATTGATTTTTTAAAAAAAGAATCGATATTATCGATAGTGACATCGATTTTTTGCCAGCTCTAGGCTAGAGTGATTATCATGAACCTCAAGACGATAGATTTATTGCATCAAAACTAGGGATGGCGATCCCAAATTCCCGTTAACCCAGATTTTTCGGGATTTCTCAAATCCCGAATCCCAGGATTAACTTACTTTCAAAGGACATTCATTCATATATGAAACAACAAACTTCACCAAAATGGATTGGAAGAAACATAAATTATCAATTCCGCTACGAAGAGTTAAATTTTAAATAAATTTTAATGATCAATTCCAAGAATACTAAGAATGTGTTCCAAATGTTGTTCCAATGTTGTTTTCCAGAATAAATTTAAATATGAATTACAGAGTACGCAACTGTGATCTACCCTTTAAGCCTTAGGAAAAAGTGATCCGATGAATCAAATAATTCTGGACATTGAAACGGAAACACTTTTGGTTTTACTAAAAACATTATTTGAATGTCGTTTTTAGATATTTTTAAATGTCTGTAGGATGAACATTTTTTGATATTTTTACTTTCAACTCTATTATTTTAAGTTAATGGTTTTTATACCTTATACCACAATGTGGAAAAGGGTATATTTTAATTTTGTTTTGGTAAAAATTTATGTAACCCCGCGAAATATTCGTCGGAGACCCCCAATGTGGTATACCAATCTGCATATCTCGACGAGATAAAGCGATTTTGAGATGTGTGTCTGTCCGTCCGTCCGTCTGTCCATTATAAATTGTAAACACGATCCAGGCCGCAATTATGGACCGATCGTCACAAAATTTGCTATGGAGGTCGGATTCAGATCAGAATAGATCCCTATTCTTATTGGTGATGATCGTGAAATATTTAGCGGGTGAAATGGACCAAAAACATAATATTTATCCAATTTTCTAGCGGCTCTGTAGGTCTCAATAATAGTCCGATCAACGCGTAATTTTAAATAAGGTAAGAGTATATGACAAAGGAGAAGCTTGCAATTTGAGATGACGATCGGATAATATTAACTCTCTATATCGACGCCTCCAAACAATAGTATGCTAAGTCGACTTAGCATGTTTTCAAGTTCTTTACATTTTTATATTTAACGTCCTTTAACTTCAATTCTGTCAAATTTTGGTAATGATCGGACAATCCGAACAGAAGTTATACACAAATATTTACTTAGCATAGTACTGAAGGTCAAAGAAATTTCCAAACTTTTAGAGCTTGTCCTGCAAAACTCGCTTTTCAGAATTAGCAAACTATTATTTGGAGGTGTCGAACGTCCTTTAACTTAAATTCTGTCTAATTTTGGTAATGATCGGTCAATCCGTACAGAAGCTATAAACAAATATTGACTTAGCATAGTACTGAAGTTCAAAAAAATTTCCAAACTTTGAGAGCTTCTCCTGCAAAACTCACTTTTTAGACTTAGCATACTATTATTTGGAGGTGTCGATATATGGACCAAAACTTTTGTGTGAAAATTGTGAAATTTTTTAATATACAGCTTATGTCTTAATTCCTGGAAGTGACATTCCGGACAAGTGAGATATACTTGAAAGTGGAACGCTTGACCTTTCAATTGATGCCAATTATGTTTGTGTGCATGATCAGATAACAGAGTTACAGCCTAATATATTCCGTTATTTGTTTGTAGTGTAATAATAAACTCGCTAGAAGTCGCAATGATACATCAATAGTCACGAAATTTTGCACCGGGTAAGAGTATAGGTCAAAAAAGATGCCTACAATTTTGAATGATGATCTGATATTCTTTAGCGGGTGAAATGGACCATTACTTTTGTATGAAAAATATAAAAATTTTATTTTTGGTCGATATTTTAATTCCTTGAGCACATATATATTTCGCAAAGTAACCTACATATGGAAAAAACTACTGACCTTTCCTCTGATGTAAATTGTAAAGTGTTTGCTAGATAACGGGCCTACTGCCTAATATATAATGGGTTCTGTTTAGAGAACCACATTTTTATCCCATGCTACTTATTGTCTCTCCAAAAGTTTATTTAACACCACGAAATATTCGTCCTAGACCCCTTATTTGGTATGCCGAAATTCATATCTCGACGAGATAAAGCGATTTAGCGATGTGTGTCCGTCGATTAAAAATTGTAAACAAGCTTTGGGCCGCAATTATGGACCGATTGTAACGAATTTTTAAGGAGGTTGGGTTCGGGCCAGAATAGAAATGATTAGTTTTTGGTGATGATCGTGAAATGTTCAGGGGATGAAATGGACCAAAAACAAAATGTTAACCACTTTTGAAGCGGCTCTGTAGGTCAAAATAATAACCCCCAAAATTTTAAACAAAGTTTGAGTTTATGATGAAGAAGAAGCGTACAAACCAACGTGAAGATCAGATAATACTTACCGGTTAAATAGACTGAAACTTTTGTGTGAAATTGGTAAAAAATTCAATAACGTAGCGGTTAAACAACGGAAGTAGTAGTACTACATAAGTGGGTTTCATTACATTTTACGTGAACTAAATTTTCCTTTCCTGCTACAAAAATATCTTTGTCATGCTAGATAACTTTTTGGTTTTGGTCATAAGTATTATGTATTAAATCTCTGATATTTGATAATTAAATTTTCACAATCATTGAAAAGAAGTTCCGTTTAGAGCGATTGTCCAGGGATAGTGGTATAGGGCTATAGACTTTTCTTACTTGTTTAACATAAACATAGCCACAGCTTCCACGCAAATTATCTTTTAAGGCCAATATTTTATTCAAAAATATTTATTTTATTGAAAGGGTACACTTTGGCTTCAGCTGTGTTAAATTTTCAAAAATATTGGTGATATATATTCTTGATCAGTATAAAATTCTAAGACGATCTAGCTATGTCCGTCTGTCCGTCTGTTGTAATCACTCTACCGCTCGCAATAATTGATTTTTGCACCCGAGTGTTTTTTTCCATAGGCAGGTCAAGTTCGAAGATGGGCTATATCGGACCACTTTTTGGTGTAGCCCCCATAGAACGGTACCTCCTGATGTTCGGTATTTTGAGGATTTCAGCTAAAATGTTTGACCGAACTACCTGTAATTTGAGAGTTGAGGTTCTTAGAAATCACAAAACATCTCCACCTAAAACTGTCAACATAGGTCTATGTTTTGGTATAGCCCCCATATACCGGTACCTCACGATTTTCGGTATATTGAGGATTTTAGCTAAAATGTTTGACCGAACTACCTGTAGTTTTACAGTTGAGGTTCATAGTAATCACAAAATATTTCCCCCGATTTTCGGTATTTTGTGGAATTTAGCTACATTTTGTGTCCGAACTACCTGCAATTTCATGTTTGTGGTTCCCAGTGGTCACAAAATATGTCCTCTAAAAACCGTCAACATACATAGGTCCATGTTTTGGTATAGCCCCCATATAACGGTATCTCCCGATTTTCGGTATTTTGTGCATTTTAGCTATATTTTATGACCGAACTACCTGTAATTTCACGTTTGGGGTTCCCAGTGGTCACAAAATATCTCCTCTAACAACCGTCAACATAGGTCAATGTTTTGCTATAGACCTCATATAACGGTACCTCCAGATTTTTGGTATTTTGAGGATTTAAACTAAAATTTTTCACCGAAATACCTGTAATTTGTCAGTTGACAACAAAACATCACCTTCAAAAAATGTGAACAGAGGTCTACGTTTTGGAATAGCCCCCATATAACGCTACCTCCCGATTTTCGGTATTTTGAGGATTGCAGCTACATTTTACGACCGAACTACCTGTAATTTGCCGTTTGAGGTTCCCAGTGGTCACAAAACATCTCAACCAAAAACTGTCAATATAGGTCCATGTTTTGGTATAGCCCCCATGGAACGGTACCTCCCGATTTTCGGTATTTTGAAAATTTTAGCTACAAATTTTGACAGAACTATTTGTAAGTCGACATTTAAGGTTCCCAGTGGTCACACAACATCTCCACCAAAAACTGTCAGCATAGGTACATGTTTTTGTATAGCCACCCCTTTTTAAATTGTCAACGTAGGTCCATGTTTTGGTATAGCCCCCATATAACGGTGCTTTTGACCCAACTATCTGTAATTCGAAAAACTGTCCACATAGATACATGTGTTGGTAGAGCCCCCATACAAGTTCATCTCCCGATTTTCGGTTTTTTGGATTTTATCTACAATTTTTGATCCAAGTATCTGCAATTCGACATTTGAGTTTCCCAGTGGTCACAAAACTTCTCCATTTAGCCCCATATAAGGTTCCCGACCGATTGGGGCACGATAATTTGGATTAACTTTAAGATTTTTTTTATTATTTGTTGATTTTTCGGGAATAAACAAAATAAAATAAATTAATAAAATAAAAATAAATTTAGTAAACATTTAAACATCTGCGAATAGATATGGAATGCTGTTAGCGATTTATGTATGGTAACATGGGGCGCCTTCGCCACGTTTTAGTTTAAAATGTTCTCATGTCGGCACCGTTAAAGTTTTTTCAAATATTATTTTTGGTAAAAATATAAATGGTTATACTTTCGTTTTTAAAATATTATTTTTGAGAATTTGCAAAATGTCTAAAAAGTGGCGAAGCCTCCAAACACATGGGACAGCTTCGCCATCGATATGGAACATTCTCCAACGGACTCTAAAACTGTAATTTACCATACTTCTTCCTTTAATATTAACATTATGCGAAAAAAGAACATGTTTTCTATTGAATAATCAAAAATGATTCTAGAATTCACAAAAAAATCAGATTCTAGCACTTAATTCAACTAGGTACCTTGAATTTAGGTACAAAAATCGTAATATTATTAAAAAAATAGATCTTCCTTAAACTCACAATTTTGCCTTTAACGGAGTTTTTCTAGCAGTTATAGTTTGCGAAAAAATCGGCGCTGGCATAGCCGTCCTAGTGGCGAAGGCGCCCCATATTACCATATACATGTTCTAATAAAAATAAATAAGACATTTTTAAATATATTTTCCTTATATCGACGCCTCCAAACAATAGTATGCTAAGTCGACTTAGCATGTTTTCAAGTTCTTTACATTTTTATATTTAACGTCCTTTAACTTAAATTCTGCCAAATTTTGGTAATGATCGGACAATCCGAACAGAAGTTATAACCAAATATTTACTAAGCATAGTACTGAAGATCAAAGAATTTTCCAAACTTTTAGAGCTTGTCCTGCAAAACTCGCTTTTCAGAATTAGCAATCTATTATTTAGAGGTGTCGAACGTCATTTAACTTAAATTCTGTCTAATTTTGGTAATGATCGGTCAATTCGAACAGAAGTTATAAACAAACATTGACTTAGCATAGTACTGAAGTTCAAAAAAATTTCTAAACTTTGAGAGCTTCTTCTGCAAAACTCACTTTTTAGACTTAGCATACTATTATTTGGAGGTGTCGATATGAGAATAAAAAGAAAATTAAACCAAAATTTGTTCCTTAACCAATACTCGTACACTTTATAGGGTCTATGATATAGGATCTACTAGGAATATTTCCATGTATTACAAATAGAATGAAGCTGTCCATTATACGCACCTAAGTAATATTGAGGATATCTGCTTTGTAGTACAGATAAGCAAGCTTAAGATTCCTCTTGCAATTTCTAAATGTGCATGTCCTGCAAATATTATTTTATTTACGCTACAACACAACGCTTACTTTTCCTATATATTTTGGTCATCCAAAGAAATAGATCACACGAAACCTCTACAACTCGCTCACTCACTTCTGGTTGAACATTCTGTTTTCATATTCAAAGCCTATCACAAAATAATCACACAGTGGATGTTCGTTCAGTGCAAACACATTCCATGATAATTACAATAATTAATTATGTAAAACGCTGGCGACTTGTTAGTCAGCTACTGGTTTATGCGAAAGCTATAAAACAGTTCTTTAATAGGACAACATGGGCGTAGTTAGGTGACATGATTCTTGAGAAATACAATTTGTAACGGCATTCGCCAGCAATGGTTGTAAGAGAGATTGACTGCGACTTATTTCCATCATCCATCTGCCGGTCTAACGGCTTGGTTTAGTTGGTTATTCTCATGCTCAGGTGTTATAATTATTAGAATTTAGCTGACATTAAATGAAGGCTAACCAGATATCATAAGAACATAAGTTTAATTGAAATAGCAAATATGGAAATAATCGGTAGTAATTACACACACACACATGCATGTACACACATTCCTGCAAACATTGTTGCACTTGACCTTGAGAATATTTAAATGGATTTGATTAAAGGTCTAAAAGATTGGATATAAATGTGACAATCCGAATACAATTTAAAGACAATTTTGTGATTTCTTTTCTAAGAGGTTTTGTAAACTTACGTCAAAATGGGTTGCATGTTCCGCTTGCATGAGATATCTTTAACGGTACATCAATGTTTATTCTATAGAAATTGAGAAAATTCCGAACGTAGTTGAGCCAAAACTACTCTGGTTTGTAGTGGGGGATTTACTCCGAGGACAAACGATAGTTCAAAAGGAACGACTCAACGAAAACTTTTTTTAATATTTGTGCGCTTATTACGAAAATGTAAAATTTTCATGGACGACAGATTCGTTTTGCCGGTTATTTGACCCGAAAGGCCAGATTTAAAATTGGGTAGACCCGGTTCTACTGAACAGATTGCTGCAAAGTGGGTATGGTTTGAAAGCTTATGGAAATACCTACATGGCGAAGTTATTTTAACCGGTTCGTCTCATGGTGTTCTTACGCGGCTTACTTCTTTAAATGTGTAATATAACACGTATATCACGATATCTCAAGAATGGTGACTCCTATTGAAAAGTCATAAAGATCATTCTTATAGACAATTTTTAAGTCTAAAAATTTTACTTTAGTCGATCTCTGCTAGGTCTTACCGTTTTTGAGAAAAATCGAAAAAAAACTGAATAGGGCCTCCAAAAATCAACTTTGGCCCTGAATAACTTTGTTTGCACACGTGGGATCGATGAGGACTTTTAGGACGTTACTTCTAATGGCAAACCCTAGCTTTCCACAAAAATTCAGCTTTGTGGGAATTTTTGCTATTTCTCCCTTATATTTCCCCCTGACTGGACTATCTGGCAAAAGTTTCACTGATCACATGAGAGTACAGTTTGTTGCAGGTCTTAAGACGGCGTTCTGAATGGTTTGAATAATATTCCATCAGTCCGACTGACCGACCTATCCTGTTATATGTGACCAATTAGCTTTCTTTGTCTGCACCCCAAGTCCTCCCTTCTAACAATTTGATGACTTTGTTTCTACACCTCGGCTTGTCGCAGATAGCTTTATTATGTGCGAACGATGTGAACATACTATCGAGGTAGTTACATACATATGTATGATCTTACAACATCCCTAAAGGGACAAGTGATATGGTATCTACTTTTTTCGCCGAGTCCAAACGGCGTTTCTTACGACACCACTTATAGGGAAGTTTTTCATGACTGTAATACTCAGGAAATGTCGCCAATATTACACTGAGGATATTTACCACCCTCGAAAATTTTGATGGTCAGGTCAGGGATTGATTGAACCGCAAATCTTTTGTGTGCAAGGCGGAAGTGCTTTCCACTACACCACGGTGGCTCCTTGGGCTAGTTACTGGTCATAATTCTGTTACCATCGACAAACATAGTGGCCAGAGATCATTCGCTTACGTGACGATCTTAATGACGTCTGGAGGGAGTGGAATACAGTAAAGTTGAAGTTTAAACAGTTCTGGATATATAGCCCCACCTTGGGGAACTCTCTGTTTTACTCAACATGACACGCCGTCACTGCTTGGTCTTATGAGACTGTGTCTTTGAATTTTTTTAAATAGTTGACGGCTTTCGATTGGTCAAGAGCCAACAGGATTGCTTGGACGAATGGTCCGTTCGGGAGCAGTCATTGACTGTTATGTTACTGTGAAACAACTTCTCGTCATAGGATGGAGAATCGACTTGCGCCTCTGCTGGTATCTTAGTCTGGTTTCAGTGGCGGGGCAAATTATCCAGGCTTCTAGGACTTTATGAGTTGCTAACGATGGATTTAAGACTCATGTTAGATACTGAAGTCGAGGGTAGACCAACGCTTACCACAATTTATCTTGGCATATCCACGGCTGTGAGGAAAATTGGCCTGTAGTCCACCGCATTGAATAATTTCGCTTGGTATCTCCTCGACACGGAAGCTGCGTAAGTTCAACGTTTTGAATGATTTCGCTGTGTATCTTCTCGATAAGGAGTGCTCTTACACGGTGTAGCAAACTTTACTGCACCCTCTCACTCTAGTTGTACGGATCAGCCACAACGCACATCTTTGAATCTGTCACTGTAAAGCCGTTGACGCTGTTAGCATTATGGATGCAAAATATGATAATTGCTTTACCATTGTGTCGCACACTTCGCTTTTTGTCTCTTGAGGTATGAAATAATGGCAAAAATAATGCAGGCACCACTTCAAATCTGTATCCCGGTTAAGGAGTAGCTGGCGACTGAAAGTAGAAGTGGCCAGAACTATTCTCCTCCGCTGATGTCCTTGTCAACTCAGGTTAGTCCATCTGTTCATGTATTATAGAATTAATTCACTTGGCATTTCCTCAACTGTGAGATTTTTTATACGGCGTAGACCATTTTACTACTACCTGTCACTCAATCTGTGTGAACTTGCGTTCAAAGTAGCAACTGTTCTATCGTGCTCTTTTAAAGGATAATACTGATTAGACTGTTGTCAAGGCTAAATTCCCAATCTCTTGGACCCTCAGGTTTGTTAGTCTCGTCGCCTCCGCCGGAGAAATTTGATCGAATTTGTTATATTCTTCCAGCAGTTGTAATACGGTATCAGAAAGATCCTCAGCACTCCTGAGCAGCACTGACTGAGCAGTTCTCTGCTTTTCCATGGTTCAGAAAGGTATTGGGCCAGACGACAGATGATTTGTTGATGGAACGATGGGTGGCCAAATGCTGACATACGACACCATTTAACACAGTTTCTGTGAGCTGTGCGAGTGTCTTCGTTCTGCGTGCAAAATGTGTAGCTGCTCCGCTATTGTCATTACCTTGGACAGAGAGGCAAAGACCATATTGAGCAATGAAATTCCCAAGCACCAACAGTAATTGACCTCCAAAAGAGAACCATAAAGGCAAGGTACAGCTGTTCTGTCTCCACAGTTCACCACTTAAGTTCGGCCACCACCACTGTAACAAATTCGGTAGGAAATGTGATTAAAAACTTCAAAAAGACTTAAACCGGATGGTATCCTTACATGGGGTCCTTGTCAAAACTTAGACGTATACTGTCTGATGTTTGTACCTGTGATGTTTTGTACCTGTTATAATGTTTTGTACCCCTGGCTAAAACTTTTCAAATATCGAAAATCCGTGAGTGCCTTTCTATGAGGGCTATATGAAGAC